>NW_008336853.1:1353690-1361777 GCF_000622305.1 Nannospalax galili | reverse complement strand
TTTTTTTTTTTTTTTTTTTTTTTTTTTTTTGGTCTTTTTGAGACAGCGTCTTTCTGTAGCCTAGCTGTCCTGGAACTCACTATGTAGACCAGGCTGGCCTTGAACTCACAGAGATCCGCCTACGTCTGCCTCCTCCACCACGCCTGGCTCAGGCCTCTTAGTGGCGGGAGCCTCGGAAGTTGTCCTGGAGGTTACGGAAGGTTAGGGCACTCTGACCTTGACCCAGCTTTCCCCAAACCCGTGTAGTCTCAGAATCCGGATACTCTGAACTTGGAAAAGACGGCAGGAAGACTGAGGGCAGGGTTAGGTTAGCTGGGGTTTTTTATTTTAACTTTATGTGCATGAATGGTTTGCCTGCATGCATGTGAGTGGCCAGAAGAGGGCGATGGATCCCATGGAACTGGAGTTGGGGATGGTTAGCGGCCATGTAGGTGCTGGGACTGAACACGGCAAGAGCAGTCAGTGTCCTCAACTGCTGAGCCATCTCTCCAGAGCCTACTTAAGTGTTTTTAAATCTATGGTTTTTCTCTCTCTTAAATTTTTTTTAACGGGTCTATTAAACACACTGCAAGCCCACCGGTTAAGCCTGCCTCTTTTCTTTTAAAACCGCTTATATAATTGGCAAATAACTGTTTCTGGATAGTTTTTCACTTTGTGGCCTTGTAACTTTCAAATAGAAATGGTAGAAGTTAATTACATTTGTGTGTATGTCGCTATGGTGCACCTGTGGTGGGGTCAGGACTCACCTCTCCTTTCACCATGTGGGTTCTAGAGATTGCCTTAGGGTCATCAGGGTTGGCAGCAAGTGCCTTTACTCCCTGAACCGTCTCACCAGCACTCAATTGGCAGAAAATTTAAATTTATTTGTTTATTAGACAGGGTTTCGCATAGTGCAGGATGGCCCAAAACTGGATCTGTAGCTGTGGATGACCTAGAAATCCTGATCTTCAGTCCTCTGCCTCATAAGTGCAGAGATTATGTGTGTGAACCACCATGCCTGGTCTAGAAGATTTTATTTTTAATATTTATTTTTATTTTTTTATGTGTATGAGTGTATTGCCTGCATGTAGATAAGTGCACCCATGTCGTGCAATGTCTGCGGAGGACAGAAGAGGCCATCGGAACCCCTGAAACTGGAGTTTATGGACAGTTGTTAGCTGCCATATGGGTGCTGGGATTCAAACCCAGGACCTCTGCACGAACAACCAGTGTTCTTAACCACTGAGCCATTTCTCCAGCCCTGGCCTAGATGTTTTTAATTTCGATTAATTCCATTGTGTTGTTTGGGTGGGAGAAGTGGATTATGTCTTGCCAAAGGTTCATAAAGAGTTCTCCAGCCAGGTGTACCCACCTGTAATTCCAACGTTCAGGATCAGGAAAATCACAAGTTCAAGGCCAATTCCAATTTAGCCAACCCTGTTTCAAAGACTTTTTGGGGGTGGGGGGGTTGGCCTTTTTGAGACAGGGTCTCCCTGTAGCACCCGCTGGAACTCAATATGTAGACCAGGCTGGCCTGAAACTCACAGAGATCCCCACCTGCCTCTGCCACCTGAGTGCTGGGACTAAAGGCACATGCCACCATGCCCGGCTTTTTCAAAGACTTTTTTCTTTTTTCTGTCTGTTTGAGACACGGTCTCCCTGTAGCCCCAACTGTCCTGGAACTCACTCTGTAGACCAGGCTGGCCTCAAACTCACAGAGATCCACCTGCCTCTGCCTCCCAAGTGCTGGGATTAAAGGCGTGCGCCACCACGCCCGGCCTCAAAGACTTTTTATGCTACGTTTTCTAATAGTGTTGCAATTTTAGGGTTCACACCTGTGTCTTTGATCCAATTTGAGTTGTGTATTGCATGCGACTGTTAATGTGTGTGCACCTGTGTGCACACATTGGTGGCCAGAGAAAAATGTCGGGTACCTTCTGTCCCCAACCCCTGGATTTAGATGTTAACTGTTTCAGGCATGGGGAGTATTGTTATTGTTGGGGTCTGTTTCTCTCCTGTCTACTGCCTTTTCCGCCTTTGTTGGAAGTTGTTTACATGTCCATTCAGGGTTTTGCTAATTTTATTTTATGTGTATGAGTGTTTTCCTGCATGTATGTAAGTGCACCCATCTTATGCAATTCCCAAAGAGGCTAGAAGAGGGCATTGGATGCCCTGGAACTGGAGTTATGGACGATTGTTAGCCACCGTGTGGGTGCTGGAGATTGAAGCCTGGTATCTGCTGCCAATGCTCTTAACTGCTGAGCCACCTCTCCAACCCTGTGTTTCATACAGTTTTGACTTCTGCTTTCTTCCCTCAGTATGTGATGGTAAGTGCTGTCCACACACGTCACCTGCACAGTTTTCTTGAGCCTACACTCTAGTCCTGGTTTTTGCATATTGGAAATCTGGTCATTTCATTTTAACTTAAATATATTTAGTAAGTCAAATCATGTGAGACGAGAAACCAGAAAACAGTAGTTCCCGTCAGCTTGGGGAAGTGAAGCCTTGTGTGACCTCATCACACCCTAACCAGACATATTAAGAGTTCCTCTGGACTTCCCCCGCCTCCTTGGAGGGAATAAATGTCTTATGGTCTTGAGCAAACAGAATTGGTATTTCACAGCTGGCCTGCTGCTGGGGAGGGACATGGGCCTCTAGAAAGCTGGTTGGCCCTGCTGAATGTAAGAGGTCAGAGGTCGGTGGAAGACAACTTACGGTGTGTCTTTGGAAAGGTTAGTTTTCTTGTTTGGGCTTCAATTTCTCCATCCTGGTGAACAAGTTGGACTTCAGGATATCAAAGCCTTGCTTCCTCTGTATACTCATGGGTCTAAAAAATCCAGTTCTCAATTTCAGCTGATGCAGAATCATCTAGAAGGCTTACTTTATTTAAGAATTATTTTGGGGCCAGGTGTGGTGGCATATGACTTTAATCCCAGCACTTGGGAGGTGGAGGTGGGCGGATCTCTGAGTTCAAGGCCAGACTGATCTACAAAGTGAGTTCCAGGCCAGCTGAGGCTACAGGAAGACCCTGTCTCAAAAATAATAATTATTATTTTGGGCCTGCTCTTGAAGAGGACCTGGGTTCAGTTCCTAGCACCTACATGGCAGCTAACAGTCATCCTTATCTCTAGTTCCAGGGGATCCAACACCCTCTTCTGGCCTCCACAGGCAGTATACATACAGGTGTAGTTACATACATGCAGGCATAACACTCATACACATAAAAGTAAAATAATTACTTTTAACTATGTAGGGGAGGGTATATACATGTGAATACAGGTGTCCATGTAGTCCAGAAGAGGACTGTGAGTTGTGAGTCAACCAACGTGGGTGCTGGGAACTGAAGCCAGGTCCTCTGCAAGAGGAGCAAATGCTCTTAACCACTGATCCATCTCTCTAGCTCCTATGTTTTGTTTGTTTTAAAGATTTATTTTTATGTGTATGAGTGTTTTGCCTGCATGTATGTATGTGTACCACATGTGTGCCTGGTACCCTTGGAAGCCAGAGGAGGGTCATGGGTCCAGGTGCTGGTAACTGAACGGTCCTACAAAGGCAACAAGTGCTTCCAACTGCTGAGCTCTCTCTCTAGTCCTACTTTTTTGTTGTTTTTGCAACAGGATCTCATTATGTAGTTCTGACTGGTCTGGAGCTCTATATAAACCAGGCTAGCCTCAAACTTTTGGCAGTCTTCCAGCCTCCAACTCCTGAGAGCTAGGATTTCAGGCTTGCACCACCACATACCTGTCTCTGTCTGGTTGTTCTTGCCGAAGACCCAGGTTCGAATCCCAGCACCCACATGGCGGCTAAGAACTGTCTATAACTCCAGCTCCAGGGGATCTGACAGCTGCTTCTGTCTTCCGCAGGCATTGCACAACATGGGTGCACTTACCTAGTTTCAGGCAATACACGCATACACATAAAATAAAAATAATAATAATAATAAAGAAAAAGTAGGCTGGCAGGGCATGGTGGCACACACCTCTGATTCCAGCACTTGGGTGGCAGAGGCAGGTGGATCTCTGTGAGTTCAAGGCCCGCCTAATCTACATAGTAAGTTCCAGGCCATCTGGGGCTACAGGGAGACCCTGTCTCAAAAAGCCAAAAGCAAAAAAAAAGAAGTAAAAGAAAGAGAGCAGCCTGAGCTTGGGCCAAGGGGCAAGCCAGTAAGCAGCATTCCTTCATGGCTTGTCCTTCAGTTCCTGCCTTGACTTCCCTCAGTGATGGACTTTGCCGTAAGCCAAATAAATCCTTCCTCCCCAAGTCAGTTTTGGTATTTTTTTTTTTTTTTTGGTCTTTTTGAGACAGGGTCTCCCTGTAGCCCCAGCTGTCCTGGAACTCACTTTGTAGACCAGGCTGGCCTCGAACTCACAGAGATCCACCTGCCTCTGCCTCCCAAGTGCTGGGATTAAAGACTTGCGCCACCATGCCTGGCTTGGTCAGTATTTTTAATCCCAGCAGTAGAAAGCTAACTAGACACTGTTAGACCTTCACGTGCAGGCATTTGCGTGGATGTGTCTCCTTGTTCTTATTTTGTTTCAAACTTCAAGGTTCTAACTGAGGAAAACCATGAAATAGCCACCACTGTCAGCAGGTTCTAGCTGAAGTTCTGACAAGCACCAGCACCAAAGATAGAGGTGTTTGTCCTGGTTCCTTCTTTTGTTCTTTCAGAGTCGCTTAACCTATGGTTCTAAACCCAGCAAACTTACCAAGAGAGAAAGGGGATTCGCTGTCCAGTACAGAGCGGATTTCCCACCATTGAACCTTCCTTCTGCTGTCCTCAGTGGAGCAGCCTGTGGCCTCTCCATGAGGATGGTTTCCTAGCTTGCTGGAGGGTGTCATGGGCCCCAGGGTTCTGTTTTTTGGCATTTGGTTCTCTCTGACCAGATCTGCCATTGTGGGTAACAACATCTCACCCACTACTGTTTCTGAGCTCCCTGTAGGGTGTTTTCTGTCTGTAAGAAGTCCATCTCCACCCTGCCCACAAATGACAGAGGAAGAGAACAGACCTAGCCCTGTCTCCAAGACAGTGTCTGGTATGCTGGGGAAGGGATGGCGTGCCCTTCGTCAACTATAGACCATGTCTTCTTCCCCCACTTCTCCTTCCGCCTAACTTAAGAATGACCACTTTTGGGGTGTCCCAAATCTAAGAAGCAGGATTTCTTGCTGCCCTTAATTTCAGACATTCACTGGGGATCTTGGGATGTACCCCTTGGGGACAAAGAGGAACAATCTGTATTTCTAGATAAAATGAGCCTGAGGGGTCTGGGCACGTATCTCGGTTGGTAGAGGCTTGCCTAATATACACAAGGCCCTGGGTTCAGTCCCCAAACCTTATAAACCAAGGATGGTGGTACAGGCATGCAGTCTTAGCATTTGGAAGTAGGTAGGATCAGCAAGAAGGATCCGAAGTTCAAGGTTATCTTCAGCTACATTGCAAGTTCAAATCCAGCATGAGGTACATGAGACTCTGTTTCAAATAAGTAAATAAAGAAGTAAAGAAAGCCAGTGAGATGGTTCAGTGGTTGACTGTTGCCACACAAACCTGACAGCAATGGAGGCATCGAGCACAAGACCCATGCCAACTCAATCAGACAAGGGCCCAGAGTGGAACAAGGGGAATGGGTGACCGGCCAGCGCTAGCCTGGGAACTGTTGGAGAGTGATTACTACTGGGTGAGGGAGAGTAGACTTTACTTATGATCTCTAGATAGGCTCACTAGACTCCAGTGGATGAATTTGCATGGAGGGACATTTGGGTACAAATGCTTGACAGGATAGGACTTAGCATGTATGGTGGAATGCTTGAGGTTCAGCAAGGGGGTGAGGAGTCAATTTGATTAAGAACTGTTGTATGAAATGTACAAAAGCTCAATGAAAAAAGAAATAAAAAACCCTGGCGGATGCCGGGCGTGGTGGCGCACACCCTTAATCCCAGCACTCACTTGGGAGGCAGAGGCAGGCGGATCTCTGTGAGTTCAAGTCCAGCCTGATCTACATAGTGAGTTCCAGGACAGCTGGAGTTACAAGGAGACCCTGTCTCAAAAAGACCAAATTTTTATTTTTATGTGTACGAGTGTATTGCCTGCATGTGTGTAAGTGCATCCATGTCGTGCAATGCCACAGAGGTCAGAAGAGGGCTTCGGATCAGATTCCCCTGGAACTGGAGTTAAGGATGGTTTGTAGCTGCCATGTGGGTGCTGGGAATCGAACCCGGGTCCTTTGCAAGAGCAGTCAGTGCTCTTAACCGCTGAGCCATCTCTCCAGCCCTAAGTGGTGGCACACACTTTTAATCCCAGCACTGAGGAGGCAGAGGCAAGTAGATCTCTGTGAGTTCAAGGTTAGTCTGCTTTATATAGGGAGTTCCAGGCCAGCCAGGGGTATATAGTGGATCCTGACAAAAAACAAAACAAAAATTTAAAAAGCAGAAAGAAGAAAAGAAAAAGAAAAAGGCATAGGCGGGCTGGGCCTGGAAGTTCCTGGAACCCATAGCAGGTCGGGGTGAACCTGTTCTTCCTAAGACAGGAGATTTTTCTCCCAGATACATCTGACCTGGCCCAGGACCCCTCTCCACATCAGTCCCTCCAGGCCTGTCTCAAAGGTCAACCTTCCTCTCATGTCAGACCTTCCTCAGTCCTCCCTCTGGCTGGGTCAGCTGACCTTTGCTTGGTGTCCCATCTGTGTGCACACATCTGGTTAGGGTGCTGAGCATCATGAATTGCCCTGGTTACCAGTTGATTTCCTGGCAGCACTCTGTGCCTTTCTTATAGGGTCTGGCAAAGAAGCTTCAGGGAATCAGTTGAATAAATGAATGAGCATTTTAGCTCCGCAGCTTTTCTTCAATCAGTTTCGGGGGGTGCTCAGACTCAAACTACTTGGATGTTTAAATGTTTTAATTTAATTTAATTTAATTTAGCTATTTATTTGGTTTTTTTGAGATAGGGTCTCACTGTGTAACCCCAGCTGGCCCAGACCAGGCCAGCCTCAATGATGCCATATTTGTCCTTTTGTGACTGGCTTGTTTCACATAGTACAAAATCCTCAAGGTTCATTCATGTTGTAGGACATATGAGAAACTCATTCTATGGGGCTGAAGGGATGGCTCAGTGGTTAAGAGCACTGGCTGCTCTTGTAGAGGACTCATATTTGATTCCCAGCACCACACAGCAGCAAAGAATTGTCTGTCCATAACTCCAGTTAAAGGGAATCTGACATTCTCTTCTGACCTCCATGGGCATTGCAGGACATGGGTGCACTTAACATACATGCAGTCAATACACTCATACCCATAAAAATAATAATAAAATTTTTTTTGAAAAAAGAACTTCAGGCCAGGCATGATGGCACATGCCTTTAATCCAGCACTTGGGAAGCAGAGGCAGGTGGATCTACATAGTGAGTTCCGGGCCAGCTGGGACTACAGGGAGACCCTGTCTCAAAAAGACCAAAAAAAAAAAAAAAATCCCATTGTATGGATATACTAAATTTATTTATAAATATTTAGTTTGTTTCCATCTTTTTTTTTTTTCTTGTCAGGTTCTCTTGTAGCTCAGGCTGACCTTGAAATAGCTATGTAGCTGAGGATAATCTTGAACTCCTGATCCTTGTGCCTCCACCCTCCAAGTGCTGGAAGTACAGGAGTGTACCACCATGCAAGGGTGGGCTTGATATTTTCTGTCTTAGTCAGTTTCTCCCCAAACTTGAGGAGACAGACATCGTATCCCCTTCAGAGTGATGGAGAAACAGGTCAGAAGCATTGGGTAGCTCAAGGCTGTACAAGCACAGGGTCCAGAGTAAGGGGACAAGTCCAAGTTCAAAAGTCCCAGTCTAACAAAAATAAAAAATAAAAACCTATTAAATAAAACAAAATTTATTTTGAGACAGTCTCTCTGTAGCCCCAGCTAGCCTGGAACTTGCTATGTAGACCAGGCTGGCCTTGAACTCACAGAGATCCCCCTGCCTCCACTTCCTGAGTGCTGGGATTAAAGGCAATGTGCCACTACACCAGGCTGAAATATTTTTTTAATTATTTTTATTTTTTAAAATATTTTATTTATTTATTTTTATTTTTTTGTCTTTTTGAGACAGGGTCTCCTTGTAGCCCCAGCTGTC
>NW_008336853.1:1350947-1353623 GCF_000622305.1 Nannospalax galili | reverse complement strand
TTTTTTAAAAAATAGTTTTATTATTTTTTATTTTATGTGTATGCGTGTATTGCCTGCATGTAGGTAAGCGCACCCGTGTCGTGCAATGCCCACAGAGGACAGAAGAGTCTGTCAGATCCCCTGGGATTGGAGTTACAGACAGTTGTTAGCTGCCATGTGGGTGCTGGGATTCAAACCTGGGTCTTCTGCAAGAACAACCAGTGTTCTTAACCCCTGAGCCATCTCTCCAGTCCCCTAAACTTGCATTTTATGTGTCTATTTCCCTGCATGTATGTATATGTACCATGTGCATGCAATGCCAACAGCGACCAGAATTCCAGGGGTGTTGGATCCCCTGGAATTTGTAAGCCTCTATGTGGGTCCTGGAATCTGAACCTGAATCTCTGCAAGAGCAACCAGTGCAGCTCAGACTGGCTTCAACCCCACTATGTAGCTGAGGATGACCTTGAACTTGATCCTCTTGCTGCTCCTCACTAAGTGGTAGAATTCTAGGCATACACTCTCTCCAGGAGTTTCTTCTCTTTCCCTCTTCCTCTTCCTTTCTCCCTCCTCCCTTCTGCACCCCCGTCCTCCTCAGCCCCTTGTTCGTCCTGTATGCCAAGTAAGATCACAGTGGAAAGCAGTTGTCCAAAAGCCGGGAAGGGAGCCCTTAGCAGGAACCAAACCTGCTGGCACCTTCCAGGCTCTTGAACTGTGGGAAATGTCTTTGAGAAAGCAGTGGTAGAAAGATTCATATTGGGCTGGCGAAATGACTCAGTGAATAGAGACACTCCCATGGTGGAAACAGAGAACTCCATCACACACAAATAAAATTTAAAATATTTTAAAGAGGTTTTAAAAAAATGTTTTAAAGAGGATTCACATCTCTTCCTAGAAAAAAAAGTATGTTGAATTTTGTCAGATATTTTATGAGATCTTAACAGATTTTCTCACAGGAATAGCAGATCATCAGTGCTAAGACAGCGTGTTATGGTCAGCCTCAGATGTTGCCTCACTCAGCCGAATTCTGTCTGCACTGTTTCATTGGAAGGAGGGCTAAAAGCAGTAGAGAGGCTTCTTGGAACTTACCCGATCATGACATGATAATGACATTTTTCCTGTCTGGGAGCAGCTGCCAAACCACTACCATCAGGCTGTTTGGCAGGGAAGGAGGCATCAACACTCTCTTTGAGCAAGCACTGGTCAGTCTGATGGTATGAAGGGGAAGAAGGGCTGGCTTAAAAAGCGAAAGCCAACGCCAGGCATGGTGGCGCATGCCTTTAATCCCAGCACTTGGGAGGCTCTCTGTGAGTTCAAGGCCAGCTTGGTCTACATAGTGGTTCCAGGACAGCTGGGGCTACAGGGAGACCCTGTCTCAAAAAGAGCAAAAAAAAAAAAAAATGCCAAAGCCGGGCTGGAGAGATGGCTCAGCGGTTAAGAGCACTGGTTGTTCTTGCAGAAGACCCGGTTTGAATCCCAGCACCCACATGGCAGCTAACAACTGTGTGTAACAGCCTCTTCTGACCTTCTGACCTCCTCGGGCACTGCATGACACAGGTGCACTTGCCTACATGCGGGCAATACACGCATGCACATAAAAATAATAAAAATTTATTAAAAAAAAAAAAGCCAAAGCTGGCATGATGGCACACACCTGTAACTCCACACTTGGGAGGTGAAGGCAGGAGAATCAGGAGTTCAAGGCTAGTCTGGGCTACATAAGTCCCTATCTCAGAAAAAGTAAAAGAAATATCTGGGTGCAGGGGCACACACTTCTAATCCCAGCAGTTGGGAGGCAGAAGCAAAGCACAGGTGACACTCTGTGAGTTCAAGGCCAGCCTGGTCTACATAGTGAGCTCCAGGCCAGCCAGGACTGAAAAGGAGGCCCTGTCACCAAAACAAAACAAAACAAAACAAAACAGGGATTTAGTTCAGTGGTAGCACACAAGGCCCTGGGTTCTGTCCTCAGCTCTGAAAACAAAACACAAAAAAACAAAACAGATTAGCTATCTGGGAACAAGCATCACAATAAACATGGAGAAAACTTCCACTGAGATCAGCTTTGAGACATCCAGGACTCTGGGGCCTGTGCAGGGCTTCCTGAGACCCAGTAGAGTAGAGAAATCCAGGCTGATAAAGGGCATTTGTAAATTTAACATGATCCCAACAAAAACACAAGAGAGGCTTCTTTTTTTTTTTTTTTTTTTTTTCTGGAATAAGACAGGGTTTACATTGAAAACATAAGCAGGCAGAGCCAGGAAAGTCCTGAGGAGGAGGGCAGAAGATGGGCTCAGTCATTCAACCTACCATGCACAAAGCTCTTAGCTGAGCATTACCAGGAGCCCAGGACAAAGCAGGGCCACACAGGGTCTCCAGGACGCCAGAAACATGTGCTCAGCAAATCACACAGCTGACAATGCAGTATTTTTTATTATTTATTTATTTATTTATTTATTTATTTATTTACTTAGGGACTGTAGCTCCAGTTGGCCTGGACCTTACTATGTAGACTAGGCTGGCCTCCATCTCACAGAGATACACCAGCCTCTGCCTTCGGGGGTGGGGGAGAGCAGGCTGTCACTATGTAGCCCTGGCTAACCTGTATATAAACCAGGGTAGCCTTGAACTCACAGAGATGCACCTATTTTTGCCTCCCTGAGTGCTAGGATTAAAGGTGGGCATGACCATGCCCAGGTT
>NW_008336853.1:1345770-1350712 GCF_000622305.1 Nannospalax galili | reverse complement strand
GTCGTGCAATGCCCCAGGAGGACAGGAGAGGCCATCGGCTCCCCTGGAACTGGAGTTACAGACAGTTGTTAGCTGCCATGTGGGTGCTGGGATTCAAACCTGGGTCTTCTGCAAGAACAACCAGTGCTCTTAAATGCTGAGCCATCTTTCCAGCCCCTATTTTAGTTTTTAAAACGGGGACTCTGTTTGTAGCTCAGGTCAGACTTAACCTTGAGACCCTCCAGCCTCAGCCTCCAGAGTTCTAGAATTATCACACCCAGAAGATCAAAGGTCTAAATAGGAAAAAAACAAAACAAAACAATTGGGGTCAGGATTGTAGCTCAGGTAGACAGAGCATATATGTGCAAGGCCCTGGATTTGACCCCCAGCATCAACAAATAAATAAATAAATGAATGTTGAGTGACTGCAAATAAATGTCTGCTTTGGGCTTCGCAGATACTGCTGAACTTGGGTGACTTAACAGGTGTGGCAGCAGCAGAGATGAGGCTGGCTCTTGGTTACTTCACAGCACTTACTGAGCTTGATCTTGTCAACCACTTTCAGTTCCTTTACCAACCTAAGTCCCTTCCCCTGAGCTTTAGAAAAATCATACGTTCAAAGTTACCCAGTGCCCTCCAGGCGGAAGCATCAAGGGCTGACACCTCCCCTACTGCTCCAACTGCAGACAAAGATGAACCAGTTGTTGTTGCAGGGCAAAGGGCTCCAGGAGCAAAGGGATGGAGGACACAGGCCAAGCAGGACAGCAGCTCATAGATGCAAACAGAGACAGTGGAGGAGGGCCAGGTCCTAGGGTTCAGAGGCTGCAGGGGAGCAAGAAAGAGTTCCCTGGAGTCTGGTGGGATGAGGCTTGCATAGTTAGATCCTGTGACAGCTCAGACATCTGTAGATGAGCAGGGAGGAAGGCCTGAGGGTTAGTGAGGACAGAGGCAGAAGAGGCAGGAGAAATCCCACCTAGGAACTGGGAGAAAGGCAGAGGCTGCTGAAGCCGAGGCCTCCATAATGGACTTGGCTTGACTATGAAGACTGAAATCCCTGCTCCTTGCTTTGAACCTAATGGCTTCAAAATGCCTGCGCACAGAACCAATGTGGGGACACTGCCTTTGGTTGTAGGTTTTTTTTGTTTTTGTTTTTCTTTTTCTTTTCTTGAGCCATGATCTCATACTATAGTCTAACCTGGACTGGCCTGGAACTTAATATGTAGCTCAGGCTGGCTTCAGATTTGCTGGGATTACAGGTGTAAGCCACGATGCTTGCAGAGTTTTGATTATTTTAATGAATTACTTAAAATCAATTCATTGGTCTTTTTGAGACAGGGTCTTCCTGTAGCCCCCAGCTGGCCTGGAGCTCACTATGTAGACCAGGCTGTTCTTGAACTCACAGAGAGCCGCCTGCCTCTGCCTCCCTCCCAAGTGCTGGGACTAAAGGTGGGCACCACCAATGCCTGGCCCAAGATTTTTTGATTATGTATACGTGTATATGCCATGTGTATGCAGGTGCCCAAAGAAGCCTGAAGAGAGCATAGAATCGCTTGGAGCTGGAGTTACAAGATATGGGTGCTGGGAACTGAACTCTACTCCTCTGGAAGAGCAGCGAGTGCTCTTAACCACTGAGCTATCTCTCCAGCAGCCAGTGTATAAGTGTTTTGCCTGCATATATGTACGTACGTATGTATGTATGTATGTATGTATGTATGTATGTGCACCCATGGCATGCAATGCCCATGGAGGCCAGAAGAGGGCATTGGATCCTTTAGAACTGGATTTACAGACTTTATTTTTTGTCTTTTTGAGACAGAGTCTCCCTGTAGCCCCAGCTGTCCTGGAACTCATTATGTAGACCAGGCTGACCTTGAACTCACAGAGATCCGCCTGCCTCTGCCTCCCAAGTGCTGGGACTACAGGCGTGCACCACCACGCCTGGCTACATAGGATTTTTAGCTGCCCTGTGGGTGCTGGGAACCAAAGGTCCTCTGTAAGAGCAACCAGTGCTCTTAACTGCTGAGTCATTTCTCTAGCTCCATAATAAACATTCTTAAAGCTGGGCCATCTGTCTAGCCACACAGTTTGATTTTTAAATAGATGAAAGAAGGGTTTTAAAGTTTAAAGGCCTAGGAGTGGAGCGATGACTCAGGGGATTCCATGCCCTCTTCTGGCTTCCTTGGGCACCTAGACTAGTGCACATAGCCATGCATAGACACAAATACATGTAATTGAAATAAATAAAATACAAGACTATATATGTATACATATATACTGCATATATAGAGATATAGTGTGTGTGTGTGTGTGTGTGTGTGTGTGTGTGTGTGTGTGTGTTTTACAGGCCCTATTCACACACCCAAGAATAAAATCCCAGGTCTCAGGCCTCCAGCCTCCAGCTCCTGAGTTTGGACTTTGCCCTCTTCTCTCACTGGGTCAGAGGAGGTAGAACATGGGATAAGGGAAAGGGAGGAGGCTCTTGCCCAGGCCGGGACAGCCCCGCAGTACTTCCTGGCAGCTGAGCTTCCTTGTGGTGCTGCCCAGCTCTCCTTCCCCTTGGGTAGTCCTGGGGTTGTGCTTCCTCACTGAGTGGGGAGTCTGAGGACCCACCATGGCCATGCTGCCAGGGCCATCCCAGAAAATTATCCCTGCTCAGATCTACCTCTGGGGCTCCAGGTGAACACACCTTGCTGTTTTCCAGATACAGGTCCTCAGACACCTCAAGTTGAGACTGTCCCAAATATCACTGAATGGTTTACTCTTCATTGTTATTGTTTGAGACAGGTCTCATGCAGCCCGGTTTGGCCTCACATTTGCTCTGTAGTTGAGAACAGCCTTGAACTCCTGATCCTCTTGCCTCTACCTCCCAAGTGTTGGGATTACAGATGTGCATCACCATGTTCAGCCTCAAGTATGTGCCACTGCCCTGGCCAAAACTTTGTGTATGGATAATGTTTTTATTTAACTTATTTTATTATTTTCATTCTATACTTATGCATGTATTGGTAACTGCACCCATGTCATGCAATGCCCTTGGAGGTCAGAAGAGGATGTCAGATCCCCTGGGACTGGCGTTACGGACAGTTGTTAGCTGCCATGTAGGTGCTGGGATTCAAACCCGGGTCTTCTGCAAGAACAACCAGTGTTCTTTCAAAAAACATTTTATTAATTTTATGTGTATGAGTGTATTGCCTGCATGTATGTGAGTGCACTCATGTTGTGCAGTGCCTCAGAGGTCAGAAGAGGGCTTCGATTCCCCTGGAACTGGAGTTAAGGATGGTTCGTAGCCGCCATGTGGGTGCTGGGACTCGAACCCAGGTCCTCTGCAAGAGCAGTCAGTGCTCTTAGCTGCTGAGCCATCTCTCCAGCCTGTGAACAACCAGTGTTCTTAATCACTGAGCCATCTCTCCAGCCCCAGGAATAATGTTTTTTGAGACAAGGTATGTAACCCAGACTGGCATTGAACTCACAATATATTCAAGGATAACCTGTAACTTTTGATCCTCCTGCCTTGACCTATTACGTCCTGGGATTACAGGTGTGCACTACCATGCCTGGTTTATACAATGTTGGATCAAATCCAGGGCTTTGTGCATAATAATCAAGGACTCTACCCACTGAGTTACATTCCTAGCCACTATTTTTGTTTTGTTTAATATAGGTCTCTCTTTGTCCCAGGCTGGCCTCAAATTCTCAGAAATCCTACCGAAGCCTTCCAAGTGCTGTGATTGTAGGTATGAGCTATCACACCTGGTAAGAATGATTCACATTAAACATGTGTCTTATATGTTAGTTGCATCTCAATAAAGCTGTTCTTAAAAACAAAGGGAGTTGGGCATGTTGTGATTCCAGCACTTTGAAGGCAGATTCCAAGTTTGTGGCCAGCTTGGTTTATATAACCAAGAATCTCATCTCAACCCCCCCCCCAAAAAAACCCAAACAACAAAACAACCAAATAAACAAACCCTCCTTTGCTGATTGGTTTCTGGCTTCTTTCAGCACTCAGGGTCCTGTCTAGTCTGGCCTCTGCCCCTTGGCAGTGTCTCTCTCAGCATGTCTCTGTGGGCCCTTGGTCTCTCCCCTACATGAAGCTCATTCTGGAGGTTGGGGTGCTGTCTCTCTTGGCCTGGCACCTGCTCCATCTACGGAGGCCCAAGATCTCTCCACTCTACATAAAGGTCTTTCTGGAAGTTAGGATGCATCTGTCCTCTGGGCCTGGTACCTGCTGTCTGTGGAGCTTTCAGGCTGTCTCCTGTCATCCTGTCCGCTCTCAGCTGCTCACTCACACCTGGAGGGGGCAGGTGTCCCTCAGTCCCTGGCAGGCAGGAGTGCTGCCCTTCTCACAGTGGTGGCTGGCTGGGAATGTGGCACTAGGAGCCTTGCTATTTCTGGGACATACTATCCCTCTACCCCATCTTATTTTTCTTGAGATGGAGCCCAGGATGGCCTCAGACTCACTATGTAATCCAACCAGGGATGACTTTGAATTCCTGGGCCTTGTGCTTTACCACCTGAGTGCTGGGATTAAAGGCATGTGTCGCTAAACCCAGTTTTGTTTTGTTTTTTTTTTCTAATATTTATTTGTTGTTTTTATTTTATGTGTATTCGTGTATTGCCTGCATGGACGTACGTGCATCCATGTCAGGCAATTCCTGCGGAGGTCAGAAGAGGCTGTTGGAGCCCCTGGGACTGGAGATACGGACAGTTGTTAGCTGCCATGTGGGTGCTGGGATTCAAACCCAGGTCTTCTTCAAGAACAACCAGTGTTCTTAACCACTGAGCCATCTCTCCAGCCCTGTAAATTTTTTTTAATTTTTTTTTACGTGTATGAGTGTATTGCCTGCATGTAGATAAGTGCACCTGTGTCATGCAATGCCCGTGGAGGACGAAGAGGCCGTCAGATCCACTGGAACTGGAATTACGGACAGTTGTTAGCTGCCATGTGGGTGCTGGGATTCAAACC
>NW_008336853.1:1308796-1345656 GCF_000622305.1 Nannospalax galili | reverse complement strand
AGGAGACAGAGGCAGGTGGATCTCTGTGAGTTCAAGGCCAGCCTGGTCTACATAGTGAGTTCCAGGACAACTGGAGCTACAGGGAGACCCTGTCTCAAAAAGACCAAAAATAAATAAATAAAATATTTTATTTAGTATTCTTATGTGTATGAGTGTATTGTTTGCATTAAGGCAGGTATACCCATGTTGTGCAATGCCTGTGGAGGTTAGAAGACAGAGTCAGAGCCCCTGGAACTGGAATTACAGATGGTTGTGAGCCACCATGTGGGTGCTGAGGCTCGAACCCAGGTCCTCTGCAAGAGCAGTCAGTGCTCCCAACTGCTGAGCCATCTCTCCAGTCCCCTGTTGTTTTGTTTTGTATGTGAGTGTTGTATGTATATGAATGTGTAGGTACATGTGCCCATGCATGTGGATTTGGAAGCCAGGGCAGGAGTTTAAGCATCTGCCTCCTGCTCTCTGCCTTACTGCTTTGAAACATGGTCCCTCATTAAATTAAAAAACTCACCTGTCAGCCAAGCTGGCTGCCTGGCTGGCTTTCGGGAGCCACCTGCCCCTGTCCCCCAATGCTGCGGTTTCAGACACATGTAGCCATGGTTGACTTTTACGTGGGTGCTAAGGGTTCAAACTCAGGTCCTCACACCTGCAGAGCAAGCGTTCTTACCCACTGAGCTGTTTCCCCAGCCTCCTGTGATGGATGCACAGTTCTTAAATCCCCAAATAAACAATGTGGAATAACAGCCCCTCTGCTTCAGGCACATGTGGAGGGTAGGGGTTGATGCTGGGTATCTTCCTCAATCTTTCTCCATCTACTATCTAGAGAAGTGATCATGACTGAATTCTACAGACCAGACGGTAGGGTACTAGGGAACAAGCACCCAAGGGGTGAGAAGCCTGTGAGTGAGGTCTACAAGAGAGAAACAAGGCAAGTAGCGGAAAGTGCCAAAGAGGATTGCCAAGCACACTAGGGTGGGATTCTCTGAGGAGGCACATCCAAGCAGAGGCCGCAACGAAGTAAAGCCCACAATGCCCTCCACAGATCCTGTCCAGTGGCTGAAGAAGCTCCAAGGAGGAGGAGCCCAGATATCAAGAGAGGAATGGGCAGGGTGGTCTATCCTGAGCAACTGGGCCCAAAGAACAGAGCTTGGCCAGCCAAGGAGCTGGGCGAATTTGTTAGGTCGTACATGTGTTGGACCAGCTTTGGAGTTAGGTGCTCTTATATATCAGTTAAGGGTGAGCAAGTCCATTATCCTATTCTAGTGACTTTTTTTCTGAGACAAGGTCTCACTATGTAGCCCCAGTTGGCCTGGAACTTGCTATGTAGACCAGGCTGGCTTTAGACTCACAGAGATCTATCTGTCTCTAACTGTTGGGATTACAGGTGTTTGCTACCACATCCAGCATAACAACTTTTAAAAAGTTGCGTGTGTTTTGTGTATACGTGTATGGATTTTGAGTGTCCTCCTCAATCTCCACCTTATTTAGTTTTCTTTCTTTTGAGATGGGGTCTCGATGTAGCTCAGGCTGGCCTCAAACTCCTTATGTAGTTGAAAACTAGCCTTGAACTCCTGATCCTCTTGCTTCTCCTTCCCAAGTGCTGGGATTACAGGTGTGCACCACCACATCTGGCTTAACACCTGGGCCCTGGGCAATTTAGAAGCCTCTAATATCAGTGGCACAATACACCAATGTGCCAGCCCTGTGCTGGCTCCCGAGTCATCACAAGCAGAAGAGACAGGGTGGAGCATCACAGGGCTAACACACAGACCACTTGTGCATCAGTGTCCCAAGACACAGCCACTCAGAACTGAAAGGAGGCTGAGCATAATAGGGTCCAGCTGACTAGCCAGGAGAGAAGACCTGGGCAGGTCACCCTGGGCAGGCTCCTCAGTGTTCCCTATTTCTTAAGCTAACGCGATCTTGGCCTTTAAAAAAAAAACCCACAAAAACACAAAACCTGTGTGTGTTTTGCTCGCTTGTATGTATGTGTATGTGGTGTGTGTGCAATGCCCAGCAGCAGGTGATGGAACTGCTATGTGGGTGCTGGGAATAGAACCTGGGTCCTCTGCAAGAGCAAGTGCTCTTAACTGCAGAGCCACCTCTCCAGTCCTGACCTTGGCTCTGGTGGGCTTCCGATTCCATTCTGTGCATTACTGCAAGTCAGGCATTCCAGAACTCAGCCTGCATCCTTCGTACTGTAAAGGGCAGAAGGAAGCCTTCCATGTCAACAGAGGGTAGGCACTGCGCAGCTGAGTTCAGAGCCCCAGGATCCCAACTGGACTCTGTCCTCACTGCAGTGGGTCGCTCAGTAGACTGGCCCCAGACACTCACCCATCCCATCTCTCTATGTCCACTAATGCTGCTCCAGCCACCAGCCATGTTAGCTTATTGTCTGCTGCTGGGCCTGGAACCTAGTACTTCACTCACCTAGGCCAACACTGAGCTACACCCCCAGCCCCACCTATTAATAACTATCCAAGCAGTTACACTCAACACTTAGATGGAGCGGATGGTACCTGCTCTCTGTCCCCACCCCCACCATTTGCATGACATCTCCACTTCCTCTCTGAATTCACTCAGAACATGGCTTGTACAGCAATGTAAGAATCAGGGTGGAAGGAGGCTTGTCTAGCAACACAGAAGCCCTAAGCGGGGTAATTTCCAATTTCAGGATGACTCAGAACAGTGATGCCCACAGGGCAGGAGTGGAAAGGGGAGGCTGCTGGTCTGTGGGGGGTTGTACAGAACTCTCCTCAGCCTGTCTCTTGTGGGGAAGTCCCCTAATTCCAGAGCAGAAGAGGCCATGTACCCCATGAAGGAAACTCACCCGGAATCCTGAAGACCCTGGAGGAGTCTTCAGGACGCGAAAGGGGCTGTTCTACTGTCCCCCCAGGCCAGGACCTTCTAGGGCCAACGGCACAGGAGCATTCAGGTCCACAGGCAGTCTGGGGGCAGATGTGTGTAGGTGCTGACTCACACTGAGGACTGTGCTTACTAAATCTAAGTCAGGAGTACTGAAAAATAAGAAAAGTTAATATCAGCGCTGCTTATAGATGGGCAGGAATCAAGTCTCCTTAGTGGCTTGTTTGGGGAATATAGCATGCCTTATAAACTATTTTGGTTTGTGAAGATGGGCGTGGTAGTGCACACCTTTGATCCCAGCACTCCTGGGGCAGAGGCAGGCAGATCTCTGTAAGTTCAAGGCCAAGCCTGGTCTATATAGTGAGTTCCAGGCCTACACAGCTCAGGCTACAGGGAGACCCCATCTCAAAAAAACAACAAAAAACCAAAACTATTTTGGTTGTTATTTACTTTTCGGTATTTTTCAGACAGGGTCTCCCTGTAGCCCCAGCTGGCCAGGAATTTGCTATGTAGACCCGGCTGGCCTCCAATTCACAGAGATCCACTTGCCTCTGCTTCCTAAATGCTGGGATTAAAGGCATATGCCACCATGCCTGGGTGAGACTGGGTCTCATTATACAGCCCAGGCTGGCCCGCAGCACTTTGAGTACTGGGACTATAAGCACACACCATCTCTCCAGTAGTTAATTAAGTATTAAAAGCATGCACCACATTCATTTATTTTGTGTATGTGTGTTTGTGTGTACACATGCTATGGTTTTTATGTGGAGGTCAGGGACAACTTGTGGGAGTTTGGTCTCTCCCACTATATGAGCTTTGGGGAGTGAATTCAGGATGTCACACTTGGCAGGAAGTACCTTTACTTGCTAAGCCATCTTGTAGGCCTCTTCAGCCTTTTTTTGGTGTGTCTTTCTGAGTCAGGGTCTCCCTGTAGTCCCAGCTGGCCTTGAACTTGCTATGGAGACCAAACTGGCCCCACCTGCCTTGGCCTCGGAGATCCAGAATGCTGGGATTAATGGTGTGCGCCACCATGCCCACCTGCTTTAGAATTTTGATGCTAGCCATCATAGAGAGGCTGCTGAGGGGTCCGGAACTCTTCAGACTTAAGTTTAAGAAGCTCCCCCACACTGGGTGTGGTGGCATATACCCAAATCCCAGCATTCAGGAGGCAGAGGCAGGCAGACCTCTGGGAGTTCAAGGTCAGCCTGGTCTACATAGAGAGTTCTAGAACAGCCAGGACTACAAAGCAAGACCCTGTCCAAAAAATAAAACAATCTTTCACAGGGCCTGATGTTGGAGGCCATCCTGGGCTGAGTTATGAGCTGGGTATAGTGGTTTGTTTATAATCCACCACTGTGGATTCAAGGCCAGCCTTGGCTACATAGTGACTACATAGCTAGCCTATGCTACATAACATCTCCCCACAAAAATGAAAATCCTAAACCCTGAAAGCTCCCAAAAGAACACATGGAGCCCCTCCCTGAAGCCTCTTTACTGACAAACTGGGCTCTGATTGGGGAATTTGTGCTATATGTAAAAGCAGCACATTTTAAAGATGAATTCATACAAATCTACCTTCATTTTTTCCCTGATTATTTAGGAACTTTCCTAAACATCATATATGAGTCTGAGGATCACCTACTCTATAAGCAGGTCTAGGGGAAGAAATGTCAAGAGGAAACAGGTCACCAGCGCCGATGGCCTTCTGCAAAGGGCCACTCAGGCAGCTCTGGGGCTACAAGATCCTCTGAAGGCTCTGGTTATGCACAGCTCTTCCATGGTCTCGTCTGAAGCCCACCTCCTAGGCATATGATACCCCAGGTCCAGAAGACCATTGTGATGGGCCAGCTTGGCTACTGGTACCCTTGAGGCCTTGTCCATTTTAGCTTTTACACTGAGACACAGCCAAGCTGGTCCTGGTAGATGCCTAGCCAGAGGAACAATGAGCACATACAAACCAGATCCCTCCTGAGGAATTATGAATCCAAGGGAAGGGGTGGGGGTGACATCAGGAACTGTGAACAAGTGAGATTTCCTCATTAATTCTCATGTCACTGTGAAGCAACTGAACAGAAGGGGGTTAAACTGAGCAAGAATTTAAATGGGGTCCCTGTAGCCCCAGCTGGCCTGGTACTAAGTAGACTAGGCTGGCCTAGATTTCACAGGATCTGCCTGCCTCTTGCCACCCAAGTGCTCAATGCCTGGCTGAATTTTTGCCTTTTACTTTGATGACCCCAACATGGGAACTTTTGCTCAGCTTCAAGGGTAGCTAGCCTACATGGAACTGGAGCCAGCAGCTTCCCACAGGTCGGGACAGGGCTCAGACCCCTCTTGCACATGGTTACTGCATCGGAAGGCTGGAAATTCCCCAGGCCAGGCAATGAAACCACAAGTGAGGCTGTTGGCTGAATGTAAAGCCTCTTGTGCTCTATCACTAAACCTTGCCATATTTACCATAGTGAGTGCTGTGTGGCTAGACTGAACCTGGCCTCACCCCAAAAGCAGCCATTACAGCCACTTAACATGTTGAAAGCATTTTATCACAGACTCGTCTTTCTACACGTTTCACAAAGAGAGGGAAGGGAACCAAACAAGCACAGCTCTTGGTGCCCCCAAAGTTCTCCATCTAAACCAATTTCTAAATGGTGAACTATTCCATAACATCAAAGCCAGGTATGCTCTGGGGACTGAGGCAGGATTTCTTGAATCCTGGAGTTGGAGACCAGCCAGAGAAATATAGTGAGAGTTCATCTCAAAAACAAAAGAGTCTCCTTCAACCTCAAAACAAAACCACCGCCACCACCAATAAGACAAAACAGACATCACTGAATCTGTGTTCTCAATCTACATGTCCTAGGATCGGAGAAGCTGGGTATGCCAGCCTGTAGTGTTAACAGGCCCTAAACTCCAGGAGATTCCTTCCTTCCTGAGAGGATAGGATATAAGCTAGATGAAGTTGGAAATAAGGACTCTGGATCTTGATGGCAATGTCCTAACCCTTTTGTAGTCCACAAACTCTGTCAAGGAGAATAAAGATACACAGTGAAGAATTCATTGTGTTTATTATTCAGTTAATCACTACCTACCAAATGCTATCCGCAGAGTTAAAGGATTAAGTACATAGGTCTTTTTATTTAAACACTGATTTTTTTTAAATATATACACACAAAACTTAGTTCAGCAAGGCTTCATGATATACACCAATTCCAAAATAAAACAATCAAATGGTCCAGCTGTGGAACACCAGATTCCTTTCATCATCAGCAGGGAAAGGAGAAGGAGAATGATGGAGCCAGAAGAGGTGTGAACATGATCCATCCCAAAGGGCCGCCACCTCCTGGGCCTGGGGGTGATTCAGGCTGAGTCCATCTCCAAAACAGAGTCCAGAGGAGACCCCACCCTGCAGAATCCAGAGGCCTAAGACCACCACCAACTTCAAGGGAGAGAGAAACAGTTTACAGGCATGTGACTACAAAGGATCAAAAGCTGACAGGAGACACATATAAGAGCTCTGCAGCGGCTTACACCTTCTCCACTGTCCTGGGAGGGGGGATGGCAGGCTGCAAACACAGCTCATGGTGAACAGGAACATGACCAACCCACAACCCCGCTACTTGTGCCACTGCCCCCCCGTGGACACACGAGTTGAGAACGAGGAATTAATTTTAAGAGCAAACAAAATGAAAGGCCACTACTCTCAACTCCCACTTGACTGCAGGAATGCAGTTGGGCTTGGGAAGCCAAGGGAGACCAGTTTGGATGCTAACTGCTCCTCAAGCTTTCCTGTTTAACACTTGCTGGCTCTGGGGATTTGTGTGTCTCTGGGGACAGAAAGAGCAGACCACACCTGAGACCTGGAGGTCAAGTATTTTGACATCCCTACAGCTGTATCTGCCAGGTGTGTGGAAACTACAACTATTCCCACTGCATCCGGCTGGTGTCCCTCACTCCCACGGGCCTTACAAATATTAAAGCTGAATGTGCCGAGGCTTCTGGCCTAGACCAAGCAGGGGAACACCCAGACCCTCTGTTTCTGTCTCCTTTCTCTCCCCATTTTCTCCTCCCCTGAGGGAAAATACTTGTACAGGACAGGAGACATTTTGGCTGAAAAACTCTGGACTGTCTTTAACTTATTTTAAAACAAAACATAAAAACATCACTCGTAGGAAACCCTTGAAATAAGGAAAAAGGCACTATGAAAAACAACATCCTCATAACAACACCTGAAGGGAAACAAAGTGGAAGAGGTGCAGGTTTGCAGTCCTCAGGAAGCCACAGGTGGGCAGCACACCTCCGTCCCCAACTCTGATGGAGTGCCTTGTCCTGGGCTTGGGATGGAAGCAGGATGCCCTCAGGCATTTCTGGCAGAAACCAAACCAGGAGACCCCAGGTGCCCTGGCCCTGCCTGCTCCTTTTTGTGTGTATATACAAAGAACACTGTTCTTTCAGTCATTTCCACTAAAACAGACATTTTGCATAGAGAAAATACCAGCCCACTTGGTTTCTTTTCTTTTATTATTGGCATCAGCTGGGACTATATGTGGCCTAAATGTCATGCACTGAAGGACAGGAGAAAAAAGGAAGAGAAAAAGGACACAGGAAGGGGAACAGGAGCAGCGGTGAGATTCTGTAATAAAAACTCTTACTTCAATAGGTTAAGTTTTGGCATTTTTTGAAATCCAATACCCCCTTTCCCACCCCCCAAAGTTCCAACCAAAGTGCGGGTCAGCAGTGGACCCAGCCAGGTGTTCCGAGCGCCCTCAAAGGCTGTAGCAGCCTGTGGGGAAATTCTTGTGTATGTTTTCAACTTTTCACTTTCTTTAAATAATCTCTTTTGCTTGTTAGACGTTCCGGTTCACAGGGGTGACATAATTGCGGGGAAACATGCCGGTCTGCCCGTGGCAAGCCCCCTTCCACCAATTGGGGTCTGAGTTATCCATGACGTGGATGAAGTCTCCCCGGCGGAAGCCCAGCTCACCATCCTCCTGGGGGTCAAAGTCAAAGAGGGCCTGGACGTATGTTGGCTGCTGCAAAAGAGCAGGGGAAACATGGTGTTCTGGATCTTGTTGGCTGCCTGGTAAGCTGGATGCTCACACGTGGAGCAAGCACATGCAAACCACTCCATTTCCTGAAGCAGCCTTCCAGCCCAGTTCCCTTCACTCTTATATGTTCTAAGTTCACTCTAGTGGGTTTGGTATAATATTTCACCATTGCTCAAAAGCACAGGGCACATCTATCCGGCTTAGGTGGCAAGTGGGCTGTGTTACCAAGTGGAAGACAGCAAGGGCACCTGGCGCATGTGCGTCAGTTCTGTTATTAGGTTTAGAAATGTTTGGAATCCTGTCACTTAGGTTCTACAGGGTCAAAGGTCAAGAGTGTCAATAAATTGAGGTGGCACAGACAAAAGTTCAAGCTACTATGTGCAGATACCATTCCCTAAAGGCTAGCCTTGGGACAGAACATCTCGCCATGCTAAGTACCATCTCTGTGTTTTTTGTCTTTGTTTTGGTCTTTTTGAGACAGGGTCTCCTTGTAGTCCCAGCTGTCCTGGAACTCACTATGTGGACCAGGCTGGCCTTGAACTCACAGTGATCCATCTGCCTCTGCCTCCTGAGTGCTGGGATTAAAAGCATGCGCCACCACACCAGGCTGTTTTTGTTTTATTTTGGGGGGGACAAGGTTTCCCTGTGGCCCCGGCTGGCCTTGAACTCATAGAGATCTGCCTGCCTCTGCCTCCCAGGGCTGGGATTAAAGGCGTGCAACCAACTCCCCAGGCTTAAGCACCATCTCTGGAGACAGGTGATAAACCAGCACAATGCCTTCCTTCCTACTAGAGACAAAAGCATCTAAACACCACTCAACTCCTTCAACGTGGGTTTGGGGAAACTCCTGGAGGGACAACACAGGAACTCTGAAGTAGCCTGTAAAGCATCTAAATCCCACTGCAGACCTTCAAAGTGAACTATGGGTGGCACCTGGAATGAAGCAGCCCCGTGAAGGGTGTGCATGCTCCAGGAGCTCTTCCTCTGACTTGCTGGAGTGATTCCAAGCTTGTTGGCACAAGGATATGGCTTACCTGTGGCACCTGTTCTATGTCCCGTAGAAATATCTGCTGGTTCCTTGACACGGATGTTGATCTGTGGTAATCTACCAGCTCATTCAAAGAATTGAACTTCACCACCCAGAGGAAATACTTCCCAGCTCCATCTCGGAGCACCTTGAAGTGCTGCACATCATTTCCAAACCTGAGGAGGCACAGAGAACATGTGTGAATGAGCCATAGGGCGCTGTCTGTCTGTCCAGGTCTGTCTGTTCATATAGGATGTGCCTAGAGAGCCACATCTTCACAGCTTAAGGACTCAGCAGCTGCACAGCAACCTGCACCCTGGCTGAAGAGAGCTGAGAATCACTTGAGCATTCCCCGGACCCCTCTATAAATAATGGTCTCAAGCTACAGGAACAATCCCTACAGATGTCTGTAAGGTAGGAGTGTCCTGACCTACTGTATGCTTATGCCCTGAACGGCACCCACTAACACAGCCTACTTTACAAAGACTTTGCCCCCTCCTCCTTTTTTTGGTCTTTTTGAGACAGGATTTCCTTGTAGCCCCAGCTGGCCTTAAACTCAGAGATCTGCCTGCCTCTGCCTCCCAAGTGCTGGGATTAAAGACCTGTGCCACCACGCCTAGCAAACTTCACTCCCTTTTAAAAGTTATAAAGAAAAAAGCAACACCAGGCATGGTGGCACATGCCTTTAATCCCAGCACTCAGGAGGCAGAGGCAGGCGATAGGGATCCTCTGTGAGTTCGAGGCCAGCCTGGTCTACAGAGTGAGTTCCAGGCAGCTGGAGCTACAGGGAGATCCTGTCTCAAAAAGACCAGAAAAAAGAAAAAAAGCATCGTGACATTCAAACACTATAGCACCAGTACTCACTATGTAGGTCAAGATGGTCTAGAACTCAGAGAGAGAGATTACAGGCATACTGCACCACAACCTATCAAAGCTATGCTTTCCAAGCAGGAATTTTCATTTTGTTTTCCATTTCCAGGGGAAGATGGTCATAGAAATAAACACCCCAGCACTGAACACACTCTCTTTTGCACTGACAGACTGGCTAGTGTGATCAACTGGTGCGGCCCACAGTGACATCTGGACAGGACAGGAGCTCAGCGAGGGCTCTACTTTCTGTTCAGTGCTAAGCCCTCAAAGGTACTCTGTTCCAGGAATGAGTCTTCACCAGTCTTAAAAGCATAATGAAGGGCTGGAAAGATGGCTCAGAGGTTAAGAGCACTGGCTGCTCTTGCAGAGGACCTGGGTTTGATTCCTAGCACCCATGCGGTACCTAACAACCCCCCGTAACTCTAGTTCTTGGGGATCTCACGCCTCTTCTGACCTCCTTGGGCACTGAGTGACACAGGTGCACTTACACACAATCAGGCAATACACCAAAAAAATGTTTTACGTATATGAGTGTATTGCCTGCATGTGAGTGCAACTGTGTCATGCAATGCTGCGGAGGTCTGAAGAGGGCTTTGGATTCTCCTGGAACTGGAGTTAAGGACGGTTCGTAGGCCATGTGAGTGCTGGGAATCGAACCCAGGTCCTCTGTAAGAGCATCCAGTGCTCTTAACCTCTGAGCCATCTCTCCAGCCCACATAAAATATTTTAAAAAGAATAAGCTGGGCATGGTGGTGCATGCCTTTAATCCCAGCACTTGGGAGGCAGAGGCAGGTGGATTTCTGTAAGTTCAAGGCCAGCCTGGTCTATAAAGTGAGTTCCAGGACAGCTGGGGCTACAGAAAGACCCTGTCTCAAAAAGACCAAAAAAAAAAATAAATAAATAAATAAAAGTATAAAGAAATCAAACACTTCCTAAAGATAATCCAGCAGGTGGCAGCACCGAGCTCCAAGAGGGAGTAGGAGACATTTGTGCTTGCCAACACTGTAGTGTCCCCCCTTATCCTTGGAGCATTTCTCCCAAGAACCCCCCAGGGCATGTCTGAAACCACAGATATATCAAACCCCATACCCACTGTTTTTCCCTATCATGCATAGAATCTGATAAAGTTTAATTTTCAGTAAATGAAACAATTGTAGCAATATCCTGACAAAAGTTATTTACAATGTGTGACTTTCTGTGAGACCCTGACCCTAAGTGACCCATCTATAACAGAACAGAACATTTACACCTAAGGCTCATGGACCAGTGGAGCAAGGGTAGAGAGAACACTAAGGCATCTCTCAACTCTCATCAACGAGGCTCCCTTATGTGACAGAGAGCAATCAACACAAAAGGCCACAAATGGCCAAAAAGTATGCAGAGTGTGGGTCCTTGGACAGGACTCCTATATTAAACTCCACCGACCCAGGGCTCAGGGACAATTTTGGAAGAGGAGGGCAGAAAGAGTTTAAGAGCCAGGGGAGGAGGTACATGACAATCAGGAAACAGTCTTACAGGCTCCTTGGGAGCCTGAAGAACTTAAAGCAAAAGTGTCAGCAGGCACAAGACCCGTGCAAACTCAAGCAGACAAAACACCAGCATAGAACTGGGGAAATGGGCAGCAGGCCCCAACCTTAGCTGAAGAACTACTGGCAGCTGATTACTGCTGGGTGAGAGAGAGCTGATCTTCTTTAAGAGACTCCAGAGAGGCTGACTAAACTCCAGTGGATGAACTTGCACTGGGGGATGTCTGGTTACAGTAACTTGACTCGACAGACCTTAACATATGACAGAAAGTGTGAAATCCAGTAGGCAGACTATGGGTGTGTGTGTGTGTGTGTGTGTGTGTGTGTGAAAGAGAGAGAGAGAGAGAGTCTCCCTGTAGCCCTAGCTGACCTGGAACTTGCTATGTAGACCAAGCTGGCCTCCAACTCACAGAGATCCTGTTTTTTAAGCAGAAGAAACATGGATGGTCAAGAGCATACTGACAGGGCCTGTCTGGACTGGGCATGGTGGTGTACACCTTTAATCCCAACTTTCAGGAGACAGAGGCAGGCAGATCTTTGAGTTCCAGGCCAGCTGGAGCTATCTATACCCAATAAATCAGTTTGTGAAGTACTACAAATCTCATCTGAGGGGGCTGGAGAGTTGGCTCATGGTTAAGAACACTTGCTGTTCTTCAAGATGACCCAGGTTCAATTCCCAACACCCACATGGTTGCTCTGTCCTCTTCCAGCCTTCGAGGGTACCATACACATACCAGTAAACATACAGGCAGTCAAAATACTTGTATAAAAATAATCATTAAACACCCCTTACTCCTCTCATGCCTTCATTTAGAAAAAGAACAAAACTTGCTGGGTCAGATGGTGAAAATCTGTCATTTCTACCACCCGAGAGGCTAAAGTAGAAGGATTGAAACGTTCATGATTAGACAAGTTAGAACCTGTCTCTATATTGAACAAATAAACAAAACCAGAGCAGGAAAGATGGCTCAGTAGTAGAGGTGCTTGTAAGCAGGCCCAAAAATTTAATCCCTAGATCCCTCAAGAAGAAAATCAACTTCTAAGAGTTATCTTCTGACCTCTACATGTGTACTGTGGCACATGCACACCTGTACTCACACACACGTTTTTTTTTGGAGACAGACTCTCCTTGTAGCCCCAGCTGGCCTGGAACTCACTATGTAGACCAGGCTAGCTTTGAACTCATAGAGATCGGCCTGCTTCTGCCACCTAAGTGCTGGGATTAAAGGCGAACACCACCACACCTGGCACAATAAATTTGAAACAAAAACAAAACCCAAAGGCTAAGAAAAAAGATAAAAAATAAAACTGTAATTTACCTAGTAAAATTTTTAACCTATACTTTAAAAAAAATTCATCTTATTTATGTGTGTATGTGTTTCCGCGTGCATGTGGGTGCCTTCTAAGGCCAGGAGTATATGGAATCCCTTGGAGATTATAAAGCCACTCAATGTGGATGCTGAGAACCAAACTCTGGTCCTCTGGAAGAGCAACAAGTGCTCTTAACTGCTGAACGAACCATCTCTCTAGCCCTTAGACCTGTATTTTAACCATGTACTGATCCTATAAGAAAATTAAGAGTCTAATGTGGTGACCCATATCTGTAATTCTAGAAATTGGGAGACTGAGGCAGGAGAATTGAAAATTTGAGGACAGTTTGACTATAACTAAATAATGATTTCCAGACCAGTCTGATACAGTAAGATTGTCTCAAAACAAATGATGGGGCTAGAGAGATGGCTCAGCGGTTAAGAACACTGACTGCTCTTGCAGAGGACCTGGGTTTGATTCCCAGCATCTACATGGCAGCTAACAACCCTCTGTAACTCCAGTTCCAGGGAATCTGACACCGTCTACTGACCTCTAAAGGCACTGCATGACACGGGTGCACTTACATACATTCAGGTAATATGCTTATCCACATAAATTAAAAAAAAACAAGTTGCCAGGTGTGGTGGCACATGCCTTTAATGCCAGCACTCAGGAGGCAGAGGCAGAGGCATCTCTCTGAGTTCAAGGCCTGGTCTATAAAGTGAGTTCCAGGCCAGCTGGGGCTACAGGGAGACCCTGTCTCAGACAAAAACAAAAAACAAACAATGAAGTGAATTGGATGGAGCTGCTCATGCAGTGACCCCAGCATGTAGGAGGCTGAGACACACCAGCTTGGATCTGAGGGCACAGGGCAAGTTTCAGGACAGCTTGAGCTAGAGTGGGCATCTATCTTACAAATGAATAATAAAAAGTGATGTATGGCCGGGCGTGGTGGTTGCATGTCTTTAATCCGTCCTTAACTCCAGTTCCAGGGTAATCTGAAGCTCTCTTCTGATCTCCGTGGCATTGCTTGACACAGGTGTACTCACATACATGCAGGCAATACACTCATACACATAAAAATAATAAATAAAATATTTTTTAAAAATAACAAAAATTTTTAAAAAACTAGAAAAAAAGAAAAAACAAGAGACCAATGGTCAAATAAAATTATAGGAATGACATTTTTAAAATTTATTTTGGTATTTAAAAATTTTTTTATTTTTATTTCGTGTGTATGAGTGTAATTGCCTGCATGTGTGTAAATGCACCCATGTCATGCAATGCCTGCGGAGGTCAGAAGAGGGTGTCCTGGAACTGGAGTTTTGGAGGGCTGTTACCATGTGGGTGCTGGGAATTGAACCCAGGTTCTCTGCAAGAGCATCCAGTGGTCTTAAGTCATTTCTCCAGTCCCTTTATTTTGGTCTTTTGGGGGAAGAGTTTCCCTGTAGCCCCAGCTGGTCTGGACCTCCCTATGTAGACCAAGCTGGTTTTAATCTCAGAGTCATCCACCTGCCTCTGCCTCCTGAGTACAGAGATCAAAGGCATTCGCCAACACGCCTGGCTTTTATTTATTTAATTTTTTGAGACTAGTCTCATTATGTAGCTCTGGCTGGCCTAGAATTCATTACGTTGTCCAGACTGGCCTTAAAATCAGATTTGCCTACCCCTACCTCCAGTGGCAGGAGGAACCAGGAGTGGTGGGGATTAGGGGAAACTAACCTGTGAATGCCATCTTGACAGGGTTGCTGCTTAGTTCCTGGAGAATCTAAACTCAGTACTGCTAGAACCAGGTTTCAGAGCTCCAAACTGGAGTTCTCATAGAAAAATTTCTGTGTAGCAAGCCAGTTAACATGTCCTTCTCCTTAAAGACCTAGCTAATGAATGTCCTCATATTTCAATAGTTCCATGGGCAACTCCAGCAGGAAATACTTACTTGACGGAGAGGGAGAAATCCCCAGGAGCACTCTCACTCTCTCGGATTAGGAAGGCCCCATCATGCCGCTGTTTGCTAAGCATTTCTTCTGCCTTGGCTCTGGGGATTTTGCCAAAAAACCACCTAAGGAAGGAAGGCAAGCCGGTCAACATCTGCTTCCCCAACAAAGAAACGGGATGTTCGGTCTTTTTTTTTTTTGGTGTAATATTTTATTATTTTTATTTTATGTGTATGAGTGTGTTGCCTGCGTGTAGGTAAGTGTACCCATATCGTGCAATGCCCGTGGAGGACAGATGAGGCCATCGGATCCCCTGGAACTCGAGTTTGGGACAGTTGTTAGCTGCCATGTGGGTGCTGGGATTCGAACCCGGGTCTTTTGCAAGAACAACCAGTGCTCTTAACCACTGAGCCATCTCTCCAGCCCCCAGGATGGCCAGTCTTAAATTGAGTAAGAGAACACTTCTTGCCAAAGGAAGGGGCTCACTCTTTACCCTCTGGTCTCCCTGTGCCCACTCTGGCTCAGAGTGCCCCTAAGAAATAGGCTTTCAACAGCGTCACCTACTTCACTCTCTAGACTAAGTTTCAAGGCACCAACACAGGCCACTCTCCTTGGTCTATGACCAGACCACTCTGAACATGCCAGCCTAGTCTAAGACATTTACAAACAGGCTTCTAAAGCCAAAGTCTACCTGCCCCAGGCTGACTCATCAGAAAGGCACCTAGGGAAGCCCAGAAAGCACAGGATGAACATCAGGCTGTCCTTCTGGCAGCCATTCGATAAGGCAGCAGCTTTGCCACACTAACAGAGGTCCCGGGGAGGGAATGTGGAAGGCCTAGAAGCTGGAGGCAGGGCTACTTCTACCTCAAGCCCAGAGAAGGCCTGGCTTGTGAAAATGCTGTCTCCAACATTGCCGTAGGTAGCATTCCGCTCTGGCTCCCATCAGGACACTGCTTAGGGTACGCTTTCAAAGCCCTCTGGAATGGGTTGGGGATGTGGTTCAGTGGTAGAACACATATCTTCAATTTATGAAGACGCGGGTTTGATTCTCAGCACCTCAAGAAAAACCCCAAACAAAAACCAAACCATAGTATCAGGAACATTAGAATTTACTACACACAGAAAAGCTCATAGGAAAAAAAAAAAAAAAAATCAAGATTTTTCATTTGCAGTAGTTATGAACACTTGTGTCCCCAATGCTAAATCACTTGACAAGAAGTGAATTCTGGGGCTCAGAGGTTAAGAGCACTGGCTGCTCTTGGTTTCCAGCACTCACAAGGTGGTTATCAACTGTCAACTCCAGTTCTAGAGGATCTGATGCCCTTCTGGTCTCCACTGCATGACAAGGGGTACATTTAAACATATGTAGTTGCAACACACATACAATATTTTAAAAAAGTAAATTCATAGGAGGCTGGAGAAGATGGCTCAGTGGTTAAGAACACTGACTGTTCTTGCAGAAGACCCGGGTTTGAGTCCCAGCACCACATGGCAGCTAACAACTGTCTGTAACTGCAGTTCCAGGGGATCTGACAGCCTCTTCTGTCCTCCACGGGGGCATTGCATGATATGAGTGCACTTATTTAAATGCAGGCATAACACTCATACACATAAAAGTGAATTAATGGAAAACTGTGGGAACAAGTGTTGTGGCTCATGGGGGCTGGGGGGGCATTCTCTTAAAGGGTTCAAGGTCATGGCTATATGGCCACTTCAAATGAAAACTACTACTAATTAGGTCAGAGGAACTGTGAAGAAAATCTTCAATAGTTTACTACATTTTATAAGCAAACCCAGTGCTTGGGGGGCGGGGGCAAAGCCATTATTTATATCAGCAAAGAAAGGCCTTCACCTTATAATTAGCATTCATTTAACATGAAAATGCTAATAACAGTACGAGTCTGTCACAGTTATATAAATTTTTATTTTATTACTATTATTTTTTCTTTTTGAGACAAGATCTTCTATAAGTCCAGGCTGGCCTCAAATTGCTTATATAGCCAAAGTTAGCCTTGAACTCCTGACTCTCTTGCCTCTACCTCCCAAATGCTGGGATTATAGGCATTCACCACTAAACCCAGCTCTATCATTTTTGGGGGTGGGGTGGGGGGTGGTAATGATGGTGGTGGTGGTACAGGCTCAGGTTTTCTAGGTTGGTCTGAACTTGCCATGTAGAGAAGGACCTTGACTTTCTGATCCTTTTGTTCAAGTGCTTGCACCACAGTACGTACCACCCTGCCTGGTTTTATGTGGTTCTGGGGCTTGAACCTAGGGCCTCATGCATGTTAGGTAACCACTCTGGTAACTAAATTACCTAAGTCTTTAACTTTTTCTTTTTGGCCGGGGGGAGGGGGAGGGGGGAGTAGTGGTTTGAGACAGGTTCTCCCTGTAGCCCCAGTTGGCCTGGAACTCTCTGTAAACCAGGCTGGCCTTAAACTCACAGAGATCTGCCTGCCTCTGCCTCCCGAGTGCTGGGATCAAAGGCGTGCGCCACCACACCCAGCCTAAGTCTAATTTTTAGTCATCTCAAAAGAATTTTTTTTAGTATTACTGTGTGTACACAGTGGCAGGGGAAGCCCACTGTAGAGTGGATTCTCCCCTAGACTTCATGTGGATTCTGAGGCTCAAACTCAGATCATCCAGTTTGTGGCAAGTGCTTTGACTGCTGGCCATCTCACTATCATATAGTCATCAATGAAGTCCTTTGAATGCAGGTGTCTTTGGGAGGCCAGAGGTGTCAGATCCCTATGAGGTAGTTACAGGCAGCTGTGAGCTGCCCAACATGGGTGCTGGGAATTGAACTTGAGCCTTCTGCAAGAGTAACTGCTGAACTATCTCTCTAGACCCTTTTGAGTCTGTTTTGAGGCAGGACTTACTTGGTAGCCTGTGCTGGCTTGGAGCTCTAGAGCCTAAGCTAACCGGTCTTGAACTCTCCCACTCCTATTTCAGGCTCTAGAATGTAAATCACCATGGTTGGTGTTTTGTCTTGAGACAGGGTTCTACTGGTCCACAATGGCCTTCAAACTCAATCTTCCTGCTGAGGCCTCCAAGTACTGTGAATTCCAGGCATGTGGTACATGCACAGCTCATGGCTATCTTATAAGCAACCATGTTATAAGATGTTTTCAAAACATTCTGCTATTCTAAGACTAAAGTTCAGGCAGGAAGATATAAAACTACTAGGAGGCACTTGCAGGAGCCTGACCCAAATCTGTTTCATGTCTTTTTCATTTTTCATGCTCTGATATTAGGCTGTAGAGAAGCTGGTAGGACATATTCTCCTCTGTCTACAATGCTCAAAAGTGAACCCTGCAGTGCCTGGGAATCAGGTCACACATGGGAAATTCCCTATTAACAGATCACAATCATCTCTAATGATGTGAGGAAAACACCTAGTAAGTAGGGCACCTAAGTGGTCTGGTACTTTCAAAGAGCTCTGGTACTTTCAAGAGCTCCTAGTGCTTGCCTGTAATATGTGACTGGCCATGTTCAACCAAGGTAGGGTCCACAAAGACTTTGCCCTCCTTCCACACTCACAGGGTGGGTGCTGACATTCTCTAGAGCCACTTTCTCCCCTCCAAGACCCCAAGGTCTTATCTTGCTACCAGTCAGGCACTTAAAATAAATGCTGGCCTGGTGTGGTCCCAGCACTCAGGAGGCAGAGGCAGGTGGGTCTCTGTGAGATGGAGGCGGGCTTGGTCTACAGAGCAAGTTCCAGGCCAGCTGGGGCTACAAGAAGACCCTGTCTTGAAAAGAACTGCCCCCCCAAAGCTGTATTAAGAAATGAATATAAATTAAAGTGTCCTAGATACGAATGATGTGAAAGTAAAAAGGAAGACTCTCATTCAAGTGCCACTGCCCTGGTGGCAACTGTAGGCAGCCATGTGCATGCACTTCCAGACCTTTCCTTATGGGCACAAATCCATACACTTAAGTGGTTGTATTTTCTTGTTCCCAGCTTAAGAAGCAACTCAATTTTATTGTCATCTTAAAAACTGTAGTGGCTCATAACCCTAGCACCTGGGAGGAAGAGGCAGGAGGATCAGGGGTTCAATGCCAGCCTAAGTCACATAGTAAGTTTGAGGCTAGCCTGGGCTACAAGAAATCTTGTCTCAGAAAAATATAATTGTAGCGCACTGTAAATTGCAATATAGAAAAGCATTCTAACTGCAGTTATTATTATTAATAAACTTTTAACATTTTATTTTTTATGTGTATGAGTGTGTTGCCTGCATGTATGTGAGTGTACCTGTGACGTGCAATGCCTCGGAGGTCAGAAGAGGGCTTCAGATTCTCCTGGAACTGGAGTTAAGGATGGCTCGTAGCTGCCATGTGGGTGGCTGGGAAACAAACCCGGGTCCTCTATAAGAACAGTCAGTGTTCTTAACCACTGAGCCATCTCTCCAGCCATCTCTCAGGTAGACTAGGCTGGGTCTCCAACTCCTGATTTTCCTGCCTGAGTACTTGGTTTATAAGTCTGTGCCGCCAGGCCCAGCTTTCCAATTGAATTTAAATTTTTTTCTTTAAAACTTTTAATTTTGGGGCTGGAGAGATAACTCAGCGGTTAAAAACACTGGTTGTTCTTGCAGAAGAACTAACAACTGTCTGTAACTCCAGTTCCAGGGGATCTGATGGAGCCCCTGGAACTGGAGTTACAGACAGTTGTTAGCCACCATGTGGGTTCTGGGAATCAAACCTGGGTCCTGTGCAGGAGCAGTTAGTGCTCTTAACTGCTGAGCCATGTCTCCAGCCCCCTGAAACACACACACACACACACACACACACACATATATATATATATATAAATAAATATAAAACCTTTTAATTTTATGTGCACTGAGTGCTTCCTTCTCCTGCATGTAAAGTGGCCGGAGCCTCTAATCCCAGCACTCAGGAAGCAGAGGTGGCAGAGCTCTGTGAGTTTGAGGCCAACTGGTTTACTTAGGGATGAGTTCTAGGCCAGCCCAGGTTGCCACATAATGAGACCCTGTCTAAAAAAAGAAAAGAAAAAGAAAACAATTCTTGTGTCTTGCTCATGAAGCACAGTCTGAGAGGCATCCCACACAGCAGGAATAGCAGACCATGATAAGGGAGGAACACACCGTGTGAGAAAAGAGCTGTCATTCCCAGGAAAAACAGCTAACTTAATCTCTGCATTTGCATACCATTTACAAATTCAATAAACTTCATAAAAATTTTATGCGCTGTTTGCTGGGCTGGAGATGGGTCTTGTGTAAGTTGGGCAAGCCCTTGACACCAAGTTACACCCTGAGCTTGACAGGCTTCTTTTAATGCTGATGTTTATGTATAACTACATGCCTACAGCCAAATATTCTGCAAATCTTAAAACAAAAAAACTGGTCTGTACTACTCTAGAAATAGCAAGAAAGGAAGTCAAGAGAGGAGAGATGATTTTCCAATTTAATTATTTATAGCATGTCACAGGCTCCTGCCCACAGGCACTTACTATGAAGAGCACATGTAGCTATGTAGGACACACACTTGGTGCTGTAGCATAACACAGCAGTCTGTGTCCTGTGGATGCAAATGTTTCACTGGGTGGCTGGCCCTCTACAGCCTGGTGTTTTTCTTTTTATGGTCTTTTTGAGACAGGGTCTTCCTGTAGCCACAGCAGGCCTGGAACTACTATGGAGACCAGGCTGGCCTTGTTCTCACAGAAATCCACCTGCCTCTGCCACCATGCCTGGCTAGTTTTGTTTTGAGACAGGGTCTCACTACGTGGCACCAGCTGGCCAGCAACCTGCTATATAGACCAAGGTGGCCTCACAAACATCCACCTGTCTCTGCCTCCTGAGTGCTGGGAGTAAACACGTGTATCACCATGCCCAGCCATGTGTCCTGTTTTTTATGGCTTACAAGCTAATTGTTCAATTTGAGGCAATGCTGCTACATTAGCCTAGGCTAGCCTTTTTTCTTTTAAAGTATTTATTTACTTAGAATTATTTATCCGTGTGGATGCACATGCCATGGCACACTTGTGGCAGACAGAAGCCAATTTTTGAGAGTTGGTTCTCTCTTTCCACTATGGGTTCTGGGGATTGAACTCCGGTTGTCAGGATTCCATGGCAAGTACTTTTACCTGCTTAGCCATTCTGCTGGCCTACAGGCTGGTCTTGAATTTGTGATTTTCCTGACTCAGCCTCTGGAGTGTTAAGAACATAAGCATTACACTATACCTATTTTTCAATCCTCATCTCCTAGTGCTGGGAATTGAGGGCCTCATAAATGCCAGTCAAGCATTCTACCACTAAGCCACATTCCTTTTATAACTCTTATTTTTAAAAATTAATTAGATGGACATGGTGGCCCATGCCTTTAATCCCAGGACACAGGAGGAAAGGGCTGGTGGATCTCTGCAAGTGTGGCCTAGTGAGTTCTAGGCCAGCCAGGGCTACATAAGGAGACCCTGTCTCAAAAAAAAAATTTAATTTTTATGGTGCTAGGGATGGAATCCAGGGCTTTGTACATGCTAAGCAAGCACTCTACCATGTAACTAGAAACCCAGTACTAACAGGTTATTAAAAGATAAAATTTTAGGGACTTAGGGTGTAGCACAGTGACAGAGTAGTTTGCTTTTGCCTCCAGAGTTCAGGGATTAAAGGTGCTGAGGTTTTATAATAAGGATGAAGGAAAGAGAAATACAAATTGTTTGGCTTACACATTGGGACTGAGAGGTTACCGTGGTCTGATTCAAGGGGTCTTCCTCAACCCAACAGGCACTGCTCAATGTTTCTTCAGTATACCATTACTTATGATTATGTCTGTGAAAAGCCTGCACAACTTCCTGAAGCAAAACCAAGACTAAAAGGCTATAAGAACATGAAGCTGGCTTAGTAACACTTAGAAATCTGTAAGGCATTCATGTGAGACCTCTTAGAGCTCCTGGTTCACAACTTTGAGTAACCTAGGCAGGCCACATATTGGCCTCCAATCTTATCTTGAGCATACCATTGTCAACATGGGCAGAGTTCCAGGACTCTAATGCAAAAAAAGGCCACTGAACATTTAGTGCTTTTGTGTTCTAATTAAGGCTTATTTAAGCCTGAGTTTCAGTAAAATAAAAATATTTACTGAGCCACTCTGGACAAAAGCAAAGTACAAATTACAATGGTAGAAGACCAACTTAATTCTCCAAGGAACCTAAAATCCTTTTTTTGGGGAACATAAAACTTAAAACACTTATGCAAAATACAAGGTAGCATGAATTCTAAACAAAAACAAGAAAAATATAGAATGAGACCCATCTTCATTTAAAAATTATTTTTATGTGTATGAGTGTTATATCTGCATGTATGTAAATGCACCCATGTTGTACAGTGTGCATGGAGGACAGAAGAGAGTGTCCCATCCCCTGGAACTGGTGTTATGGACAGCTGTTAGCTGCAGGTCCTGCTCTTAACCACCAAACCATCTCTCCAGCCAGCACCACCCCTCTTCATTTTATACAATACCCCATGAAACATTTGTCTGTGACATTATGAGGTTCCTGGTTGTCCTTGAAATAAAAGAGGTTTTCTTGATCAGACCCCAGCTACCCTTGTGACATACACATCTTTCCTGGATCACTCTGTAGGCAATCTAACCTTCTACCTCTGGGCCTCTGTTTCCTTGATACTATCTCAGAGAGTTTTCATAGGAATGGTGTAAAAATATTATTAAGCCATAAGCTAACTGTGGAACATAACTTCTCAGCATCTTGTAGTTGGGCAACATAATGAACACTCTGTAAGAGTTCAACTGGGAGTTTTATGGGGAGGCTTGAGAGAAGACACATCACCTTTTTAGAACAGAGGGGCTAGAGAGACGGCTCAGCATAGAGCACTGGCTGCTCTTACAGAAGACCAAGGTTCGATTCCTAGCACCCATGTGGAAGCTAACAACTTTCTGTAACTCAACTCAAGTTTCAGGGAATCCAATGCCCTCAGGTTCTGATCTCTTCAGGCATTTCACAACACGGGTACACCTACCTACATGCAGGCATTACACTCAGACACATAAAATTTAAAAAAAAAAAAAAAAAAAAAAAAGGAACGATAGCCAGGCACTTGGGGGAAGAGACAGGCTGATCTCTGTTGAGTTTGAGGCCAGTCTGTTCTCCATGTGAATCCAGGTCAGCTGTGGCTCCAAGGGAGACCTTGTCTCAAAAAGACCAAAAAGAAAAAATAAGAACAAGCTTAGAATTTGGTCCTTAAGTAGCATATGGCCCACAGCTGCTGTCAGTCCTTGCCTCCGCAAAGGCTCCATGTATGGAGACAAGCTCATACATTACTCTATGGCTTTTCTCTTTTCTTTCTTTGCACTGTGCATTCTTTATAGTGAGAGCTATATTCACAGATTACCAGCACTGAAATAAAAATATCAGAAGCCTTTGAAATTCATAGGATAGAAAAGAGTACGTCAGATGATCCTGAAGGACCCTTCAGGCTATATAACACATATTTAAGAGGATGTCTTTGGCGTTTGGGGAAATATGAAGAAATGTAACATGGTTACATTATGTGAGGGGAAGGACAGACATTTGTTTGGGGTGGTAATGGGGAGAGGGGCCAATGAGCTGCTACTCAGGGTGGGTTAGGTCATCCAAAAAGTCTCACCACTTGGGATTAAACCAAGCAGACAATATCCCAACTACATTCTAGCTTGGGCATTCAGAGCCTGGACCAAGGTGTGCAAATAACTGTTCCTGAAGGAGGGGCAGAGCTAGTGAAAGATGGGTGGGTGAGATAGAAGGTACTAGTCTTTAAGAGTCCCCACCATGCTACATATCACTATATGACAGAGTGTAGGGGTTCTGGAGAAAATTTGAAATGCTCAGAGAGAGCATGGGGACCAAAAACTAAAGTAGAAAAGTCCATTGCTCTTGTGGCCTAGAGGAGAACATACTTCCTTCTCTCTGAAGTGGGAACAATAGGACGGAAGAGTAAATGCTTACTGAGAATCATCGTATGCCAAGGCACAATGAACATACTCCTCCATGGGGCATCAAATACATCAATACAAAACCATGTGGCAAGGACCCTCTGTAGAGCTAAAATATTTTTGGTTTTTATTTTAAAACAGAGTCTCCCTGTATCCCCAGCTGACCAGAACTCACTATGTAGCGCAGGCTGGCCTTGAACTCACAGCGATCCTGGCCTTGGCTGGCTTTCTAAGATAGGGTCTTGGTATGCAAGTGCTGGCTCTGAAATCCCTATGGCATTCAGCCTGGTTTTGGGCTTACAGGCATGTACCACAATGTCTGATTAATGTATTTATTTATCTTAGTTTGTTTTTATTCTTATTATTTGAGATATGGTTTCACTATGCATTGGCCTCGAACTGCTTGTGATCCACGTATCTGTATTTCCAAGTGCTGAGATCACATATGTGCCATGACTCCTAGGTGTGAACTCTCCATTAAAAATCAATCAATCAGTCAACCAACCAATCAATCAGTCTATCAATCCTATCTATCTATCTATCTATCTATCTATCTATCAATCATCTATCTATCCATCCATCCATCCATCCTTGAGTATATGTATGTGTCATATGCATGTTGAAGCCCGTGAAGGTCAGATGGGGTTTTGGATCCTCTAGAATTGGAGTTACAGGCTGTTGTGAACCATCCTGTGGGTGCTGGAAACTGAATCCAAGTACTCTCCCAGTTCTTTGGAAGGCTGAAGCACAAGATTCACATCCCTTACCCCCCCCAATGCACACCACATATGTCAAGACCCTGTCTGGGGGGGGGAGGGATCAAACCAAACAAAAACAATATTTGGGTTAAACAGGTGCATCTGCAGCTTGAGGACCAAAGGGCCAACTTACGGATGTGGCTTCATTTCTATGTAGTTCTTGGGAATAAAGCCATCCTTCCCATTGAGTTCTGCCTTGTACCAGTTCTGATCACATTCTTCATTCAAAACCTGAAAAATAAGAAGGGGAAAAAAAAAAAATCAGTAATTTATTTTTCCCCTTTAAAGGCACTGCCACAACAATTGTGTTGTCTGGGTTTGTGAAAGGTCTTATTTGGATATCTGATTTCTTGTAACTTTCAACCACTAGCATTATATGTTAAACTGTGAAAATTAGAAAAAAGAATTCTCCTTGGGCGTGGTGGCACACGCCTTTAATCCCAGCACTTGGGAGGCAGAGGCAGGCGGATCCCTGTGAATTCAAGGGCAGCCTGGTCTACATAATGAGTGAGTTCCAGGACAGCTGGGGCTACAGAGAAACCCTGCTTCAAAAAGGAGGGGGGGGGAGAGGAAGGACACTTTAATAAACTTTAATAAACAGCAGTCATTGATATCAGACAATAAAGGGAGCCTGACAGCATGAATAAGGCTTCAATCTGGCAGTGAGGCAAAGGCAACTGCAACAGAGACCAACTTCAAGTGTTCCCTGGAGATCTGCAAGCTAACCTCCAAAATCCCAGTCCTCGGATTCCCCAACAGCTTCTCTACTGCTAGTATGGGCCACCCACCAAGCTGCTCAAAGTGCAACCTTACACAGGAGAACTTCGAATGACCAATGGCCATACTGTGTGCAGGTTAGGTAATGCTGGAAGTACACCAACCAGCACGATTTCAGGTAGAAGACTTGGAGAGCCTTCAAATGCACCACAATACCCTACAGATATGAAAATGGATCAGGAAAGTGAAATGGCTTCCTCGAGTTAGATCTCTGTGAGTTCAAGGCCAGCCTGGTCTACATAGTGAGTTCCAGGCCAGCCGAGGCTACAGGGAGACCCTGTTTCAGAAAGACCACACAAATTTTTTTTTAATTATGTGTGTGTGTATGTGTGTGTGTGTCTGTCTGTGCACAAGAGTGCAGGTGCCAGAAGAGATCCGAAGGTATCAGATACCTTGGAGATGTCGGATGTGGCACTGAGAACAGTTCAGGTCTTGTGCAAGCTCTCAGCTACTGAGCTATTGCTCCAGTCCCCCAAGTTAATTTTTATTCAAAAGTCTGAACATACAGCCACGTGTGGTGGTGCATGCCTTTAAACCTAGCACTTAAGGGGCAGGTGGATCTCTGAGTTTGAGGCTAGCTTAGTCTACATAGTGACTTCCAAGTCAGTCAGGGCTACATAGTGAAACCCTGTCTCAAAACAGCAGCAGCAAACCCAGGGAAAGTCTGAGCATACAAACTAGCAAAGGATACAGATAAACATGAGCTCGCAGTGGGATGGGAAAGTCACCAAAGCCCCTCCTGGGTGCTGGTGCCTGGGAGTCTGTATTTCTAGATGAAAGCTCACATTGCTCACAGATGTCTGAGGCTCATTCTGTGTGTGGAGGAGGAGGAAACTGCTTCTGCCACCATTTCCCTGCAGAAGACTTAGGGCTTGCTCATCCATCGTCTCCTTTCAACAGGTGATCTCAACAACCCACAATCCCCTCCACTTCAAATATTCCAAGCAATCTTTCTAGTTATCACCCTACAGCTACATTTTTGTGTAGCCCCCACAGTTCTTTATGACTTGGTAGCTGGTAGCCATATAAAGTACTCTGGTGACGAGTCTCTCTCTCTCTCTCTCTCTCTCTCTCTCTCTCTCTCTCTGGTTTAACGGAAGCAGACTGATCAAGAGATGAGATTATGAATGAGGAAGAACTAAGTTTCAGTGAAAGGTTCATTTTTTTAAGACACTTTGAAAAGAATGTTAGCTCAAATCCAGAAGAGTAGAGTCTTGAGGAGGAATGTGGTGAGCTTTGTTTATACCAGACAATGAAAGTATTCCAGAGCCGAGGGAGACATGATGGAAACGCTGAGGTGCTGTTTTATTTCTAGATCTGGTGTTGCTTGTTGGGGTGTGTTCATAGTGGAATTCAGTTATGATAGATAAACTTTTTTCTATGTCTATTACACTTCAATCAAAAGTCAGAATTGGGCCCATGAAATGGCTCAGCAGGAAAAGACACTTGCAGCCAAGCCTGACCACCTGAGTTCAATCCCCAGAATCCACATAGTGAAAGAACACCAACTCCTGTGGATTTTCCCACACAGAAAACAAATGTAAATTTTATCAACCTATGAAACAATCTTTAAGAGCACTAGTACAATGAAGGTATTAACATTTTAAGGTCTTAATCTATGAAAAGATAAAAATACCATTCATGGCTAGTCCCTGAATTACAAAAATTCAACACAAGCCAGTCCAAACCCAGTTCAGACAAACCAACCAAAGGAGCAATACTGAAATATTGCCATAACAACATCTAGTGACCACCTTTCATCGTCCCCCTCCCCACTCAAACTCAAAGAGATCTGCCTGCCGTTGTGATTAAAGGTGCGCACCATCATGCCTGACTTTTTTTCTTTTTCCTGTGTATACCTGTACATATGCCAGAGGAAGAATTTAGGTGACCTCCTCTATCACTTGTTACTTTATTCCTTTAAATCAGGGGCTCTTCACTGAACCAGCAGCTCACCATTTTTGCTAGGCTAGTTAACATGCAAGCCCTGGATCTGACTGTCTCCACTGCCCAATGCTAGGGTTATAGGTACACACAACCATGCCTAACTTTTATATGGGTGCTGGGGATTTGAACTTAGGTTCTTGGGCTTTAAGAGCAAGTACTCACTCACTGAGCCATTTCCTCAGCCCAAACTACATATATTTCCTGTTCCCCTCCACCTTTTTTTCATCCTTTTGAGACAGGGTCTCCCTGTAGCCCCAGATGGCCTGGAACTCACTATGTAGCCCAGGCTGGCCTCGAACTCAAGAGATCCACCTGCCTCTGCCTCCCCGTGCTGGGATTAAAGGTGTGCGCCACCATGCCTGGCTAAATTACATATACTTTCAAGAGAACACAAATACATTAAAAAAGACACTTTGAAAAGAATGTGAGCCAAATCGGGAAGAATCTTAAGAGATGGAGGAATGAGGTGAGCTTCGTATCAGACAATTAAAACACAAGAATAAACTCTATAGGGCCCTTGCAAGGGCAGTCCTGGGAAGCCATTTAAAATCAGCTGTCTTCAGTTGCTGTTACATATTTCATGAGAAACTATCAGAATGCCTATCCTTTCTTAGAATGGATAATGACTCGGTGCCAAACCACACTGATTCACTACACCAACACTGAGTAGGGGCCTTACAATCACCACCTCCATCTGTTACAGGTTTCACTCAGCATGAGAAACATCTTGGCTACAACGCCTGTTATCCTTTGTGCCAAACCATGAAAAACACCCACAAAGCAGATAAGCCATTACGAACCTTTTCTCCCCGTCCCCCACCTTTTTTTTCTGGAGATAAGATCTTGTTATATACCCCAAGTGGGCTTTGATCCTGCTGCCTCTGTGCCCAGGGTACTAGGATTAAAGCTAAGTACAGATGGAAGCCACCTTGGTTCACTATGAATTTTCATGAAGAGATAATGAACTTAAAGGTACTGGATAACAAAGGTTCCTGTTTCCACAGAAATCTCCACTTCTCAAGACACAAGAGGTCACAGATCTCCATTTTGCCTGGAGGGTCCTCTCCATTCTGGTGTAGTTTTTTTTCTTTTGAGATAGGGTCTCCCCGTAGCCCTGGCGGCCTGGAACACACTATGTAGACCAGGTTGACCTCAAACTCAGAGATCTGCCACCCAAGTGCTGGGACTAAATGCATAGACCACCAAACCTGGCCTGTCCTTTCCATCTTGAATGGCTACAAGACAGCTGCTACAAGGCAAAAACAGAGTACCCTGTCCCAGTCAGGCCAGACAATGTGGCCCCTCAAAACCAACATGCTGAGAAGAAATTAAATGCATTCATAAAATTTCTCTGGATTTTGTTAAGATTACAAAAGTGTGTGTAAAACATTAACCATTTGGTTTTCCTCTCAAACTATGCTGTTTCATTAACAATCTAAAATAACCTGTTCAGGCTAGGCTGTAGCTCAGTGGTAGAGAGCCTGCCTAGCATGCCTGAGGCTCTGGATTCGAGTTCCAGTATTACCATCAAAAAAAGAAAAAAGCTGCTTCATGGATAGTTGGGTGTGTTTATACACACCTTTTAAGTTTCAGCATTCAGGAGGCAGAGTGCAGGAGGCTCTCTGTGAGATCGAGGCCAGCCTGGTTTACATAGTGAGCTCTAGGACAGCTGGGTCTACAGGGAGACCCTGTTCTCAAAAACAAAACAAATAAAAGTAACCTATTTACTTAAAAAAAAAAAAAAGAAGAAGAAAAAAAAAAAAAAAAAAAGTAATGGTACCAAATAGAGTCAAATAAAGGATAAGGTAAAGAAAGGAAAGAAAAAAATCTCCTGCTCCCAAGATTTCCACTGGCAAAATCCCTTTTTCAAATGTCTTCTTTCCCAGTATCACCTTTTTTTTTTTTTTTTTTTTTTCGGTCTTTTTGAGACAGGGTCTCCCTGTAGCCCCAGCTGTCCTGGAACTCACTATGTAGACCAGGCTGTCCTTGAACTCACAGAGATCCGCGTGCCTCTGCCTCCGGAGTCCAGTATCACCTTTCTAAGCAGTCCATTTAGCTGGCTGGGTTAGTTCTCAAAAACAGTGATGTACTAGAAGACCAAGGCCCATCAAACGTCCAGGAGTTCATGTGTGAGGTTGAACTGGTTTGACTTAATCTGTTTAGTGTCACGAATCAGTTTAAAAAATGTTTGTCTGTTAAGAGAAACTTAAGCAGTAGGGATGGCACCTTCTCAGTTCAAACTACTCTTTAGCCTTATTACCCACTAACTCTGCAAATGAACCCTCAGTTCAGTCAAACTAGTTAACTCCCCAATCACTCAACACATGGTACTTCTATCCTGAAGCCTGTCCTCTGATAGGGCTGTCCTCTTACCTACTTATCTTTCTAGATTCATTTCAGAGCTCATATCCGCATTAGCCACTCTTTATTTTTCCAGCATTTAATGTGGATTGTTGTCAGCAACAACCCAATCCCTTAGGACGTCTCTTCTACCACAACTTTGTCCTGTGTGTTGGTAGGTTTTGGCCTCTCCAAATCTATCCTGTAAGTGTCCTGAGGCTAGCTAGCATTCAATGGTCATCTGGATTCCCCATAGGACTTAGAATGAATGGCACGTGGCATATTTTGAGGGAGTGATGTCCATAGCATCTCAGAACAACTAGGATCCAGATAGAGATAAATCAAACTACCACCACACCCTCTTTATTAGTTGACCAGAGACAAGAATTTCTTTTTGGGGGGAGGGAGGAGGCAGTGCTGATAGAGGGATTGAGACAGGGTCTTGATATGTAGCCCAGGTTGACTCTGAACTCAATTCTCCCACCTCAACCTTCTGAGTGCAGGGATACAGGTATGAGCCACCAGACCCAGCAGAATCAGGGAGGTCCTACAAAAAGGACAGAAGGTCATACATTTATTTCAAGGAAGGAGAGGCAAAATAAAGGAAGTAATAGAATTTGGCAATCAGTTAAGCACCACTCCCAAACAGCCACCAAGTGGGGTACCTCAAAAGGGAGCACCCTGAATGTTTTCCCTAGGACTGTTTGTGTGCACTTTCTCCAAGACAAAAAAGGTTTAAGGATGGAAATGCAAGTGTGGGAGGGATATTTCACTTTCCAGACAGAAGGAGGCAATGCATTGGCTGGATCAGGAGAGAGGAAGTGTGGCTCTGTTTCTACTAATCCCACTTCCCTCTTGAGGCAGGGTGCTTCCTGGAAATCTGAAGATATCTGCTTCAATCTGCCTGTGTGATTTGTAACTAGCTTTTGCAGTTTTGTTTTCTTTTTAGTGGTGGAGGGCCTTGCACATGCTAGGCAAGCATTCTACCACTGAGCTACATCCCCAGTCCATGCAGTCTTATTTTACAGCCTCAATTCTTCTAGCAACATTTTCAGCAACAGTCTAGAAGACCTTGCAGTTTTTGATTCTTTCATTGAATGGTTAATTACACTGATAGGGAGAAACATGCTCCCCCACATCTGAAAGCGATTAGGAGCCAAGCCGCGACCATTCCAGCATTTTTTGAAATGCCAAGCGTTCCTTTATGAACTTTAAATATGTTCAAACATATGAAGAGTCACGAAATTGCAGGGTACTTCTTTCTCTAAGAAACAGTTTAACACCAGGTATTAAAGGCACATGCCTTTAATCCCTGTACTTGGGAGGCAGAGGCAGGTGGATCACTGAGATGGAGGCCAGACTGAGATGTTCTACATAGTGAGTTCCAGGCCAGCTGGGGCTAGAGGGAGACTCTATCTTTAAAAAAAAAAAAAAAAAAAAGCTGCATGTGATACTTGACAAAACAGGAAGGTCTTTCACATCTAAGTGATCATTACCCCACCCAGACAAATCTGGAGTCAGTGAAACCTTAAATGCATGGGCAACAACCCAAAATAAACCCTTTTAGCCAAAGGGGTACAAAGAATTTCCATTCAAAGTAACTGTCGTTGGTGATAGGTTTTTGAGTTGTGCAAGGCCCTTTACTCCAGGAGCTGAACTTCTCTCAGAATGTCAGAATTTCAACTGCAGCAATTGGGGGAAGAAAGGAGAGGGACAGAGGCACAGATTACAGAATTTCAAGAGAAAATTCTGTCCACATGAAAACTCCAGAGGCTGGGGACCGTAGCTCAATGGTTAAATGGATGCCTAGTGTGTTCAAAGCTGTGGTTCAATGCCCAGGGTTGAAAAAAGAGGGTTTCAAAAATCCAGCTCTCACCTTAGCTCATACTGGACAAATTCTGTGCGATCAAAGTGCCATGTCACCCCTAGTGAACTGAAGATACAAGGGATACCCCTCCCAGGAGCCTAGAATCAGGCAAACTGCTTGGTGTAGCAGCAGGTGGTGGGTATAGTTCTGGGGACCACAGCAAATGTCAAACACCAAGGAAGAGGTGTACCCCTAGCTTGGGAGAGCAGAGGAAAACTCAAGAGGTCTAAACTAGGTTGCAATCACTGTTTCTATCTTCAGTTCTATTCAGCCTGTTTGGAGCTGTTGAGTGGAAGGAATGTGGCAGACTCTCCAGCTTGCTGTCAAGCAAACGGGGATAGACTGTTCTCTTGTTCAAACTTAACAGCCACTAGCTAAAAAGCAGGTTATGTTTCCTTTAAATGATAGTGTCAAAACTTCCTAACTGATGAAATAACGAAAAAATAGCTAATTCTTTTTCCTTTTTTAAATTTGTTTTATGTGTATATGAGTGTTATGCTGGCATGTATGTAAGTACACTCGTGTTGTGCAATGTCCATGGGGGTCAGGAGAAGGCATCAGATCCCCTGGACCTGGAGTTATAGACAGTTGTTAGCCACCACATGGGTGCTCACCCAGGTCCTCTGCAAGAACAGCCAACACTCTTAACTGCTGAGCTAACATTTACTTGTTATATTTCATCTTGTTCAACAGGCTTTCAATCTTACGTGACATTCTATGCTTTTTAAAAAAAACACAAAATAGCTAGGCGTGGACTAGTACACGCCTGGAGTCCCAGCACTTGGGAGGCAGAGGCAGTAAGATCTCTGTGAGTTTGAGGCCAACATGGTCTACATAGGTAGTTCCAGGTCAGCTGGGGCTATAGGGAGATCCTGTCTCAAAAAGAAAAAAAACAAAGAAACCACACAAAATAAAAACAAAACCACTTGAAGGCAGGTGAGCAATCATAACTATCTTTTCTGGCCCTGACAGACCACCTGAGCTCCTGTCAATCAGCTCTCTCTTCAAGATCTACTAACCTTCATTTCTGTAGAACTCTTCCTCCTCTACCCAATTAACAGCAACAGAAACAGTTTATTCAATTCCACTTAAACCTTACTGATTCAAGAGGCAAACTGAAGAGAACCAAATGGTTTACAGTGAAAAATTCAAGTCTAAGAGTCCTTATAGCCAAAAGACTATCAGTCTCAAAAAAAAAAAAAAAAAAAGTCTAGTACCAAGAACTAAGGCATTAAGTTCCAAGTTCCAGAACAGCCTGGGCTACAGCTAAAGTTAAAGCAGTGCCAAATTAGAATAGGCTTACTGTGACCACGCACTAAATGGAGGGCTTCTGGTGGCCTCTCCACCTCTGTTCCCAGAATGGAGGTGAATGCAGATGGTTAAGCAGGGAAAGTGCAGATGTGAGCCACAGCTAGGTTAAGTATGGGGCTGGGACGCAACACTAAGACCCTACTCTAGTGGACACGGATGTTAAAGGCATGAGGACTAAGCAAAGGCTCTCCTGAAGAGACATGGCAGATTGCAGCATTCAAATGAAGGGGCTGCAACCTGGGTGCTTGGAGGATCATTTAAATCACCCAATGTCACCAGCTTTGCATTCTCAAACACTGTTCTGGCTGCACTGAGAATGAACTATGGGAGAACAGGTGGGCACTGCTGTTCACAGCTCAATGGAGAGGATGGACAGGGTGGCCAGTACTACAGGGGGAGGAAACACTTGAGAGACTTTTGGAGGGAGAATCAAAAAGGCTTGGTGGTCTGCCTTTTGGCCACTGGCTATTTTTAGAAAATGCTTTATAAAATGCTTTATAAAAACTGTTATATAGGGGCTGGAGAGATGGCTCAGTGGTTAAGAACACTGACTGCTCTTGCAGAGGACCCAGGTTCGATTCCCAGCACTCACATGGCAGCTACAAACCGTCCTTAACTCCAGTTCCAGGGCCCTCTTCTGACCTCCTCCGCATTGCACGACACGGGTGCACTCACATACATGCAGGCAATACACTCATACACATAAAATAAAAAATAAAATATTTTAAAAAATAAGAGAAACTTTCCTGTTAACTTTACATAGCAGCTTTTTAAAATATATTTTTAAAATTATTTTTATTTTATGTGTATGACGTATGTAAGTGCACCCATGTCATGCAATGCCCACGGAGGTCAGAAGAGGTTGTCAGATTCCCCTGGAACTAGAGTTGCAGTTGGTTAGCTGCCATGTAGAGTGTTGAGAATCAAACCCAAGTCCTCTACAAGAGCAGTCAATGCTCTTAACTGCTGAGGTATCTCTTCAGCCCTTAAAAAAAAAAAAACCAAAAAAACCTAAAGTATATGCATTTAAAAAAAGAGAGCCAGGCATGGTGGCAAGTGCCTTTAACCCCAGCACTCGGGGGGCAGAGGCAGATGGGTCACTTTATTTTGATATATCACAGTGAAAGATTTATCGTCCTCTTTTTTTTTTTTTTTTTTTTTTTTTTTTTAAAAAAAAAAAAAAAAAAAAAAAAAAAAAAAAAAAAAAGGGCTGGGTGTGGTGGTACACACCTTTAATCCAACCACTCAGAGGTGGAGGTAGGAAGATCTCTCAAGGCCAGCTGGGGTTACAGGGAAACCTGTCTCAAAGACACCCCCCCCCCGAAAAAAAAACACCCCAAAAGCAAAACCCTAATGGGTGGCAATCCTATGTTCGTGCCTTCCATCTGCCTCAATCCATCAACATCATCTTCTGTCTTTTTGTGTCCTGGGTCTGTATGGACCACAAATGGGCTACCTTTGTCTGGCTCCCAAATGTTCTAATCTAATGAAGAGGCCTGCAGGTGGTGGTGGGGAATGTAGGCCAGTTTGAGCAACAAAGTTAGAGTAAGACATTATCTCTCATTTTCCTCCCCAAGACCCTGTTTTAACTTGGTGTTTTGTTTTGAGACAGTCTCCCTGTAGACCTAGTTGGTCACCTGCCTCTGCCTCCTGAGTGCTGGGATTAAGTGCATCACTGCACCTGGCTAACTAGGGAGATTTATGATGATTCTAGTTGGTATGTGGCCCACATATCTCCAGGGGATGAGGAAGGTAGCAGGAAGACTCAGTAAAGAGACAATTGCAGCAAAGCAGGCAAGAGAAAGAAGTTTAGGCTAGGTACAGGAGGGAGAGTCTAGCTGTTTTGAAATGTCTCTACAAAAAAAAAAAAATTAAAAATTAAAAACCCATTAAGTATTATTTTAAGAATCTAAATTTGCTCTTCCCTCCCAAAAAACCCCCTATGCCCCAGTGATGTTGTACCTAGGGCCTTGTACAGTTGAAGTAAGTGCTCTACAACTGAGTTACATCCCCTTTTTGAGACAGGGTGTCTCTGTAGCCCCAGCCGGCTTGGAACTCACAGATACCCACCTGCCTCTGGTTCCTGAGTACTGGGATTAAAGGCGTGCACCACCACATAATGGGCTTCACTGACATTTTCATACATGTACAAACTTGCCTCTTCCCCTCCTGCTAATCCTTTTTCCCACTTCCCAACCAAATTCATTGTGTGACCCAGGGAGTTTCATTAGGGTGGCTTAAGGAATCTCCCTCTTTCCCCTAGAGCCATAAATTCTCAGGAGGAATCCCCCCACCAACCTTTCTCTCTCCCCACTACACTTCCATAAGAACAAGAAGCTTCACAAAGTACAAGGCAAGGAATCAAATTTCATCCATAGCACAGGCCTTTCAAAGTGATATAATTAAAAATCTAGAGAGTGTAGTTATTCTTTACCATAAACAAATGAAGCAAAATGTATAAAGGGGATTTTTTTTTTTTTTTTTTTTTTCCCCGTCTTTCAGACAGAGTCTTCCTTTAACTGGCCTGGAACTCACTATGCAGACCAGGCTGGCCTTGAACTCAGAGATCTGCCTGCCTCTGCCTTCCTAGAACTGGGATTAAAGCCATGTGCTATCACACCCAGCAGTAATAATCTTTTGATCATAAAGGATGATCACATTCTCTGAGGAAAATGAAGGTGTGTTTTTTTTTTTTTTTTTTTTTTTTTTTTTTTTTTTTTAAAACAGGGGCTCCTTGTAGCCCCAGCTGTCCTGGAACTCACAGAGATCCACCTGCCTCTGCCTCCCCAGTGCTGGGATTAAAGGCATGCACCACCACGCCTGGCAGAGGTGATTTTTAAAATGCTTTACAACTAAATACAGATTTGACATTGTTTTTTATTTACTAAGATTTTATTCTGGACCACGTGGTGGTGCACGCCTTTAATCCCAGTACTCACAAGACAAAGGCAAAGGCAGGGGGGTGGCACACGCCTTTAATCCTAGCACTAGGGAGGCAGATCTCTATGAGTTCCAGGCCAGCCTGGTCTGCATAGTGAGTTCCAGGCCAGCTGGGGCTACAGGGAGACCCTGTCTCAAAAAGACCAAAAAAAAAGAAGGGAGGGGGTTTGAGAGTTCAGAATGTAGTAACTTTTTCCTAGCACTGCCAATGTGGAGACAAAGATAACTGTTAACAGGCTAAATTACTCCTCCTTTCCTTGTTGAAGTGGTGACCACCCTGCTAATTACAGCATTCAGGGCTGCCTAGAGGCAGCTGTGGGGCTAGAAGACTGGAAAGGAACAAGGTCCCTGACAGGGCTGGGGGTGGGGACAGCCAGAGGGAACAGCACACTGCACTTGACAGGCCCCATTAAAAATCAACAAGCCTGGCTTTGCTCCGCCTATAGTGCTAAGCACCTACACACAGCTCCAAGTAGAAAATCAGCACTTTCATCCTACAGAAATGTCACAACCCCCAGAGAAGACAGGGACCAGGAGTGCTAAATAATAGGATGTGTTACTGCAAACAATGGGTGTGCCAGACCCGCAATTCCAGACTAAAAGAACACTGTCCTGTGTATTTAAAGGGGCAATCTATGTGCCTTTTCATGACTTTGGGTGGGCCTAGTACTAACAGCAGCATCCATACTTGCTCAGAAACGAAAGGGTGACCGGCATCTAAATACTCACTCTCTTAACCTACGTAAGTAGTTTCCAAATCCAAGGGTCCGACATAGTATAATCAACTAAGATATGACTAGAGTTTGCAGCTACTTAGAACAGACTCATTTGGCCTTTTTAACACTTCCTCCACACAGCAGAAGGGTTCTGTGTCATGAATGTCTATCTAGAGCAGCTTCAGTTCCATTTTCATCATTAAACTCATAAGTTATAGCTCTGGGAGGAAAAAAACGGCTGGTTTTAAGAATTGTTTGCTTTATTAGAGTCTGTGTTTTTTAGGGTTCCTAATGGTTGTATTTTTCCCCTGGCATCTTATTCTCGTTACATTTTTCAGGTATGGGGTGTGTCTTGCACACCGTTCCCTAGACTACTCTTCAACAGGCCTGCAATCGTGAGGTTCTCCTCTCATACTGCCCTCACTGGGATGTACCGAGGACTGGGTTTTTGTTTTCCTGATTCTGGCTCTTGAGCACATGATCATATTTCAAAAACTTTTAAAAAAGTGAGGGAGGGTCTGCTTGGAAAGCAGACTTTTGCCGTCCTCCACACCCGTCAATGTTTCGGCTTGACGTTTGCTCCTGAGTACTTGTTCTACCAGACACAGAGTTCAATAGAATTCTAGACTGAACAAAATTCCCTTGGGACATCACAGACTATTTTCTGGTGTTAGGAGTGTACAAGTAAAAGGTAC
>NW_008336853.1:1279111-1308623 GCF_000622305.1 Nannospalax galili | reverse complement strand
TGTGTGTGTGTGTGTGTGTGTGTGTGTGTGTGTGTGTGTGTGTGAGTGTTCCTTGGAAGCCAGGAAAGGATGTCAGACCCCATGGAGTTGGAGTTACAGGTGGCTAGAAGCTGAACTCTAGGGAGCTAAAAACTGAACTCTGGTCTTCTGCAAAGCAGGAAGTGCTCTTAATCGCTGACCCCATCTCTCCAGCCCCTATATCTTTTTTTTTTTTTTTTAATGCTGGGAATGAAACCCAGTGCCTGCTACAGGCTAGGTACAGAGCCTTGAGGGCCCTCTCTTCTGTTTCACCAGAAATCGTATTTATTTCAGTGAAGGGACAGCCGAATCCAGAACCTTCAGAAGCTCCTGCCACACCTACCTGACTGCCAATGACTGTGTCTGTACTTCTGTCCATGCTCCTAGAAAAGATTCTACCTCAAAGCAGACTTCTGATCCCTGTCTCATTTCTCTTATACCAGAACGCCACCTAAGTTTCCTATATTACAGTCTCACAATCTCTTTTCTCACAGTCTCTTCCCTCCCCACAACACTGGACTATGAAAGCTTTCAAACACAGAAAGTTAAATAAATCTCACTTTTAAACGACAATTATTCATTTACTTTCTTAGAATATGGAGGTGGTGAGACACACCATAGTACAGATGTGGCGACCAGAAGACAACTGTGGGACTTGGAGTTCTGCTACCATGTGAACTCTGGGGATCCAACTCAGGACATCAGACTTGGGTACAAGTGCCTTTACCCACTGAGCCATCTCTCTTGACCAAATTACAAGACTTTTATAAGGTTGAGAGTATAGCTTACTGTTTGCCTTATGCCTGAGGCCATGTATTCCATTACGAGAATAATAGAATTTTATAATAAGCACATTTACTTACCATCTACATTGTAGCAATAACATTTGCTTTTATCACATATCTGTCAGTCTATAACCCTTATATCCCTTTATGAACACATTTTTCATTTTGTTTTGAAATGTAGCCTACCTAGACTGGCCTTGAACCATCGATTCTCCTGCCTCAGCCTTCTGAGCTGGGATTACATGAACCACTATACCTGGCTTCACCTTGGTTTTTCTTTTAGATAGACTTCAAAGTTGCAGGCATCACTATGCTTTCCCATAACTACTCTAGCACACACAGTAAGTGTTAGTTTGTGCCATTTCCTTTTGGTGTAGAGCTCACATAGCTACCATTATTGAGACACAAAGCAACTTCTATGTCACTGGGTTTCCCCAAGGGCCTTTTCCCCCCATGCCTTTTTCCGCCCTCTGAAGCTGGCTCCAGGTTCTTCTGCTTCTTCCCAGTCATCAAGGCCACGACTAGCTCCTGCTATTGCAGCCCAAGGTCTATTGTCTGCCCTTACCTGAGCTATAGGCAGCATGTAACAGATGTGCCTGCCTCACTCACCTAAAACACTGTTTTGGTTTTCAGGACACTGTCCTGGTCTTCCCACCTAACTAGCAAACGATTCAACCTCCCCTTCCCCCCAAAATTTAGCTACAAAGCATTTTGGCATCAATTCATTTAAAACAAGCCTTGTGGCCTATTTTTGGTTTGCACATTTACTTAGTCATACAAGCTATTTTTTTACCTCTGTACCTCCTGATGCGGGCAGTGAATCTGATAACTTAGGCTAAAAGATGGAGAAGGTTGAGGTTTATTTATCTATTTATTTTTTATTTTATGCGTATGAGTGTTATGTCTGCGTGTAGGTAAGTGCACCCATATTGTGCAATTCCTGCGGAGGACAGAAGAGGCTGTATGATCCTTTGGAACTGGTGTTACAGACAGTTGTTAGCTGCCATGTGGGTGCTGCGATTTGAACCCAGGTCTTCTGCAAGAACAGTCAATGTTCTTAACCGCTGAGCCATGTCTCCAGCTCCTTATTTATTTTTCTTGCAAGCCTCCTGTCTCGGCCTTTCAAGTACCCAGATTAAAGGAGTGAACCACCACGTCCAGACAGAGATAAAGCAAACTCACCTTTTACTAACACAGCAACATCATTCGGGAGGAAAGAACTGTATTTTCCAGATTGGCTAAAGTAGCAGGGCACTCACTGAATACAATGTTCTCCGCTATCCAGCCCATCCGAACTCCAGACTCATCCGTTTTTTTATTTCTTGTATTGAACTTGAGGTTCCAACACTAAAGCTACTTGCAGCTTTCCAACTGCCAGAATGTTTAAGGATTGATTATCCATGTATATATGCTGTCCCCAATACCTAGAATGACTTAAGACTGCTTTTCTACAACCTCAACATGTGTATTCTCACAGTTCTAACAGAAAATTTGTCTCAATACAGTTGAATAATCTGTCTTCTTTACAAGACTGGACCATAGAAGGGCTGGAGACTCATCTGCTCATCTTCAGAGCCTCGGGATTCAATGAAGTGCGTGGCAATTTAGCTTGTTCTGCACAGGTCAACTTTTGTTGGATAAACATTATGGTACAAAAAGATTTTAATTCTTTCTCATCTGAGAGAAAATAAACAAGCCTGACATAGTGGTACATGCCTGTAACTATAGTCCTTAGGAGGCTAAGAGGAGAATCACTGCAAGTTCAAAGCCAGCCTGAGCTTTATAGACATTATCTCAAAAAACAGGAGAACCCATGAACTCTATCTCCCAAATGTAAATGAGCTCACAACCCCGCTGCCTTGTGTTCTTCATCAAGCTGATTGCCAACACAGAAAACCAGTCTTGGGCCCAAATGTAAAAGACAAAATGCGGGGCTGGAGAGACGGCTCAGCGGTTAAGAGCACTGACTGCTCTTGCAGAGGACCCAGGTTCGATTCCCAGCACCTACATGGTGGCTATGAACCATCCTTAACTCCAGTTCCAGGGGAATCCGAATCTGACCTCTGAGGCTCTGTACAACACAGATACACTCACATACATGCAGGCAATACACTCATACACATTTAAAAAAAAGACAAAACGTGATTATATAATGAACATTTATACCTGGTTTTCATTTTATTCGCAATTAAGAGAATTGTGAATTTCTATAATTTTCTATTTCTGTAGCTTAGATCTCAAAACTAGTTTCAATATAGGATCTACTTACCACTTGCCTTCCCCAATCTCTCTCTACCTTAATTACCTTAAACAATTACAGACAAGAGAGACCAGTTTTATATGTTTGGAATAATTCCTGGTAATTTTAAGCACTTCCACACTCCCCAAAGAACCAGATGGGATTTTAGAAGATCTTCCAATTGCTTTCTCCCCACTCTCCCTAAAAAAGAGATTTAAAAAAAAATGTGTACTGAGTATTTTGCTTGCATGTATATAAGCTTACTGTGTGCATGCCTGGTGTCCATGGAGGTCAGAAGAGGGGATTAGATCCCCAGGAACTGGAATTATAGACAGTTGTGAGCCACCATGTGGGTGTTGTGACTCAAACCCAGGACCTCTGCAAGAGTAGTAAGTGCATAACTGATTAGTCATCTCTCTAGCCCTCAATCTATTTTCTTATAAAGTCTAGTTAGCTGAAGTCACACATACTGGCAAATTGATTACCTGATTCAAGGTTTCCACAAAACTATACTAAAAACTCATATAAACAATATTTAGGTCAAACCTGGCATAAGCTCACACAGGTTAGTGAAAAGCAAGGTGTACTGGAACACAAGAGACCACGGGCCTGGCAGCAAGGAGGCTCCTGCTTCCTCCCCTTGCTCTGGTCACCTGGCTTCTTTGGGTTTCAGATAAATTCCTGGTAAAATCAAAGCCCTACATGCTATGTTCTTTTTCCTTTAAAGTTTGAACTCTATAAAAGCACAATACATGGTATGTCTGATATAGATATAGGACTTTTTAATGTATACTAAAGGCAACTCTGATAGGGTGCCTTTGATGAACAAACCTGGGCTCAAAGTAGTTAAGCACTATAATTAACACATTATGAAATGTGAAGGTGCAATTCACTTGACATTCAGTTCTGTCTTGTTCTCAAAGCATTTTGGGGCTGAGAGACAGCTAAGAGGTTAAGAGCACCTGCTGGAATTTAAGGCCTACACCATGCCCGGTTTATTAAGTCTAGCTACATTGCTCAAGCTGGCCTCAAACTCCTGGGCTCAAGTGATCCTCCTCCTGACTCAGCCTCCTTCACAGACATGTGTCACTGTGTAAGCTCTAAATATATTTTTTGAAGCACTGCATATTATTTCTGGTATATATGAGAACCATGTTATTTTGCCACAATAACCCTAAAAGGTGCCCATAAATCTTCCTGAAGCATTTGACAGGGATGCTATTTATCTTCTTCAGGCCAGTTTTAGAGACAAGAACTGAGAAGGTGCTCTTGACCACCCCAGAGCAATGCTGAATCAGGGCACTACAAGTCCTGTCTACTTAGTTTTTATTTTTACAGTGCAAGAGATTGAACACAGGATCTGTGCAATGGTGAACAACTGCACTTACCACTAAGCTACATCACCAGGTTTTTTTTTTTTTTTTTTTTTTTTTTGGTCTTTTTGAGACAGGGTCTCCCTGTAGCCCCAGCTGACTTGGAACTCCCTATGTAGACCAGGCTGGCCTCGAACTCAGAGAGATCCGCCTGCCTCTGCCTCCCAAGTACTGGGATTAAAGGCGTGCGCCACCATGCCCAGCTACATCCTCAGTTGTTTTAAAAATATCTTTTATCGCCAGGTGTGGTGTTTCAAAAAGAACCCCTCCAAAATAAATCTTTTATCACTGTTCCCCTCAGCAGCCTTTCTAGACATTTCCCCAGTAACTACCACCTCTTATAAAATCCTGATACCAAAGTTTTGCTAGAGACCTCTCACCCCTGCTGGGAATGAAGAAGACCGACTTACCTGCTCTGCCAACTACTCAAAACAGATGTTAAGTCAGGAGGTGCTAATATGGAAGCCAGCAGATACTTTTAAATGTGTTGATCTAACCAAGATAGATACAAGTATTGAATAACTCTCATTTTATAAGCCTTTAAAATTGCTGGGTGTGAAGACAAAAGAAACAGGAACAAAAGTCCTATCTTCTGCATCTATTCCACTGGCCCCATCAGGTGTACAGGCTTTGTCTTGACTTTAAAAATTCTAAAACTATGCATGCTCCCACCCACAGTTCCAAGCTTTCACGTTCAAAATCCAGCCAGCTTGTCTCCGTTCCTGTGTGGGTACCTCTGCACAATGGTGTGTGGGCCAATCTTCAAAGGGCAGAACAGCCCCCCACCTCCAGCCAAACTCACCCAATTACTAACGTGACAACTGCTGACGGCCAAATAAGGGACCACAGTTCAGTGCCAAAGGTTTTCTCATTTTGGAGGTAGAGGAAGGAGTAATAATACATCTAGGGGATGGACAGAAAAAATGAGAACTGTGAGGCAGATTATGAAGAAAGACTGAGGGAAATGATGGTTCTATGTGCCCAACAGAAAGCATAATGTGGGGAGCTTTGCAGGACAGCATGTTTTATAGTCAATTCTCCTCACAAAGTAGATTCTTGAGGAAAAAAACGGATACTATTTTCCATTGCACAGATTTTGTGATTTCCAACTTAAAAGAGTCAAGAGATCTGTTCTCAAAGATTTTGAACATGGTATCTCACCAAAGTATGCCCCGATACCCACTCCTAAAACCTAATTCCATGTGTCCTCTAAAGTCAGTTGCAGAGGGTAAGTCACACTGACTTTCACTGTATTTTCTGCTTCATAAGTCGAAAATCGTTTCCACTTTGGAACATTATATGGATTGTGGTAAAGAAAGTGACAGGTAATGCTGCTTGACCATTATTCTAAGGAATCTGAAAATACAATAAACATCAAGAATATTATATTCATGTTTAAGTCTCGCGGACTCACAGCTTTGAATTTTTGTGGAGCTTGTCCTGAGAAAATTAGGTAAAGAACACAGATACAGGTGATATGGTGCACACACCAGAAAGTTACCCCTAATTACAAAACCACAAGGTCAACATGATAAATTTTAAAAATATGCATTTTTTAAATTTTATGTGTATGAGTGTACTGCCTCCATGTATGTAGGTGCACCCATGTCATGGAGTGCTCTCAGAGGACAGAAGAGGCCACTGGATCCCCTGGAACTGGAGTTATGGACAGTTATTAGTTGCCATGTGGGTGCTAGAATTTGAACCCGGGTCTTCTGCAAGAACAGCCAGTGTTCTTAACTGCCCAGCCATTTCTCCAGCCATATTTTTAAAAATTTTATGTGAATGTTTGTCCTGCATGTATGTAAGTATATCCATGCATGTAGTGCCTGCCTACAGACATCCAGAGTTAGGAACAGTTGTTAGGTGCCATGTGGGTGCTGGGAACCAAACTTGGGTCCTCTGTAAGAGTAGCCAGTGCTCTTAGCCTCTAAGCCATCTCTCCAGTCCTGTGATGTATTTCTTCATGATGATTTCTTCTGACTTCAGGGGCAGGAAAGTATCCCATGGTACTGCTCTACTCACCTCTAGCTCCTCTTGAAATGCCTATCATTCTTCAAGGGTCTCTTATTTAAAAAATTTTTTTTTCTTGCAGGGCCTTGCACACACTATACAAGGACTCTACCACTGAGCTACATCACCAGTCCAAGGTCCTCATTGCTCTAACTCTATGGTTTCACTTTAGAAAACCCACCCTGGCCAGGTATGGTGGTAGCACATGCCTGAAATCTCAGTATTCAGGAAGGGGAGGCAGAACTTCTAGTTTGAGGCCAGTCTGGACTACAGAGGGAGATTATGTCTCCAAAACACCAAAATAAAATGAGACACCACCACCACCCACCCACAGCCCAGCCATGTACAAAATTCCATTACTGTCTACATTTCCCTTAGATATGCCTAAATCTCTCATGTCTGACAAGCAGCTCAAACTTAAAACCAAAGAGAACCTAGTACCCACAGCCTTGCCAGACTTCCTTTATCCTCACAAGGCTAGTTCTTCTGTCCTCTAGGAAGTACATGTCCTCTTACTATCATCTCCACGTGACAAGAATGACAGTAATTTCCTGACTCAATCACTCTGCTGTGACAATGTATTATTCAAAAGACAAGCATGCTATCATTTCCATGCTTCAAATCCTTTAATTACATTCTTTCCTTACAGAATCAAGTCCAGGGAGGGGCTAGAGAGATGGTCCAGCACCTACATGGCAGCCAAAAACTGCAACTCCAATTCAAGGGGATCCCACACCCTCCTCTGACCTCCTCGGGCATTGCACAACACAGGTGCACTGACATACACACAGGTAATACATTCACACAAATAAAAGTAATAAACAGTATTTTTTTAAAAAGTATATTTTAAGCCGGGCGTGGTGGTGCACACCTTTAATTCCAGCACTCGGGAGGCAGAGGCAGGTGGATCTCTTGTGAGTTCAAGGCCAGCCTAGTCTACACAGTGAGTTCAGGTCAGCTGGGACTACAGGGAGACCCTGTCTCAAAATGACAAAAAAAAAAAAAAAGTATATATATATTTGTTTTTCTTTTATGTGTATGTGTGTATTGTTTGCATGTATGTGAGTGCATCCATGTCGTGCAACGCCCTTGGAGGACAGAAGAGGCTGTCAGACCCCCGGAACTGGAGTTACAGGCAGTTGCTAGCTATCATGTGGGTTCTGGGATTCGAACCCGGGTCTTCTGCAAGAACAGCCAGTGTTCTTAACTGCTGAGCCATCTCTCCAGCCCCCCTAAATAATATTTTAAAGAAAGAATCAAGTCCAAGCCAGACATGGTATCTCATGGCTATAATCCTGGCACGATGAAGGCAGAGGCAGCCTAAGTTACATATGAAGATCTTGTCAAAAAGAAGGCAGGGAGGGAGGCAAAACAAACAGGACTGAGAACAGTGAGACAAGGCTAAATAAACCCCAACATTTGGGAAGCGGAGAATCACAAGTTCAAGGCTCACCTGGGCAACAGAGCCAAGGCTCCTGTCTCCAAAACAAACAAACTAACCGCCAATGTTTTGCCCAGCTTCTGAACTCCCTTATGGTGAAGTTTCTGCTTGCCTCACCAACCTCCTCTGTCACTATTCCAGGAAGACCCCTCTTCTAGTCCGTCTCACACCCTACCTGTTCTCTGCCTGGAGTGCTATTCTTTTTTTTTTCTTTTTTTTTCTTTTTGAGACAGGGTCTAGGGGTAGCCCCAGCTGGCCTGGAACTCACTATGTAGACCAGGCTGGCCTTGAACTCACAAAGATCCGCCTGCCAATGCCTCCTAAGTGCTGGGACTAAAGGCGTGCGCCCCCCCACCCAGCTTTTTTTTTTTTTTTAATATTTTATTTTATGTGTATGCGTACATTGCCTGCGTGTAGGTAAGTGCACCTGTGTCATGCAATGGCCTCGGAAGACAGAAGAGGCTGTCGGATCCCCTGGAACTGGGGTTACGGACAGCTGTTAGCTGCCACGAGGGTGGTGGGATTTGAACCCAGGTCTTCTGCAAGAACACAGTGTTCTTAACCGCTGAGCCATCTCTCCAGCCCCTCCTTCCTATTCTTTAGCTATTCTTTCCACCTGTGAAATTGACCATCACTACTTTTTTTCTAAAGCCCACATATACTAGGTTCATGAAGTCTAACTGTGCACCTCCAATTTTTCAGTGTTCTTGGTTTTATCATACACAGGTTTAAAGAATAAGTAAATCTCTCTTGTAATAAAGAATAGAATTTATGCTGGGCATGGTGGTGCATCTCTACTGCAATTCCAGAACCTTGAAGACTAAATAAAGCAGAAGTATTACAAGTTTGAGGCTAACCCTGACTACATAGCAATTTGATCAGCCTCAGCTACACTGTAAGACACTGTTTCAAAACAACCAAAAAGAATACAGTATGAGCCAGAATACATGACATTTTAGGTCATTTCATCCTAATAGCTCTGTTAAGACGAAGCTTATCATCAGAGGAGGAAATCTAAGATTCTTTGGTGCCAGTAAGATGGCTCAGTGGGTAAAGGTACTTGCTTGTCACTAAGCCAACTGTGCTTGATCCTTGGGACCCACATGGTAGAAAGAAGGAATGAACAAACTCTCACAAGTTGTCTTCTAACTTCTATTAGTGGGCTGTGCTGCGCACATGATTGCACACAAAGACACACATAAAATGTAAAAAAAAAAAAAAAAAGTTTAAAAATAACCTAAGGTTTGAGGCTGGAGAGATGGGTCAGTGGTTAAGAGCGCTGACTGCTGTACCGGGTGTGGTAGTCCACGCCTTTAGTCCCAGCACTTGGGAGGCTGAGGCAGGCAGATCTCTGTGAGTTTAAGGCCGGCCTGGTCTACAAAGAAAAGTTCCAGGGCCAGCTACAGAGAGACCCTACTTCAAAAAGACCAAAACAAAAACAAAAAAAAACCAAGAGTGCTGAAGGCTCTTTTAGAGGACTTGGGTTTGGTTCCCAGCACCCACATGGTGGCTAACAACTGTAACTCCAGTTCCAGGAGATTTGACCACTTCTTCTGACCATTGCATGACATGGGTGCACTTATACGTAGGCAATATACTCATACATAATAAATAAAAAACAATAAATATTTTAAAAAAAATAATCATCTAACGTTCTTCTAGAGGCCAGATAATTTGTAAATGGGACAGGCAGAAGGGAACCCAGATCTGACCAATTCCAGAGTCTATGGTTTGTATTCACTATGTATATATCCATCCACATACAACAGTATACTGTCTCTGACAAATGTTGTCCAGTTTGCACAGCACTTTATTTTTATTTATTTATTTATTTATTCATTCATTTATTTTTTGTTCTTTTTGAGACAGGGCCTTCCTTCCCTCCCTCCTTCCTTCATTCATTTTTGAGGCAGGGTCTCCATGCAGCCCCAGCTGGCCTGGAACTTGCTATGGAGACCAAACTGGCCTTGAACTCACAGAGCTCCATCTGCTTCTGCCTCCTTAGTGCTGAGATTAAAGGCATGGGCCACCACACCCGGCAAGTTTGCACAGCTCTTTAGACATTAGATCATCTGGCTGTTTCTGGTAGTTTAAGATTCTCTGCAGCTGAGGGGATGGAGTTATGTTAAATGAACATTTATGGATAGTAATCTTGGAATAATGCTATTACTCCAAACTGTCTCACAAGCAAGTGCCTGGTACCCAACTGTTCTATAGCCAAGTTTTTCTGAGATAAAGCCTTCCATAGTGGATAGAGCTGTAAACAACAGGAGGTTCTGAGAGGAGGTGAAATGTTCCATCCTGTAGGGAAGTTTCTAAAATTGATCAGGTTCACCAGGCCCCTCCCTTTCCAAGTCTGGTGACAGACATGCCCAGACAAGCTGAGCTGCCTAGAAGCACCAGAGATCAGCCAAGCTGCCTAGAAGAAGCAGAGACAAGTCAGCTGCCTGGAAAAGGCTGAGACCAACCTGGCTCCAACCTGCCGAGCTGTCTGCAGATTGTGCAGTGTGCTCCAATTTTCCTGCTTTGAGCTGTCACCCATGCTGGGCTTTGGTGATGCAGCTAGCTGTCTGTGAGTCACTTCTGTTCCTGTAAGTAATCTCTCACCCATACTTCTGAAAGTAGCCCCAATAAAATTGGTTCACTAAGATTTTGGTACCATCCTTTGGTCTGTCACTCATTCCCTATCTGGGGTAAGTTAATGTCTCTCCAGGAAGTGTGCCACACAATACCAATCCAATGGCTTCACTCTCCATACACAAGCACCCAACTAAGGGGGGGGGGGATGGGGCCTAGAACTCACTATGTAGACCAGGCAGGCCTTGAACTCACAGAGATCTGACTGCCTCTGCCACCCAAGTGCTGGGACTACAGGTGTGCACCACCACACCCATGCCTGGCTCTTGTTTTAGCCTTTTTTTTTTTTTTTTTTTTTTTTTTTTTTTTTTTTTTTTTTCCTTTTCTGGAGCTGAGGACCGCGCTTGTTAGGCAAGCGCTCTACCACTGAGCTAAATCCCCAACCCCAAGGGAGACCCTTTTTTTAAAAAAAATAAATAAATTAAAAAAAGTCGCCAGGTGTGGTGGTACACACTTTTAATGCCAGCACTCAGGAGGCAGAAGCAGGTGGATCTCTGTGAGTGCCAGGCTAGCCTGGTCCACATAGTAAGTTCCAGGACAGCTGGGGCTACAGGGAGATCCTGTCTCAAAAAGACAAAAAAAAAAAGAAATCTTATGTGGTGGTTGTTTTTTCATATACCACCAATATCTTTTTACGTAGTGCTGGGAAATGAACCCACTAGGGTGTTGTGCATGCTAGGCAAGTACCCTTATCAACTGAGCTATACCATCGCCTATACCTAAACCTCTCACAGAAGATCATGAAGAAAACGTTGAAACTGATCTTGCGGGCTTCTTCTCTGCTACTGGCTATCTTTATTTTTAGGACATTCTCTGGCAGTTCTAGTAACGAGGAATTGCTATAATGGGAATATGCGAGCTTCACAAGCTGGCAGGTGTCTGACGCCAATCCTAAAGCAGTTCCATCTGCTGCCCACCCAGATGCTTACGCTTAAACTGAAAGAGTCCACCAAGAAGGCAGAAACTAATACCTCATCTGACATCGTATTTTCTACTAGTAAGTCTCAAAAATCAAACCTCAAAATTGCTAAGCTGGAATCATTTAACTCTTTGTAGGCAGAACCCTTATAATCCAAGAAATCTTGAAACTCAATTCATAAGAAAAGTTATGCCAAATGAAGTTGTCCTTTTTCTCAGAATATATCAAACTTTACCCTTTTTAGTAGAAGTTAAACACTCAAGTCTGGGATTGGGACAGTTAGGAAAGCTATTCTCTTAAGGTTTACCTTTAGGGTTTCACCTAACACAATTCAGTAGTAGTGGGCTGTATTAGTTTGAGAAGCAACATCTACTACAATCAACATCCATGTGAAAAGCTACAACACAAAGGTCAAGCAGTTGCAGGAGTTATAGCATTCAGGAGGCTGTGACAACAGTGCTGTGAGTTCAAGGCCAGCGTGGGCATCATAGTGAGGACTTGTCAAACAGGCAAAATGCAACAGAACTGTGTGTATAGAAGGGGAAAACTCACAACAGTACAATTCAAGCTGTTAAAGGTAAAATTAAAACAAGATGAAGCAATAATGGGAGCTGTTTTCAGGAGCACATAAAAGCTCAACCGCAGAGCTAAAGGAATGGATCTCACATTGCACACGCCAACTGGGTCTGCCCAGGTCTCCTTTCTTTCAAACCCCAATATGGCATCCAGTTACTCTCTTTCCTCTTTCATATTCACATCTCATCAGGTATCAGGTCTTACACCTTTTCAAAAGCGCCTCTAAATAAAACAAGGATACCTACTTAACCATTATGTTTAGGAACATCCTAAAATAGGAACACCTGTGGAATGGTTAGTATTTCTGTTGGTTTCCATTGTGGTGTTGGGGATTGAACCCATAATCCTCATGCCTGCTAGACAAGTGCTCTAGTACTGAGCTACATCCCCAGCTGGTGCACAGCTAATTATGGTACGTTCTTCTACTAAAATACTGTGCAGCTGCTTCAAATGTTATTTACAGGGGATAGTTTTGGGGGAAAAAAATCTGAGAAGTTGGAGACCTGATCAACTTGTATCTCCATTTACCTTTGAACTTTCTGGTTATCAAGTCAATATATATTTTTCATTATTTGGGCTGTCATGAGTAGTGCTGTTTGAGAACAATAGTAACTTCATTAAATGGGAAAAAATATATTTTTCTTTTTTCTTTTTTTGAGACAGGGTCTTGTTCTGCAGCCCTGACTGGCCTGGTACTATAGCCCAAGCTGGCTGGTACTCTTCTTGGCTCAGCCTCCTGAATGCTGGGATTTCAAGTGTGCATCATCACATCTGGCTTTGCAAAAATGTGTGCACATGTGCATGGAGGTCAGCGAACAACGTCATATGTCATTCCTGAGGCACCTTCTACCTTTAGTTTGAGACAGGGTCTCCTAATGACTTGGAACTTCACCACATAGGCTGGACTACCTGGCTAGCACACTTCCAGGGATCCACCTGTCTCTTCTCCCATTTTGCCAGTGCTGAGATTACCAGTGCATGCTACTGTGCTGGCTTTTACAACAGTTCTGGGAATTGAACTCAGGGCCTTACACATGTAAGGTAAGCACTTTACTGACGAGCCATCTCCTCAGACCCTGTGAAATAAAAAATTTTTTTTAGTATTTTATTTAATGTGTATGCGTGTATTGCCTGCATGTTGGTAAGTGTACCTGTGTCGCACAATGCCCAAGGAGGACGGAAGAGGCTGTCGGATTCCCTGGGACAGTTGTTAGCTGCCAAGTGGGTGCTGGGATTGAAACCCGGGTCTTCTGCAAGAACAGCCAGTGTTCTTAACTGCTGAGCCATCTCTTCAGCCCCGAAATAAAAATTTTTAAAGGCAATTTCACACATGGAATGATTTTTAGTTTTTTTTTCCTCCTAGACAATTTCTAGTTTTAAAATATTCAGAAAAAAATTGTTAGGGAAGACAATAAAATATAAACAGTGATTACTCCTAGGAAGGGATTAGGCACTGATCAGGAACACCCCTTATACATAACTTTTTTAAAAGAGAATTTTTTTTTTTTTGGTTGATTTGGTTTTTGTTTTGTTGATATAGGGTCTCACTATATATCCTTGGCTGTCCTGGAACTCACTATGTAGACCAGGCTAGCCTTGAACTCAGAGATCTGCTGCCTCTGCTTCCCGAGAGCAGGAATTAAAGCGTGCACCCAGCTGGATTAGGTCTCTATCCCTTTGTTTATCACTGGACACCTAGGCTGTTTCTATGATTTGGGTGGACAGTGCTGTCCTGAAAGAATATGGGTAGCTTTACAAGACGAGGCTTACCTCCTCTAGGTATACACCTACAAGAGGGGTTGCGGTGGCCAGCTGTTACAAGGCATCATAATCCCAACAACTGGCGCAATTGAAATAGCAATTGCCTAAAGCAAAAGAATCTTGGGTAAATCAGGTTCTAAAGTATCAAGGCACTTCCTGCTGAGGAACACACAAAAAGTTATTTTGTGAGAAAAGGAGCTGAATTCTATGATGATGATACTGTAGTGGGGCCAAGGTTTTAAAATTTTTTTTTTTTACATTTATTTATCATGTGTGCAAGAATACACATGTATGTACCATGATGCACATGTGAAGGTCAGAGGATGATTTGTAGAATTTAGTTTTCTCTTCCAAGTGAGTTTCCTGCTGCCCCCAAGATTCTTACTGTCAAGATTTTAGTCAAAAATTTCCTATAGTTTAGTATTGTACCATTTACTTTCCCCAATTAGTTAATACCTAATTGTTTTGGTGTATCCCCACAATAAGCCCTGGAATTCTCTGCCTAAACAGGCTCGTTCACCCAGTCATCAACTCCTGCTTATAACAATTCTCTAGATTTTGAACTCTTTTTTATTTTCCTGCTAACCTATCTGGTAGTTTGCTTGAGTTATTAATGAACTATGTAGTAAGGATGACCTTGAACTTCTGAACCTTCCGCTTTGTAATAGGTTGGTAGTTCAAACCTGAAACAAATGATACTCAAGATACCTGAAACTAGTCACTCAATACCACCTCTAAGACTGCTGAACACATCTGAAAATATATATCTTGTAGAGTTGGGAGAGGATTTAAGAGTGGTTGGAGTACCTGATAGAATGAGCCTGGCTCCCAGCACTGCCAGGTCAGGAAGAGTTTGTTTTTTCCCCCTTTATTGTTTAAATCACATTTATTTGTATGTGGGGACACACAAGATATGGTATGCATAAGGAGGTCAGCCAACTTTGGGAGTTGATTTTTCTGTACATTCTGTGGGTTCTGGGTATTGAACTCGGTCTTGGCAGCAAGAGCCTCTATGCCCCTACCTACTGAACAATCTTGCCAGCCCCAGAACTCATTTTCTTGGCCCTCACAAAGGCTTTATTTCAGTGAGGTATCTACATGTGAGTCCACTTGAACTCATGATTCTTGCCACTTAAAAGGTTCTAGTTACCCAGATGACAGTTGCTGTTGCATAAAGCATTTTCTAGTATGGAGTCTAAACATTTTATAGCAATCACTATCATCTTATAAATCCTCTAAATAATCAGTGTCTAATTCGTGTATATATTTCATATAACTAGCTTCCTTGCAAACTGTCCCATAGGTATCTATTGGGCCCCCCAGTTTAACTCTAAATTCCTAGCACACTAAAATGGTCTCCAATGGCACAAACTCAAAAGCTTGCTGACTGACCTACATATAGTGTCTGAAAAGAGAATCTTAGAAATGTGGTTATAATTAGGTCCTCATTTCACATCAACTTAGCATCAGTCATGAGAGTTCAAAGTTGAGCATATCAGGCTGAAGCTGGAGCTCAGTGGTGGAGCACTGGCCTAAGATAAGTGAGGCTCTCAGTTCTATCTCCAGAACTGCCAGGGAAAAAAAAGGGGGGGGGTCGGGGGAGCCACATAACAAGGATGTTTAGCTAGAACAAAAAGTAGAAACTCAAACTTATAACATAATTGAATGTTTCCTTATATCACAAGGCCATGAGCCACAGATAAAAATGTACAAAGTCCCAGCTACTCAGAGAGACTGAGACAAAAAGGATCACTTAAACATAGTACAAGGCTAGCCTGGGTAACACAGCACGACCCCTTCTCAAACAAAACAACTTCAGTGGGCACACTAAAGATTGCTTCTGCAGTTGAGAGCTTGTTTACTGAAAACATGGACCAACACAGCAGTAACAAAGAGGCACAGAAATTCAAAATGAATGAATGATCCACACTGATGCTTAGACTAACTCCTGGAATCGAAAGCTAAAAGCAAATCCTACAACAGTTGCAATTCACTATTTTCTGACTGCCACACTGAGCACGTTAACACATGTGACCACTGACAAAAGCATCCAAACTCTAAGTTTGTGAGTAGAATATGCTCACTCCAAGAACCGGTTTCTGTAAGAGATATTAGTACCCTGTTTCCTGAAACCTGTTACTCAGAGTCTAGAGGAACCAAAATGCAAGTTAATGAAAAAGTTTTCGAAAGTACTCTAGACCTGTTTGTATGACCGACACTGTGAAGGTGCCTTGACTCTGATGCAGAGAGAATGCGCACCACTTGTCCTTTTTTGATTCCAGCATCTTGCTCAGTTTGGACACATTCCAGGTTAACACAAATTCCGGCTATGTTTGGCACCACAAAACATGCAACATTAGTCATGCTGCTAGTGGAGAAGTCAGAAAGCATCCCTGAAAATACAGGGACACAATTTATATAGAGTTCAAGCAGCTGTGTGGAAAGTGCAGCATTCTGACCAAGCTTAAGAAACATGAAGAAAGCCTTCTCTCAACCCATCTCACTTTTAGCATCAAAGTAAACTAAGATTTAGAATACACACTGAGAACATTCCTGTTCCTACAACCCAGACTCTACCAAGCTGTTCTCTGGCACTTTCTCTAAGACTATGGGCTGTATCAATCACATATATTAGAAAAAAAATCATCAGATGACTCTAAAGTATCCCTGAGAATTACTTTGTTTCTTCTACACCTAAAGGATAAAGAACAAATTTTGACAAGAAGGGCTACATTCATTTTAGAACCTCCTGTTATAGTGGTATGTTGGATGGACTACTGCTGACATAAAATGCTGCTACAATTTTAATGAAAGGAATGTCCAAAACTAAAAAGTGATGAAAAATTAGACCATTGGGGCTAGAAAGATGGTTCAGCTGTTAAGAACATTCATTGTTCTTCCAGAGGACCTGGGGTTTGATTCCAAGCACCCACAGGGCAGCTAACAACCCTCCATTAACTTCAGTTCCAGAGGATATGATGTTCTCTTCTAACATCTATAGGCATCTGTATACATGTGGTACACTTGCATGCATGCAGGCAAAATACATATAAAATAGAAATAAATTTTTAAAAAAATGAAAATGAGTTTTGGGGTTTTTTTCAGGTCTTTTTGAGTCAGGGTCTCCAGCTGACTTAGAACTCACTATGTAGACCAGGCTGGCCTTGAACTCACAGAGATCCTTCTGCTTCTGCCTCCCTGTGCTGGGATTAAAGGTGTGCATTACCACACCCAGTCTGAAAACTGTTTGTTTATTGGAATAACAACTTAAAAAAAAAAAAATGAAAAGGCTAGAATAGAAGGTAGCTCAGCAGTCAAGAAGGCACTCCACTTTTCCAGGACTCCAGTTCAGGTCCCTGCACTCACACGTTGGGCAGCTCAAAACCACTACAGCTCCAGAGGGATCTAATGACCAGTCTCAGCAGACGCCTGCATTCATGTGCACATACCCACACAGGCACATATAATTAAAAAAACAGAAATCTTGGGCTGGAGAGATGGCTCAGCAGTTAAGAGCACTGACTGCTCTTGCAGAGGACCCAGGTTCAATTCCCAGCACCCACATGGTGGCTACGAACTGTCTTTAACTCCAGTTCCAGGGGAATCCGAAGCCCTCTTCTGACCTCTGCAGCATTGCACGACACGGGTGCACTCACATACATGCAGGCAATACACTCGTACACACAAAATAAAAACAATAAATATTAAAAAAATAAAAATATTAAAAAAAAATCAAACCGATTATTTTTCACAAGATCTCATGTTGCTAGGCATAGTGCAACATACCTTTGATGCCAGTACTTGGGAGACAGAGGCAAGCAGATCTCTGTGAATTCAAAGCCAGCCTGGTCTACTATATAGCAAATTCCAGGCCAGCCATGGCTACACAATGAGACCCAGTCTCAGGAAAACAAACAAAATAAAAACAAGACAAAACAAAAATCCCCACAAGGCTGGCCCAGAAATCACTATATAGCCAGAGGATGACCTTGAACTCCTGATCCTCCTGTCTCCACCTCCTGAGTATGAGATTATAAGCATACACCACCATACCTGGCTAATGAGACAGGAAAGTATAACCACATTTTTTAAAAAACTTAAAAGGAAAAGTAGCTGAAGAAGCTAATCAAGGTGGTGACCAAAAAATAAAAAAGAGGTGGGGGGCCTAAAAATTTCCAATGAAAGCTGGGCATGGTGGCCCATATTTGTAACCCCAGCACACAGGAAGCTAAAGCAAGACTCAAAAAAACCTAACAGCCTCAACCCACCTACCCTCCCCCCAAAACCCACCAATGAAAACTCAAAAGTTCTTATTTATGGTCTGGCAACCAAATAAAGGCAAAAGAGCTCAAACCTGAAGTCTGGCAGGACAACACTATGTGACACAAAGATGGCATCAGCTCTGCATTCATGCATATGGAGTAGGATGGAGATGGTGTAGATTTCCTCCTTCCAAGACATTAACAACTATGTCATAAGGCATTCTACAAGATTCTCAGATGCAGGAAGCTGTTGATCATGGACAAGAGAAAGATTCAGTGACAAGCAGCATGCCTGGACTAAAGGCACAGTGGAAAGTAAGTGTATTTCCAAAGTCTCTAGGAGCATACGTCATTCTGGGTTATGAGAAAGGGCTGAGACATGGTCAAAGTAAGCTAGCTCTGTAAAGTCTAAGCTGACGGTCCACAGAACACTTAAGCAGTCTGAAAAGGTTATAACCAGGCAAAAGGAACAACATGGCTGAAGACTAGAAACATGAGACCGTGTTCTGTGCAGGGAAACTCAGCAACTAACCACCAACAGATTTGGTTTGAATATCGTCATTAAGATCACTTGGCACATTTCTGAATTACTGGCAAAGGCATGTTGATCAATAAAAAACTATAGAGCTTTTCTGGTTGAGTATATGAAACTGCAAAATTCTGGTGTGAGTTAAACAGACTCTAAATGATTATCTACAATGAGGGTAAAACTTCGCCTTGCCTAAGAGTCCTTGTGTAAAACAGAGTTCTGAAAAGAAAACACAGTAATTATGGTTTTGGTGAATTCAAAGAAATGCTGCCTTTGCTTTCTGGATGTGCCTGAGATGCTGCTGTCTGCACATTTAGCTCTAGACCACATTACACATCCAATGACATAGCCAGCTAAATTAGAAGAGGCTGCATTAGGCTGAGAGGACCACAGGCCACTCCAGAGGAGTGAGTATACAAGGGCTCTCCAGTCTTGCCATTTTATTTCACTAGTAGAGAAGTGGGACCAGGCGGCAGCAGGTCTGTAAGACCTAGCTCTGCACAGTCACAGGTGAGGACCTGCGGTGCTGTGAAGAGGGTTTGGGAAGTTCAGAGGAAAGGAGGAATGCATAGAAGGAAGAGACTTATGAGGAAGGAGAACTACAGCCCAGTTAGCTCAGTTCACCTCACATCCCTGTCTGCAGCAGCATCTCTCAAGTCTAGAGCAACCAACAAGCCAAAGGGGAAGATGGGATTCCCAGATTTCTGTGAAACTCCAAATACATCATGCACCAAACCAGTGAATCAGGTGGTTTGCATCAGGGCTATCAATCCAACCTTCTGCAATGATATCTTCATTGTGCAACTCAGCTACCAAGAACTTGAAATATGGGCTGGAAACACGGCTCAGTAGTTAAGAGCATATAATGCTCAGCCGGGCGTGGTGGTACATGCCTTTATTCTAGCACTTGGGAGGGAGAGGCAGGTAGATCTGTGAGATTGGGCCCAGCCTGGTCTACATATTGAGTCCAGGCCAAGTGGGGCTACAGGGAGACCCTGTTTCAAAAAGACAAAATAATTTAAAAAATTTTTTAAAAAAGTTTTATTGGGGCTTGAGAGATGGCTCAGCAGTTAAGAACAGTGGCTGTTCGTGCAGAAGACCTGGGTTCAAATCCCAGCTAACAACTGTCTGTAACTCCAGTTCCAGGGTATCCGACAGCCTCTTCTGTCTTCCTCAGGCATTGCAAGGCACAGGTGCACTCACCTACATGCAGACAATACACACATGCACATAAAAATAATAAGTAAAATATTTTTTTTAATTTAAAAAGTTTTATTTTACACTTTTAAATTATGTGTCTATGTGTGTGCCTATGTGTGGATATGTGCATAGGCATGCTAGTGCACACAGAGGCCAGAGGCATCGGATTCCCTGAAATTACAGTTACAGGCTGTGAGCCAAACTCCGCAATATACACCATAACCACTGAATCATCACTCCGGCACCTGCTTCCAAAGTTTGAGGCAATCAGGCTTTTGCCTAGGCCAGTCTTCAACTCACTATACTCAGGCAAGCCTTGACCTTTGAACACTTCTATCTCAGCTTCCCAAATAGCTAGAATTATAAGCCTGTGGTACATAGTGTCATAGCTGAGCATAATGAGATATGACTTAATAATGTGGAACTCTGGCATGGAAAAAAAGGACATTAAGAAAATGTGGGCTGGAGAGGTGGCTCAGTGGTTAAGAGCACTGGCTGCTCTTGCAGAGGACCCGAGTTCAGTTCCCAGAGCCCATAAGGCGGTTAACAACCATCTGTAACTCCAGTTACAGGGAATCTGACACACTCTTATGTTCTCCAGGGGCAATGCACGACATGGGTGCACCTATCTACATGCAGACAATATACTCATACATGGAAAATAAAAATAAAAATATTTTTAAATTAAGAAAGAAAACAAAAAAATTAAGAAAACTAAGAACTGGCTGCAGAGATGGCTCAGTGCTACATAAGCATGAAAACCTGAGCTCAGAACCCCTGCACCATGTAAAAACTGGGTATATGATGGAGGTCTATAACCCCAGCACTGGGGGTCAAAGATCATGGGGCAGTAACTAGCCACTCAGTCTAGCTAAAAGGTGAACTTCAGATTTGGTGACCTTGTCTCAAAAAAAGAAAAAAAAAAAAAAATCAAGTGGATCTGGATGTAGGCCTATAATCCTAGCACTTAGAAGGCAGAGACAGGCAGATTTCTGTGAGTTCAAAGCCAGCCTGGTCTACATAAGCACATTCTAGCCCAGTCAGGGCTATACAACTCTGGCTTCCACAGACGCATACACAAACCACCCACCCACTCACATACATATGCACCAAGAAAACTAAGGAAATCTGAGGAAAACATATTGGCTCATTAATTCCATCAAGTGCACTACACTAATGTTAAGGTGTTAGTAACAGGAACTTGGTGTGAGCTGTACAGAAGTCACTGTGCTATCTCTGCAATTTAGTTTGTAAATCTCGAAATTTTTGAAGATTCAGTTTCCCCTTTTAAAAAAAAAAAAAAAAAGGCTCTTTAGGGGCTGGAGAGATGACTAAGTGCACTGGCTGCTCCTGTAGAGGACCTGGGTTCAGTTCCCAGCATCCACATGGTGGCTAACAACCATTTATAACTCCAGTTCCAGGGGATACAATGCCCTCTTCTTGCCTCCATAAGCACTGCACGCATGGGTGCATTTACATACATGCAGGCAACACATTCATACATGGAAAGTAAAAATAGAGGCTGGAGAGAGATGGCGTAGTGGTTAGGAGCACTGGCTGCTCTTGTATAGGACCCAAGTTCAATTCCTAGCACCCATACAGAGGCTAACAACTGCCTGTAACTCCAATTCCAGGCAATACACTCACACACATAAAATAAGTTGAAAAAAAATTTTTTTTTTGTCTTTTTGAGACAGGGTCTCCCTGTAGCCCCAGTCTCAAAAAAGACAAAATAAATAACTAAATAAATTTTAAGTGCTTGCTGTGCCACCTGAGTTTTATCCCTAGAACCACAGTGGAGAGTACAAGACTCCAGAAAGTTGTCTTCTGACCTATGCCCACACAAATAAAATGAAATTTAAAAATATCTATGTTCAGAGGCTATGGAACAGTTCATTGTAGAACATGTGCTTAGCATGTGGCAAGACTCAGTATTATCCCAAGACGTCCTTCCTCTTGACTTAAAAAAAACATTATGTTCACTAGTAACACCTCACAGAGATCTGCCTGCCTCTGCTTCTACAGTGCTAGCATTAAAGGTGTGAGCCACCACACCCAGCTCCCAAATACAGTTTTGAAAAACAATTTAACTTCCAGGTTTAAGTGTTCTAGAACAATGGCAACAATTAGGAGCTTTGCTAATTTTAGAAGTCTTCAGGAAGTCATGCTTATCTAATATGGCCAAAAGGAATCTCTGGGGCTTCTAAATTGCCATAGAAAACTGTTTAATGACTTACAAAGTCTGCTTCATTCAAAAGGTATCTTTAGCAGGCTCTTAAACCAACACATTATTAAATATTATTTAGACGCTGAATCTTGGTCTTTGTATTGACCATAGCACTAAACATAATACTTGTTATTTAGGAAATAATAATTTCTTTAGATTTTTTAAATCATTATTGTGTGTGTATACACAACTGGCGCACATGCCACGGCCTATGTGCCACTGGGGGCATGTGGAGGTCAGAAGACAACTTACGGGTGTCAGTTGTCTCCTACCATGTGGGTTCCAAGAACAAACCCACCAAGCCTGACAATCAGAATTCAATTCCTGGAACCTACATGGTGGAAGCAGAGAACTGTCACCCACAAGTTGTCTTCTGACCTCCACACAAGCCCTGTGGCACCTGTGTACACACACATACACTTGGTGTGTGTACGCACACTCAATAAATGTAAAAAATTAAAGAAATTTAGAATTATAAACATCTACATTAAAAGGGAAAATGGAGCTGGGCGTGGTGGTGCACGCCTGTAGTCCCAGCACTCAGGAGGCAGAGGCAGGCAGATCTCTGTGACTTCAAGGCCAGCCTGGTCTACATAGTGAGTTCCAGGCCAGTGAGAGCAAGACCATATCTCAAAAAAAAAAAGCAAAACAAGTAAAAATAAACCAAGAGTTCATGAACCAGGTATGGTGAAAAAGACAGGAGGGTAGTTGAGTTAGAAGCTATTCTGAGCTGCACAGAAAAACTCCAGCTCAATAAATAAACACAATACATATATAGTTTTTAAAAATATTTAAAACCCAAACCCAAAAGCAAACTTATGCCAGAAAATAACCTTTGATTGGGCCCCTGAGGACAAGCAGACAAGAAGCAAGTCCTTCCTATCCAGCCTTTACGTGCACTCTGGAGGGTGGAGGGTGTGAAGTAAGAGAAGGGACACGGGGACACCTCAGGCTTTAACACATGCTGCTCCAACAAATGAATAGCTACACCAGAAAATGAGTGCTGAGCATTTTAAAGTTCTGTTCAGGTGAGTGTAATTATATTATCATCTTTAGAACACAGAGAAAGGGCTCCAGGAGAGACAGACAGTATGACCATCCAAGTCTATGAACAACTCAAAGTACTTGTTCTTCTCCATCAGTAACCTCAGCTTAGGAGCTCAATTCAGTAATTAATTTCAAAGCAAGATTAAAAGAGTCTATCGGTTTCTACTTTTAGTACTAGCTGAGATCACAAATTCAACTGGATGGATACCTGATGTAGATGGCATTAGTACATCTTTTCAGAAACTTCACACATTTCAGGTTCCATTGTGACTCAGCTGACAAGTGACTGTGAGAAAAGACATAATTAGTATGATCTTCTCTAACAGCTGACCCAGAAGCTGGGCTTATGCCATGTCTAAAGAGGGACAGTACACTTAAAGAAACCCTGCCTGTCCTGCCAAAGATGAGCACCTGCTTACTTTCATTATGGGTATTTGAAATTCTGTTTCATTTTTTTTACTGTACTTGCAGAAAGTACCCTAATGGTGAGTATAGCTGTACTCATTAAATGCTTTCTCCTGAAACATTAGAAAAAACACGAACATTGCCCTTTTTTAAAAAATGAATTTTCTAATGGTGAATGAAATTTATTTATTTATGCAATTTCAAATATATGCGGAAGGCAGAGGCTGGCAGATCTCTGTGAGATCTATATGAGTTACAGGCAAGCTGAGGCTATGGGAACCCTGCATACACACATACACACACACACATAAAGCTATCTATCTGGTCACTGGAAGGCGTATAAACTTTACAGATTTCAATTACATCAACATTTTAGAAATAAAATACACTTGGTTTTAAAATGGGTAACAACTGAAAGTCACACATAATCTCAAACCTTTCTCTTTTCTTGGAGACAGGGTCTCACTATGTAGCCCTGACTGGCTTGAACTCACTATGTAGACTAGGTGGTCCTGAAACTCACAGACATTCATTTGCGTCTACCTCCTGAGATTTCTTTACTTTTCAAAGCCAATAAAACAGAAGTTTGACTGGAACTAAATATTGACCAAAAAACAAAAACAAACACAAACAAAAATCCCTTAAAAAACATCTGAACATACTGGAGCCAGCTGCAGCTCTAATATAAATACATGCCTATCCTTATAGCCCTTAGGAAGCTTGAGGCAGGACTATCATTGAGTTCCAGACAAGTCTCTGCTACATATAAAATCGAGGCCAGACTAGACTACATGAGACCCTATCTTTTTTTTTGGTCTTTTTGAGACAGGGTCTCCCTGTAGCACCAGCTGTCCTGGAACTCACGATGTAGACCAGGCTGGCCTTTAATTTAGATTTCAATGGTAATGTTTTTCACACCTACTAATTATTAAGGAGCAAATTTTTGGGGGGGTGTCTTTTTTTGAGACAGGGTCTCCCAGTAGCCCCAGCTAGCCTGGAACTCACTACGTAGACCAGGCTGGCCTGAATGCAGAGATCCCCTGCCTCTGCCTCCCGAGTGCTGGGATTAAAGGCATGCGCCGCCACGCCTGGCTAGACCCTATCTTAAAAAGAATGATTAAGGGGCTGGAGAGATGGCTCAGAGATTAAGAGTACTGGCTGCTCTTGCAGAGGACCTGGGTTCAAGTGCCAGCACCCACATGGCAGTTAACAACCATCCCTAACTCCAGTTCCAGGGGCTCTGACAACTCCTTCTGATGACACGGGTGTACTAACACACACGCAAGCAATACACTCATATGCATAAAATTAAAATAAATTAATTTATTTTAAAAAATTTTTAAAAAGTAGCTGGGGGTTGGTGGTGGTGCTAGAGAGATGACTCAGGGTTAAGACTGCTCTTGTAGAGGACCAGAGTTTGGTTCCATGCACCCAGGCTGAGCAGCTCACAACCACCTGTAACTCTAGCTCCATGGGATCTGACGCCCTCTTCTGGCCATCACAGGCACCAACACACATGTACACACACATACATATAATTTTTTTTTTAATCTTTAAAAAAAGTAGCTTGGGGGGTGGAGAGATGGCTCAGCAGTTAAGAGTACTGACTGCTCTTGCAGAGGACCTGGGTTCAATTCCCAGCACCCACATGGCAGCTATGAACCATCCTTAACTCAGTTCCAGGGGAATCCAATGCCCTCTTCTGACCTCCAAGACATTGCTCGACATGGGTGCACTCACATACATGCAGGCAATAATACACTTATACACATAAAATAAAAATTAAAAAAAAGAAAAAAAAGTAGCCAGACATAATGGCTCACACCAGCACTTGGGAGGGAGGCTGAGCAAAAGACTGCCATCAATTCAAGGCTAGCTTGGTCTACACAGTGAGACCGTATTTCAACTGCTACCTCCACCATGAAAACAAAACAAAACAAAACAAAAAACCCAAAACCAAAAACCAAGCCACCAAAAAAATAAGTAAAAAGAGGGGCTGGAAAGATGGCTCAGTGGTTAAGAGCACTGGCTGCTCTTGCAGAGGATCCAGGTTTGATTTCCAGCACCCATATAGTAGCTAACAATCATCTGTACCTCCAATTCCAGAGGATCCGACACCCTCTTCTGACCTCCAGCAGGCATTGCACAACACAGGTGCACTTAAAAACATGCAGGCAATACAAATCATAGAGCAAAAGTTCTTCACAGTCCATCCCTGCATTCAGAGACTACTGAAAGACAGAAGTGCAGGTGGGTACAAAGCCTTCATTACCCTATTCTAGCTTTCGCTCAAAATCCCTCAGCACTGCCTCCTGAAGCTTTAAAGCACAAGATTTTTAGTATGAGTTACACAAAACCTAGTTTGTGATTTTCAAGACACAAGTTAGGACAGAAAATATTCTGGACGAGAGTCATTTAATTGAAAAGGAAAACTGAATTAAAACTACAATATAGGAAGGTCAGCTGTTCCTCATCTAGCGGTGATCAGCTGTCAATACTCCTTTGGGTAAGATTGGGGTCTGCTGTTCATTTTCCCAGTTCTATGCTGGGTTACTATCTGGGAATCCCTTTGGCCACCCTGGCCAACAACTCAAAAGAAGAACAGCAGACCCCAATCTTATCCAAAGGAATATTGACAACTGATTACCGCTAAAACAAGACCTCTAGATAGGCTGACTAGATTCACCAGAAGGGCAAGTAGTGGGGAATGGCTGGGGGTGCCAACAAGACAGCAGACAGTAGCAGGGGTATCAGAGTATAAGGGCTCTAGTGGGGGGAGGGAGGCTATGGGAGGGTGCTATCTAGGAAGTGGGTATAAAAATAAATAAGTAATAATAATAATTCTTCAAAGCATAAAAATTTTCTCCTAGGGTGGGCATAAATGTGAAAAACATTATAATTGAAATCTACCTGCTCAGATGTCAAGGAGCTTAGAAAGTATCCAACTGTGAGTAGTAATAATCTGATATATAGAGATTAGAAACATATGTGCAAACATCTTAATGTCAATTGCATTAAAAATGATTTTTTCTGTATGAAACTGTGTGATGTGAAAAACGAAAAACATTACCATTGAAATCTACCTGATGACTTTATATCCATGCTCAGACGCCAAGGAGCTCAGAAAGTAACCAACTGTGACTAGTAATAATCAGATACATATTAAAAAAAAAACTACAATATATTGGCTGGAGGACATGGTGGTGCATGTCTTTAATCCCAGCACTTGGGAGGCAGAGGTAGGTGGATCTCTGTGAGTTCAAGGCCAGCCTGGTCTACATAGTGTGAGTTCCAAGACAGCTGGGGCTACAAGGAGACCCTGTCTCAAAAAAAGAAAAGAACTATGCCAACAAGTACTAGATATCAAAGATGCTTAATTATGTCACAAATCTGGTTAACATGTCAAACTTTGAAATCATGTTCCTTCTGTTTTAGGAGGCTAGAGAATGAAGCAAATCATTATTATTATGCATTCCGCTACGAATTACTGGTCATTCTTAGTTAATTTTATCTTAAATTAGGTAACTGTCAGTTCAGTGTTGTTTTGTTTTGCTGTCTTGGTCTTTTTGAGACAGGGTCTCCCTGTATTTCCAGCTGGCCTGGAACTCACAGAGATCAGCCTGCCTCTGCCTCTGGGGTGCTGGGAATAAAGGCATGCACCACCACGCCCAGTCTAGTCCAGTGTTTTTAGACAAAAGGACAGCATACTTATCAAGTGCCTCCCTTGATATTAAGAACTAAATTATTAATAGAAACAATTAAAATACCCATTAAGAGGGAAAATAGTGTACCCAATTATAGAACATTACCTTGATGCACTGTATAACCACAATAAATAATTAGTAAAACATGGAAAATGGCAACATATTACAGTTTTTCCCCCAGTGCTAGAAAGACAATCTAAGGCCTGTGCATACTAGGCAAGCACTTGACCACTGAGCTATACCCACAGCTACCTGTTACAATGTTTTTATTTATTGTGTATTTGTGCATATACATGCCAAAGTGTAGAGGTGGAGGTCAGAGGACAACTTTCAGGAGTCAGTTCTGTCTTTCCACTATATAGGTTCTGGGACTGGAACTCACAGCTCATCTGGCTTAAAGGCAAGCCTCTTTACCTATTGTGCCATCTCACTGACAAAGTCAGTGTTTCCAGCCCACTGAAATTATAGCACCATAAAGATGTATGTGTAGTGATAACGCTTAGGAGACAGATGAAATAGTAATACCAAAAGAAACTTATACAGATTTTTTTTTTTAGACAAGGTCTAACTGTGTAGACCAGGCTGGCCTAGAACTCAGAGATCTACCCCCCAAGTGCTGAGATTAAAGGCATGTGCCACCACATCTGGTCTTTACAAGATTCTGAGTTTACTGATTTTTTTTTTCCTAATGAATGACAAAATAAATTTAAATGTTAAAATGAAATGGAAGCCTGGCTTGGTAATGGTGTGTGCATCTATAATTTCAGAACTGAGGCTAAAACCAGACTGCTACGGGTTCCAGGTCAGTCTGGTTTACATAGTGAGACTCTTGTCAAAAAAGCAGTGCTGCAAGTGGTGGCTCACACCTGTAATCCCAAAACTTGGGAGGCAGAGGCAGGAGGACCACAGCAAGTTTGAGATCAGCTAGGGCAACATGGTGAGACCCTGTCCCAAACAAACAAATAACCAAGCAAAGATTTTACAAAGTTACTTGACATGCAAACCTGGGAATCTGAGTTCAATCCCTGGAATCCACAAAAAGTGGAAGGAGAGAAACAACTCCACGAAGATTTTCAGAAGTTGTTAGAAGCCAGATGTTGTGGCACATGCCTTTAATCCCGGTACAGAGGCAGGCCAATCTCTGTGACATAGAGGCCAGACTGGTATACAAGAGTGAGTTCGAAGCCAGCTGGGGCTACAGGGAGACTATCTCCCCCCCCACCAAAAAAAAAAACACCAAAAACAAAAAACCCCACCCCCCAAAAGTTGTTGGGACAAGAGTAATATGCCTATTCTGTCTTGAAATCAGAAAGAATGTACTCCCAGGGAACCTCACAAGAATACACAGATGAGAATCCTTAAGTCTTTACAGTAAAAACTATGAGTTTTCCCAAGGCTCTTTTTTAAACATCTCTTGTCAGTCAACACCTCAATCCAGAGTTCCATATAACCAGGAAACCTATGAGAGAGATCATCAAGGAGGGCTCAGAGTAAACTGCATTCAAGTTAATCATGAGAACCTAAAGATATATAGCAAACAGCTCACTTTTTAGCCAATGCTCCATCAAAACCCAGCTTTCAGCAGGGTTTAGCAATCCTGAATTTGAAGTAACAGCAGACAAATACAATTTTTTGGGTTTTTTTTTTATTTTTTAAATTAATTAATTTATTTTTTCGGTCTTTTTTTGAGACAGGGTCTCCCTGTAGCCCCAGCTGTCCTGGATTCACCATGGAGACCAGGCTGGCCTCGAACTCACAGAAACCGCCTGCCTCTGCCTCCTGAGTGATGGGATTAAAGGCGTGCGCTATCACGCCTGGCCTTTATTTATTATTTTTATTTTATGTGTATGCGTGTATTGCCTGCATGTAGGTAAGTGCACCCGTGCTATTGCAATGCCCTGGGAGGACAGAAGAGGCTGTCGAATCCCCTGGAACTGGAGTTACGGACAGTTGTTAGCTGCCATGTGGGTGCTGGGATTCGAACTTGGGTCTTCTGCAAGAACAGTGTTCTTAATCGCTGAGCCATCTCTCCAGCCCAACAAATACTAATTTTATGCATAGAGGTATGTGACTTTGTTTCCTGACTGACCACTTCCTATCCAAGTTATGCTCTTGAATAACAGTAAAATTAATAGCAGCTAGCCAATTAGTTGTTGCTTTAAGTCACTCTTAGCTTTGTTCATCTTTATGGGGGACCCCAGGAAGGTAGGTAGTACTGTTCTGAGAGGATATTTTACAGGTGAGAAGACCAAAATACAGTCTTTAAGCAAACTGTCCCAAGACCACAAGCCAAATTTGGCAGTTTAACCTGGAGCCTGTATTTTTTACAATATACTAAAACTGTCTCAGTCCATATCCAGGAGGTGGTGAAATCAG
>NW_008336853.1:1244737-1278691 GCF_000622305.1 Nannospalax galili | reverse complement strand
TTTTTTTTTTTTTTTTTTGGCGGGGGGCCGGGGGGGGTTTACTGGATTTTTCTTTTGCTTTTTTGATCCCTGTAGCCATAGCTGGCCTCATCTACCCAAATATGCTGGAATTACAGGTATGCAGTTTGTGCCATACTGGGGATCATGGCAGACAGGCACTCTACCAACTGAGCTATCCCTAGTCAATCTTAAGAGGTTTAAAAGAAAATACTGCAAGTAAAAATTCTTAGCTTAGTAAAAAGGTTTACTAAGCACTCAGTATTATTACTCATTTATTAAAAGTAGAACCACTTAAAACTTTTGTTTTTTAAATTTTTTTTACTTTTATGTGTATAAATGTACTGCCTCCACGAGTGTCATGCAGCGCCCTCTGAGATCAGAAGAGGGTGTTGGATCCCCCTGGAACTGGAGTTACAGATGGTTGCTAGCTGCCATGTTTAGTTCTGAGAATCAAACCCAGATCTTCTGCAACAGTAGCCAGTGCTCTTAACTGCTGAGTCATCTCACCACCCCACTTCATACTTTTCTGACAAGCAGATTCCTACTGAGAGTGAGACTATCACAGTAAGTTTAGCAATTCAAAGACACTTCCCTTTATAAGTTTTCACATCCATGAAATTCATCTTACAGCTGATAAAATTTCATAATTTAACTGGCAGAAAATATTTTTCCAGGTGGCACACAGATTCATTGAAATAAACCTCCTTAGTTAAGTGTAGTGGCACATGTTTGTAATCTCAACACTGGGAAGCCTGCTATGGCAGGAGAACAGTGAGTTCCAGGCCAGCTCATAAAGTAATAAAATTTAAAAATTCTCCCATCTACAATTTTTGAAAACCTGGAAGTGAGAAGAGGGCATTGGATGTCCTCGAACAGCAGTTATGGATGGTTGTTAGCTGCCATGTGGATGCTGAGAACCAATCCAGGGTCCTCTGCAAGATCAGCCAGTGGTCTTAACCATTGAGTCATCTCTCCAGCCCCTGGAATAAATTCTTTTAAAACTGTTTGTTTATTTATTTATTCTGTGCATGTATGTATGGGTATGCATGCTATTGTACATGCATAGGGATCAGAGGATGACTTGCACGAATCAGTATTCTCCTTCCACCATGTGGGTTCCAGGGACCCAACTCAGGTAGGTCTCCAGGCTTGTGCAGTGACCACTCCTGCCTGCTGAGCAATCAACCCAGCTGCCATGTCCTCACTTTATCTGCAACTTTGTCACCACTGAAAGAATCTTACTTTAGATAGAAAGTCCTTAAGTCACTTGGAAGCAATGCCTGAGTATGAATACTGCAAAGTAAACAGCCTGACTTCAGCTCCAACACCAGCTTTACCAGGTCCTAGCTGTACAAACCCGAGCAAACCTTAATTTCTAAGCCTATGTCCTCATCCATCCATAAGATGGGGCTAACAGTGTCAATCCTTCAGTGCCCAAGAACACTAGGAACAGTTTGTAACAGAGACATCTTACAAATGTTCTACAACTGGTGGCTGTTCAATAGTGACCTCAACCTAAGACCCATAGAGGCAAAAATGTGTCCCTAAAGGACACTGCATTTCCTTAGTCATTTCTCTCCCCAAAAGAGGGAAGACTGATCTTCATCCAGTCTCCTCAAGAGTCTTGTATAGGAACTGAAAGTTCACTCTCAGCACCTATTTCAAACATTGCATTAAGCTGACAAAATGAATACAAGGTACACAAATTTATTTGCCTTGAGAGAATTCAAACAACAAATTTAAGCATTAAGCTGAGAAGATGGAAAGATAGCTCAGTGGCTAAGAGTACCTGCTGCTCTTCCAGAGGACGAGTTCAGTGTCCAGCACCCATGTCAGAGAGCTCACAATCATCTGACAGTAGTGGTTCAAACCTGTAATCCCAGCACTTAGGAGGCTGAGGCAGGAGGGAGGCGTGCCCATGAGTTTGAGGCCAATCTGACTACACAGTCATTTCCAGGACAGCCCAAACTACAGAAATCAGATGCTATCTCAAAAAAAACAAAAACAAAAACAAAACAAAACAAAAATTAAGCCAGGCATGGTAGCTGACATGTAATCCTAGCACTCAGAGGGTTAAGACAAGAGGATCACAAGTTTGGGACCATGCTGGATGATATAATGACTTCCAGGCCAAGCTAGGCTACTGAGTGAGAGCTTGTCTCAAAAACAAACCAACTCAATGAGCAGACAGTTCTCCAGAAGTGGTGGTGTACAATCTACAATCAATAAACATGAAAAAATATTGAACATTACTAGCCACCAGAGAAATGCAAATTAAAACTACACTGAGATTCCATCTTACCCTAGCCAGAATAATCATCAAGAAAACAAATAAATGCTGGTGAAAATCTGGACAAAAGGGAATCCTTTGTACACTGTTGGTGTATATATGGTGGAAATATAGGTTTAGTGAGATGGCTCAGCAGGTAAAGATACTTTCCACCAAGCCTGATGACCTGAGTTCGATCCCTGGCACCCACATGGTGGAACCAACTCTGGCAAGTCATCTTCTGACCTACACCCATATGCTGTGGCATGTCCTGGAAACACGTAAAGGTCGGAGAACTAATTCCATAAAGTTGTCCTCTGGCCTCCACATACAGAGTGACACACTCATGCTCATACACACATCATACATACAAACACACACACGCGCACACACAATAATTAACAAAAGATACACACATCACACATACATACATACATACATGCATGCACACACAGTAATTAACAAACTGAAATAGCTTAACATCTACATGATCCAGGTATACCACTTCTTTGTAAGACTCCAAGTTTACATATCACCAAGATACTTGGAATCAGTGTTTACTGCAGCACTATTCGAAACAGCTAAGTCATGGAACTAATGTAGATGTCCAACAGAATAAAGAAAACACACAATATACATACATACATATGTGCGCGCACACACACACACACAAATTTTTCCCTCCCAGCCATAAAGAAGTTATATCACCAGGCTCCAGTGGATGAACTCACACCAAGGGACATCTGGTGACGTAAGCTTGACTTGATAAGCCTTAACATGTTGGCAGAATGCATGAAATCCAGTAGTGGGGAGGGGTTATGGGAGGGTGCAGATAGGGGAGGGGGTCTAAATATGATTAAGATGTACTATATGAAATGCATAGAAATTCAGTAAAAACTGTATTAAAAAATAAAATAATGATCTTTCTTACTGTTTTGTAATAAAAGGAAAATTGTGTTAAAAGGTTATGTCACAGGGTTGGAGAAATGGCTCAGCGGTTAGAACACTGGCCGTTCTTGCAGAAGACCCAGGTTCGATTCCCAGCACCCACGTGGCAACTAACAAACCATAACTCCAGTTCTTGGGATTTGATACCTTCTTCCGTCCTCCTCGGGTACTGCATGACACAGGTGCACTTACATACATGTAGGCAATACACACATACACATAAAATAAAAATAAAATAAAATTTATTTAAAAAAAAAAGTTGTGTCATTTTCAGTGGATACAACTGGAGATAATCATAGTCTTAGCTAAGTCTCAGAAAGACAAATATCTCAGTTTTCTCTCAATTGTGGGTCACAGACTTTAGAGACACATACAAGCATATACACTGATGACATAAAAGCGGAACTGGAATTTGTCCGGGGCAAAGGGCACCAACGAGGAAATACGCTCAAAGTATATGATATACTGGCATGAAAACAGCCTTGTGTAACCTCATATAAAAGTAAAAGATTTTTAGAATGGGAAAAGACCATTTAAAAACTTAGCTGGGCGTGGTGGTGCACGCCTTTGATCTCAGCACTTGGGAGGCAGAGGCAGGCAGATCTCTGTGAGTTTGAGGCCAGCCTGGTCTACAATAGTTCCAGGCCAGCTGGGGCTATAGGGAGACCCTGTCTCAAAAAAAGCAAAAAATTAAAATTAAAATAAATGCAAAAAAGGAAATAAAAAATTTTAACAGAAAAAAAAAAGCAAAACTTAAATACCATGTTCTAGTTTAGCCAACAAGAATTCCCACAGGTTATCATAAATGCTTCACTAAGTATACCGATACTAGATTTTTAAAAAGAAAAAAAAACAGCCCTACTCTTCATTATTAGGCTGATAATTCAAATACCTGAAATGACACAGGCATTGAAAATCCAAGACTTACAGCTGAAATGAACCAACTAACCAAAGCAGGGCTGGGCACTCACCAATGGTCACTCTTTCTTCCACTACACTGGAGACTTAGACACTGCTGGGTTCAAATCCCAGCATCCACATGGCAGCTAACATCTGTCTGTAACTCCAGTTCCAGGGGATCCGACAGGCTCTTCTGTCCTCCACAGGCACTGCACAAGACTTACATGCAGGCAATACACGCATACACATAAAAATAAATATATATATTAAAAAAAAGAAAACCCGGGGCTGGAGAGATGGATCAGGGGTTAAGAGCACTGACTGATCTTGCAGAGGACCTGGGTTCAATTCCCAGCACCCACATGGCGCTACAAACTGCCCTTAACTCCAGTTCCAGGGGAATCCAAAGCCGTCTTCTGACCTCCGCAGCATTGCACGACACAGGTGCACTCACATACATGTAAGCAATACACTCATACACATAAAAAATAAAAATAATAAAAAAAAATAACTTAAAAAAAAAAAATCCCCTGATTCTTCCTTTCAGCATCTCTCAAACAAACCACCCTCTTCTTTCATTACTAACAATAACCAGTACCTATACAGGTACCTAGCTTACACCTTGATGACTAGAATTTTCCAGGCTGGGAACTCTGCACCTCCTCTAATAAAAGCCTAAATTAGAGCCAGGCATGGTGATGCATGCCTCTAATCCAAGATCTTGGAAGAGGCAGGCAGATCTCTGTGAGTCCAAGGCCAGCCTGGCCTATATACTGAGTTCCAGGCTAGGTTACATATTAAGACCCTGTCTTAAAAAAAATTTTAAAAAGCCAGGCGTGGTGGCACATGCCTGTAGTCCCAGCACTTGGGAGGCAGAGGCAGGTGGATCTTTGTGAGTTCAAGGCCAGCCTGGTCTACCTAGTGAGTTCCAGGACAGCTGAGGCTACAGGGAGATCCTGCTTCAAAAAGACAAAAAAAAAAAAAAAAAAAAAAAAAAAAAAAAAAAAAAAAAAAAACAGAAGTCTGAACCACACCAAACTTGCTAACCTGACTTCAATTCTCAGAAAAGAAACCACATAGTTAGTGGAAGGAGTGAACTGGCTTCCACCTCTGACCTCCATACTTATATCATGGCATATGTGCCCATCTCCCTACAAACAACTGTAAAGAAATTTAAGGGCTGAAGAGATGGCTCACTGGTTAAGAGCATTGGCTGCTCTTGCAGCAGACCCAACACCCACATGGTGGCTAACAACCATCTGTAACTCCAGTTCCAGGGGATCCAACGCCCTCTTCTGACCTCCATGGGCACTGCACAACATGGGTGCACTTATATACATACAGGCACTACACTCATACACATAAAAAATAATAAATTTTTTTAAATTAAAAGAATTCTAAGCTAAAGGATTTTGTTTGTTTGTTTGTTTGTTCTTTTTGATTCAGGGTCTCCGGTCTCCCTATAGCCCCAGCTGGCCTAGAACTTACTATGTAGATCAGGGGGTGGACTCAAACCTGCCTCTGCCTCCCAAGTGCGGAGATTAGAGGTGTGTGCCACCACGCGCAGCTTAAGTTTTTAAATAGTCTTTTCCCATTCTAAAAATACTGTATGTAAGTTAGTATTTTGCCTTGCACATTAACTTTCCTTTTTTACTTTAGGGCTGTTGAAGTGTTTCTTACATTTCTTCACCAACACAAAAGCAATGGAATCCAGGATCTGGTTCAAGAACATGCCTGGTAAATGTGACACTGAAATAGGCCACAAAGCACCAAGACAGGAGAGTGCTGCAAAGAGCAGAAAGCAAATCCAAGACCTACTTCTCAAGTAGTTCAGGAAAATGTTAAAAGGTAGTGAGTGCCAGCCAGAAGACACCTAGATGAGATGGGAGAGCTGGTTCCCTTCTAGAACTGAAAGCAAGCAAACAACCCTATAATGGAAATAAGAGAGGTTTGCAAGCTTAAAATGGCCTTTGAATTCCTATACAGCATTATTTGAAATATGTACACACACATCCCAACATGACAGGTTCGTATGACCAAGGGTAGAATAAAGAGGGTCTCTCGCAAATGCTTGGTTAAGGACTCTACCACTGAGCTGCAGTCCCGGTCTCGGTCTCAAGGACCGCGTCAGCAGAGAACCTCCAGGACTATTTCAAGCCTGTGGTACAATGATGGGGAACTTAAGCATGCAAGAAACTCAAGCATGCAAGTCCTTTCATTTTTAAGCCCTTGTACCCAAGAAAACTCTCTCCAAGAAAAATACAAGCTTATATAAAACAAAAATACAAGCTTATATAAAAGTACAAGTAACAAAGGCAGATGAATTCAAAACCAGCCTGGGTAACATAGTGCCTCAAAACAAAGCAAGCAAGCAAAGAAACAGAAAAATTAGAAAAAGAGGCCAGATATCTTCCCATTTCGATTGAAGTTAAAGTGTTCAATGCTATTCCAGCCGCTTTTAAATAGGCTTAGGCTCAGAGTTACAAATGATATCAAAGCCAGTTGAATGAAGCTGGTTTACTCCTTGCAGAAAGGAGGAAAACTTTGTATTATTAACAGCTCTTAGCACAGAACATGGTCCGTCCTCTTCACTAAGCTGTTTCACAGAGCTATGAGACAAAGGGCAACTACTATATCAACACACACATCCATCCATCCCTCCCTCCCTCCCTCCCTCCCTCCCTCTCATTTTTTGGAGTAAAGCGACAAGATTACTAACAAGCAGCTAATGGCTACTGTAAAAGCAATGATGACATTATGACTTCATATCCCAGTTATCTACGAAACTGCTATCAAGTGTGTATATTTCTCTCTCCCCAAAGAAAACCTGAAAGTAAATGTGCACATTCTAATTCATGTTCTCCCTCATCTTAAAAATAAGTGTGAACTTATCAAGTATTTATGGTCTAGGCCTAGGCAACTTTACCCCTGGTTTTAATTTGTTGATATAGTGCTAAATATTCAGTGGGATAGACTTGATGAGAAGAATATGAACTATCAGCCTTCCAGGTCCAGGAATAAGTTTAATAGAGAAGTAAGTCTATGCATTAAAAGCAAAACACAAAAAACCAGTGTCAGGCATGGTGGAGCACACCTATAATCTTGGGCTACATGGGCAGTTCTGGGCAATCCCAGGATATAGAGACCCTGTCTCAAAAAAAAGGAAAAAGACCAAAACCAAAGCAATCTGGTTCTAAAGGTTGGTATCCATGTTATAGATGTGCGTGCTTGAGTAACCAGTCTTGTAAGTACATTATCTACAAAGACAGTAATCACACACAAAGCCAGTATCTCTGTATAACAATGGCACAAAGTCAATTAGTTGTCAGAGTTACCTCTGCTGAGTTCTAGAGCTCTATGAAACCAGAAACAGAAGATGTGTGCTTCTAAAGCTGGTGGCGGTTGTATCCACTTTCTGTCACAACAAAGGTTTCTTCCCTTAATGTCTCTTCAGTATCAACCTCTATGAAGTTCAACCTATATTCCTAACACTGAGGAATGACTGCAGGTGACTTCAGAGTAAAACTCCATTGTTTTGAGCACTAAGGACATAACAGTAACTATTGATAGTTTCAGATAACTTAAAAAAAAATTCACAGGTCTTTACAGAATTTCATTCAGGGGTAGTAAACAAATGGCTGGCAAATTCCAACAATCTGAATGAAGGCTCAGAGGAAAGAACAGCAAAACCAAAGACACAGGCAACACTCAAATACTCATCTTCAGCTTTTCCTCACTTAAAGTGCACACACTGGCAGACAACACCCAGTCCCGTATCCAAAAGGGCAAACTGCTCAGTCAATTGGGTAAACAACATAATTACCATGCTCCAGGTAGGGAAGCAATGCTCATGTAAATAGTGGGGCTCAATAGAAGCTGCAAATTGTGAAGCAGTTCACAGCTCAACTGTCAGCAGATGTTTTTCAATGCAATTAGGTTTTAAATTGTGTAACTATACCTCAAGTTTCTCTGAAGAAAATAGAAATCTAACTTTATAAGGGCAAGTTAAACATTATTATTTAGAACTCTTATTTTGTTTTTCAGAAATAAAAAGGCATTGAAGTTCTTTAATGAATTTTGGCAAATACTTCTAACCTCTCTAAACTAGAAAAAAAGTTTCTAACCTACTATGATCTTACTATAGAATGCAGAATTTTTTGGCTATGTATAGTGAGACTAATGGAATGCTTTTACATACATGTTCAGGTTTTTAAAAAAAATCCTGGTTCGTCCCCTCCCCAATACAACTTTATGCCTTTAATCCCAGCATTCAAGAAGCAGAAGCAGACAGATCTCTGTTAGGCCAGCCTGATCTACAAAGCAAGTTCCAGGCCAGCTGGGGTTAGAGGGAGACCCTGCCTCAAAACAAAAACTGTACAAGATAATCTACTCATATCTCCTTTTCTAGAATATTACTTTGCCTTTTCCTGAAATACCACCAGTACCAATAAATAGAAAAACACAAACATTCACACAAAGGCAGTTAAGAACCACACATCATACCAACTCTCTAAAGTCATAATTAATATTCCACTCGGCATCTACTACAAGCCAGCCCATCAAACCCAATGGTAGATGGTAAGTGTGCAATGAGAAAAGAACAGGCACACTCCTTTGTGTAGTATCAGGGTAAACAGAGGAAGGAAGCCGAGCTCAAGAACTGTGACAGCATCACCACTTACCTTAAGGATGTCCCCCCTTTTGAAGCTCAGCTCATCGTCAGCAGTAGCTTTGAAGTCATATTTGGCGATGGCTTCCATTCTGAGCGTAGCTCAGTGCTCAGCAGCCTGAAGCGGGGGGGAAGGGAATCTTCCCTGCTGAAGAGCTCTGGGTTCAGCCTCTCCTCTCTTCTGGGACTAAGCTGCACACTGGGACACACAATGCCACCCTGAATCAGAAGATCGATGATTAAGAGAAGTGGCCAGGATCGAAGGCAGCCCCGCCCTGCCAATCGGCCTGCACTCCCAGCCCCCACGCCCCCTGGCTCCGCTGAACTCAGCCCTCCTCCTCCCTTCCAGGCAACAGCTCTGTTCTCCTTCTTCCTCTTTTCAGCCTCAGCCCCCAGGCGACTGACAGGCCCAGCGGCCAATGGCGGTTGCAGCTTGAGCTTTTCAGAATATACTTCCTCTTCCTTCCCGCTGGGTGTTGCTCAGGAACCGGCTAGGGAGTACAGTCAGTCTCCACCTTTCCTCCAGCACCCTCACACCTCTTCTCCAGCACCCAAGGCAGTCCACTTAAAGGCGCATTCTGGAGGTGGCACTGGACTCAGTTAACCAGGTCTATCCCCTTCCCTTGTCCCTCACTACCTCGCTAGCTTGCTGAGATCTGAGGCTCCCCTATTTCACACTCAAAAGCAAGCCATGCACACTCGGGTCTTGAGCTGCTTTACTCTTTACTGGAAACTAAACCTTGATCTGCTCCTGAGAAATAGAGAGAAAGTGGATCTTGGAATCACTTTTTAACTCTGTTTTCTGTTAACACCATAGACACCAGTGGCTTTCGCTTCCAAACCATGATCTGGCCACCAGAGAAAAGACCGCTCAGCACTTTACTCATAGAGCTCTGCTCTTGTGCAAGATACCCAAGCCTTTGGGGTCTGCTTAGTCCTTGAAATAGGTGACCAAGGCTTAACATTCCAGAAATATCCTCAACATTATTTCTAAAGAGTATAAAGAACAGAGCTGTCAAGTAATTTTTTTTTCCGTCTTTGGTTTTTCCGCAACAGGATTTCACACTAAACTGTTGTTGAGGCTGGCCTGGAACTCCCTATATACACCAGGGTGGCTGGCCTCAAATTTGAGGTGATCCTCCTGCTTCTGCCTCTAGAGTGCTAAGACTACAAAGTATGTGCCATCTCGGTCGGTCTTGAGTACGTTCTCTGGACAGGTAACTGCAGGGGCTGGTGCTTGCTCACAGTTACCCTTGGCACAGCTTCTTTTCAGAAGAGCAGTGAACTGAGGTAATCTGCATTCTGCATGTGGAAGATTCTGCCAGAACCATTCCATAGTGTCTCAAGTGACAGTAACTGGGAGCAGTCAGTGTAATCACTACAGTAGAGAAGACTCTGCCCAGGACATGAACACTGGACATAACCTTAACCTCTGCATACCTCTGGGAAAATAAGGCCCCCATTCTTATTTGCAGTCACAGTTTCATACAAGTTAACAAAAGTAGAAAACAAGGACACTGGCAGAATGGTGACAGATTATTTATAGTGACACCTTTCTTGGATAATTACCACCTAGCAGCTCATTTGAGGGGCACAAGTGATTATCATTCTTTTGTTCTAAAGTTAACATGTGGGGCATTAATCAAGCATAGCTGCAAATGAACTAAGCAGCAAATCAGCTGGGAATATTCAGATTGGACAGGATGAGTATTATCAAGGAAAAAAGAAATCACCCAGTAAAAAGTCCTTCAGGAAACCCTGAAGGCCAAGCATTCTGAGGGAACTAGTAAACCAAACCACTCTTCATTCTCTCAGGTCACCCCTCAGATATGCTGTTGAGTGCTGGCTCTCATAGAAGAAAGGAAACCAAGAGTTCTAGCAAATACATAAATACTAAAAACACAAAGGTTAGCCCGAGTATCCTTAAATTTCCTTCATTATACTTTCTGTAGTTATTTTTAACAAATTAAACCATATCTAAATTTTTTGTTTTGTTTTTTTGAGACAGGGTATCCCTGTAGCCCCAGCTGGCCTGAAACTCATTATGTAGACCAGGCTGGCCTCAAACTCACAGAGATCTACCTGCCTCTGCCATCCTGAGTGCTGGGATTAAAGGCATGCACCAACCACGTCCAGCCTAAAAACTTTAAAGTCAGTATGAGGCTTATGGAACAGCAGCTCCCTATCAATATCCACAAGCTATCACCCTCCGTTCTGTTTTAGCTTTGCATTTACAGTGCTTCCAATAATATGCCTCTGAGGTTCTTCCTCCCCACTCTGCTCTATCCCAACAGTACCCAACAGCAGCAAAAATGTTAGTTGATGTTTCTAGGTCTCTGCTATATGTGGTCTTCATACCTTTTTTTTTTTTTTTTTTTTTTTTTTTTTTGAGCTAGCATCTATGTAGCCCTAGCTGGCCAGGAACTCAGAGAGCTGGCCGGGAACTCAGAGATCTCCCTGCGGGTGTCTCCCAAGTGCTGAGAAGAAAAGCATGCGGCCACCACACTAGCCCTCTTTTTACTTTTTTAAAAATAGTTTATTATTATTTTTATGTGTATGCGTGTATTGCCTGCATATAGGTAAGTGCACCCCTGTCATGCAATACCCATGGAGGACAGAGGCTGTCGGATCCTCTGGAACTGGAATTACAGATGGTTGTTAGCTGCCATGTGGGTGTTGGAAATTGAACCCGGGTCCTCTGCAAGAGCCAGTCAGTGCTCTTAACCGCTGAGCCGTCTCTCCAGCCCGTTTTTACATTTAAAAAAATTTTTTTTTATTTTGTGTATGTGTGTGTGCCTCACACGCCTCTGCTTGGGCATGTCGGTAAGAAGACAATTTGGGAGAGTTGGTTCTCACCTTCCACCATGTGGAATTCCTTCCAGGGACAGAGCACAGGACCTCAGTCCTGGCAATCATGCTTTACGGGCTAAGCCATCTCCATGACCCTCTTGCATTTTTGAATCAGAGTCTTACTCCTGGCTGGCCTGGAGCTCATTCTGTATACCATGCTAACCTGTACCTTGCAGTGATACTCTTGCCTCAGTCTCTCAAGGGCTAGGGTTGCATTTCATTTTGACCAACAGAAACTCAGAAACTGTCACTGTCAAGGTAGCATGTAGCAAAAGGACATAAATTTGATGCCATTCAGGATTTAAGACATCCCCAGCACAAGTGAACAGCAGGAGTAGAAAACGCAAGATGGCAGCCAGGGATGCAGTACAGTTGAGAGCTTGTTTGCAAGCACTCACGAGCCCTGTATTGGATCACCAGTACTTACATAAATAGGGTGCGGAGGTACATGCCTGTAATCCCATCACTCAGGTCATGAAGACAGAAAGGTCAATTCTGGTCATACTTGACATAGGGAGTTGGAAGTCAGCCTGGGCTACCTGAGACCCTACCTCAAAAAAAGGGAAGACAGTTCTCAATACCTGCTTTCCTATAATTACATTCAACTCACCTGCAACAGATTCTTGAGAAGTCTTTAAAAATCTAACACTAATTGGGCACTGGTGGCTCATACCTGTACTCTAAGACCTCAGAAGGCTAAGGCAGGAGGATTGTCCATGAGTTCAAGTCCAGCATGAGCCACACAGTGAGACCTTGTCTCAACAAAACTATGTCTAACACTTGTAAATGATAAAACTATTCAAATAATCGATTAAAGAGAAATTCAAATCAGAGGCAGGTGAGATGGTTCAACAGGTAAAAGGAGCCTTACCCTAGAACCCCAGAACCCACACAAAGGAAGAACCAACTCTCTCTGGAATTGTTGTCCTCTAACCTCCACATGCACAAGCGCCAGCACGCGCACGCGCACACACACACAAATAAATAAATGTAAGAAAATTAAACCAGTGCTTTCAAGGCCAAGTAAAAATTGCATTTCAGAAAACCTAAAGATGTTAGCTCATTAGATAATTCATTATAAAGGAATTCCAATACTCCATTAAAGACAGAAAAATTCAGGAACTGGAGCGATGGCTAAGTTCAGTGGTTAAGACCATCTGCTGTTCTTCCAGAGGACCTGGGTTCGATTCCCAGCACTTACATGGAGGTTAACAACCATTTGTAAGTTCAGTTTCAGGAGATCCAGCACCCTTTTCTGGCCTCTAGGGCACTGTACACACATGGTGCACTTACATACATGCAGGCAAAATACACATATAAAACAAAAATAAAAATTTTTAAATTTTAAAAAGAAAAATTCTATACAGAACACTAATTACTAAAGGAAGAATCTGAAGGTAGACACACGTACAATGATTTCTTTTACCTCCAAGTGCTGTGGACTGAACCCAGGGCTTCATGTATGCTAAGCACATGTCTACCACTGAGCTACATCTACAGCCCTTATACAATGATTTTAACCAGAGCTGACATTGCTGCTTGCCCCAAGAAAATTAGGAGCAGTATATTTAGTACTGTGCTTGATGAGATCAACTCTAAATTGCTAGCACACATCTCTACAGTCCATCACATAAATTTTAAGAAATTAGTTTAAAAAAAATATATTTTATTATTGCCAGGTGTGGTGGCGCACACCTTTAATCCCAGCACTTGGGAGGCAGAGGCAGGTGGATCTTTGTGAGTTCGAGGCCAGCCTGGTATACATAGTGAGTTCCAGGAGAGCTGGGGCTACAGGGAGACCCTGTCTCAAAAACACACACACAAAAGTTTTGTTTTTTTTTTTTTAATTTTTTGTGTATGTGTGTATTGCCTGCATGTAGGTAAGTGCACCCATGTCATGTAATGCCCACGGAGAACAGAAGTGGCGGTCGGATCCCCTGGGACTGGAGTTACGAACAGTTGTTAGCTGCCATGTGGGTGCTGGGATTCGAATCTGGATCTTCCACAAGAACAACCAGTGTTCTTAACCACTGAGACATCTCTCCAGCCCCAGAAATTTTTTTTTTCTTGTCTTTTTGAGACAGGGTCTCCCTGTAGCCCCTGCCTCCCAAGTGCTGGGATTAAAGGCGTGCGCCACCATACCCAGCCAGAAATTATATTTTTAACTGTACAAGCACTAGCCATCACTTTTGAAAATGTAGTATCTTAAGGAGTTAGTAAGACATGATTCTCTTTTTTCAATTTACAAAAAATAAAACACATGACACTGGGTCAGTACCGCTTAGTGTTGATTCTGCGTCATCTAGAGAAGCAGGTTAACTGCCATACATTCAAGTAATGATCCTATCAACTACAGCTATTATACTGAGCAAGCCTTTTTGTTGGTCTTTTTGAAACAGGGCCTCCCTGTAGTCCCAGCTGTCCTGGAATTCACTATGTAGACCAGGCTGGCCTCGAACTCACAGAGACCCACCTGTCTCTACGTCCCAAGTGCTGGGACTACAGTTGTGCACCACCAGCCTGGCTTGAGCAAGCCTTTTAAACACATTCCAGTTTTCTGACTAGAAAAATGGAATTAGCTATCTTATAAGATTTACTCACCATTGGGGCTGGAGAGATGGCTCAACAGTTAAGAGCACTGACTGCTCTTGCAGAGGACCTGGGTTTGATTCCCAGCACCCACATGGCAGCTACAAACGGTCCTTAACTCCAGTTCCAGGGGAATTCGAAGCCCTCTTCTGACCTCCGGGGCATTGCACCTATAACTAGCTCCAAGGGATCCAATGCCCTCTATTGGCATCCAATAGCTTTCCCACACATAGAATTCACACAGACACTTACACAATAAAAATAAATCTTAAAAACACAAAAAGAAATGTAGGACTGGAGAGGTTCAGAGGTTAAGAGCACTGGCTGCTCTTGTAGAAGAACCAGGTTTGATTCCCAGCACCTATATGGTGGCTAACAATAGTCCGTAACTCCAGGACACCCTCTTCTGACCTCTGCAGGCATTGCACGACACAGGTGCACTTATACACACGTAGGCAATATACTCACATGATAAACATTAAAAAAATTTTTTTTTTTTTGTCTTTTTGAGACAGGGTCTCCCTGTAGCCCCAGCTGACCTGGAACTCCTCACTATGTAGACCAGGCTGGCCTCGAACTCACAGAGATCCACCTGCCTCTGCCTCCCAAGTGCTTGGATTAAAGGCATGTGCCACCACGCCTGGCAAAAATAAAATATTAAAAAAAAAAAAAAAGAAGGAAGCTGGAGAAAGGCTTAGCGGCTTAGCGGTTAAGCGCACGGACTGCTCTTGCAGAGGACCTGAGTTCAATTCCCAGCACCCACACGGTGGCTAACAACCATCCATAACTCAGTTCCAGGGGAATCTGATGCCTTCTTCTGACCTCCCGGGGCATTGCACGACACAGGTGCACTTACACACACGCAGGCAATACACTCATACACATAAAATAAAAATAATAAACATTAAAAGAAATGCAAATTAAAGTAGTGAGGTTTCTTTTGTGTTACTTACTGGTAATATTGTTTTTTTTAAGAGGTATAATATCCGAGGTCACAAACACCTTTAATCCCAGCACTTGGGAGACAGAGGACAGAGGCAGAAGGATCTTTCAGCTTGGGGCTACAGGGAAACCCTGTCTCAAAAAGACAAAAAAAAAAAAAAAAAAAAAAAAAAAAAAAAAGTATATATTTATACATTTTTAAATATGTATCGCCAATCTCTGCAATATGTTTGGGTAAACAGACTATTCTATTTATGTTCATCATCAAGACTCTAGCTGGGACTTAAGCTCAATCTTTTAGAATTTTAAATTTTTATTTATTATTTTTTGTGTATGAGTGTATTGCCTGAATCTGCATAAGTGTACCTGTGTCATACAATGCCTGCAGGGGTCAGAAGAGGGTATAAGATCTCCTGGAACTGAAGTTACAGACAGTTGTTAGTCACCATACAAGTGCTAGGAATTGAACCTGGGTGCTCTACAAGAGCTAGACATATTTCTAAGTCTTTAGAAGCTGCAAAAAATAGAGAAGTATGGAGGTACACACTGTAATCCCAGCACTCAGGAGACTGAGGTAGGAAGATTGCTAAAAGTTGGCCAACTTGGGCTACATAGTATCAGTCCAGTCAGAGCTACAGAGACCATGTCCCAAAACTCACACTCTTCCTGCCCCTGTATTTCATCCAAATTGTGTAAAACAAAATAATACATCAATATATGCTTTAAAATGTTCAGGCTAACAATGCTATCTCTACTAGTAAGAGAGAATACTAATACTTTCTGGGCAATACACCTCAACTGATTTTCATTATTCTTACATTAAGCATGTATTACTTTGTAATTACAACACAAACCAAAAGGCCTGGATTCAACCATCAATTATAATTTACAAACTAGGAGATACTGGACAAACACCTTACATTCTCTAAACCCTAGTACCACTCAATTGAAAGATAGGCAGTATCTATCTAATAAAACTACTCCGATGATAAAGATGTTAACTAACATCATCATTCCCTTTCAACTGTAAGTCTACATGTGACAGGAAATCTAGAACTGGTATCCACATATATGAACTCAGAACAACTCTATGATGGGCAAATTAACAGCCTTATTAATTTGCAAACTGGACTGGGGATGTAGCAGTGGCAGAGCACTTGTCTAGTATGCAGCAGGCCTAGGGTCCAAACCCCAACACTACCACCACCAAAACGTTAACACAACAAAAACTTATAAGCCATAAGTGATGGCACATGTCTGTAATCTCAGGATTTGAGAGTCAAGGTCAGTCTGAGTAGGTTCAACCATACAGCAAGTTTGGGGACAAGATGAGCTATGGGAGACCTTGTTTCAAAACAAAAAAAGGGGCCTATGGGATAACTGGTAGTAAGGCATTCCTTAGCATGCTCCATGCACTAGGCTTTGTTCCATCTCCAGCACTAGGGGAGACGGATGGTGGGTTTTTTTGTTGTTTTTCTTTTTGAGACAGGGTCTCCCTGTAGCCCCAGCTGACCTGAACTCACTATTTAGGCCAGGCTGGCCTTGAACTCAGAGATCCACCTGCCTCTACCTCCCAAGTGCTGGGACTAAAAGGTGTGTGCCACCACGCGCAGCAAGGGAGATGTAAAGGGAGATGTATGTTTTAAAGTTAGGTCACCCCACATCACAGTCCTAACAATACTAAAAGTTTTAGTCAGGCACATGCCGGCAGATCTTTTTGAGTTCCAGGCTAGGCTGGTCTACCTGCTACATGGTGAGATGCTGCTGGGGGGGGGGGGTGTTCAAGGCTATCTTCAGCTACATAGTGAGCTTGAAGCCAGTTTGGCTACAGACCTGTCAAAAAAAAAAAAAAAAATCATGGGCTGGAGTATATATATAGCACAGTGGTAGAGAGCTTGCCTACCATGTGCAAGGCCCCAGGTTCCAACCCCAGCACCAAAGCAGAAACCTAATGATGCAAGAATTTGACTGCTGGGGGAATACGGTTCAGTGGAAGGTTTGACCATCATGCATGTATAATATCCTCGGTTCCATCTCTGGTAGCAGAGGACCCACCTCCCAAACAAACAAACACCCCAGCTAGGTATGGTGACACATACCTTCAATGCTAACACCAGCACTCGGGAGTCAGAAGCAGGCAGATCGCTATAAGTTAATAGGCCAGCTGGGTTAGCCAGAGCAGCACAGTGAGACCCAGACTAAAAAAAAATTTTTTAAACCCAAGTATTTGTACACAAATTTTAAAATTTACGTATTTTAAAAATCCACCCTTTCAGAGACTGATTTACTATGGGATGCCTGCTGGAGTTCTGCAAGAACCTAATTTTAAGAAGATCAAGTGTGGTTGCCTGAGCCTACATAATCCTAGCACTGGGGGAAAGTTGACACAGGAGGATTTGAAGGTTTGAGGCCAGTCTGAACTATGTATCAAGACCAGTAATTTTAAAATCCCCAGGTGAAATTTTTTTTTTTTTTTTTTGAGTCTAGGTCTCCTTGTAGCCCCAGCTGGCCTGGAATTCACAGAGTCCTGCCAGCCTCTGACTCCTGAGGACTGGAATTAAAGGTGTGTGCCACCACATCCAGCTCCAGATGATTTTTATACATATAAATTTTAAGAATGACTCCTAAAATATTAATGGAGCCTTAAGCAAATTTTAAAATTTGAGCTCCAAAGAATGCAGTTGTCACATAAATGAAAAAAGAGCATATTCAACTTGGCACAACTGGGGAAAAACCAACTTAAAAAAAATCTCAATAATCATTCAATAAAGGCATAGAGTTCCTCTGAATTCAGCAGATAACTGCTAATCTCAGGAGAGCATGGTGACTCTGTGATGCACATCTCCTAGCTATTACTATTCTACATTAACAAATGCTGCTGCACACATGACAGAAATCACTGAGGAAAACCTCTAAGTACCACCAATAAGCAGTACTTAAAAACCCAGTAATTCTCGAAAACCTGAGATACTTGCAGAGGAAGCAAAGTGCCTCAAGGGAAGTGAGATGGTTGAATGGGTAAAGGTACTTGCTTGCCAAGTTTGCCTACCTGAGCTTGATCCCTGGACCCTTCCTGGAGAGAAGCACTCCCACAAGCTGTCCTCTGACCTATACAAGCCATGCTCAAGTTTTATATTTTTTTAAAATAATCTGATTATAAGAATTAATCTTGGGGAGCTGGAGAGATGATTCACTGATTAAGAGCACTGGTTGCTCTTGCAGAGGACCTGGGTTCGATTCCTAGCACCCACATGGCAGCTAACAACCGTCCGAACTCCAGTTCCAATGGATCTGATGCCCTCTTCTGATCTCCTTGGGATTTGTGGTGTACTTACAGACATGCAAACAATATACTCATACAAATAAAATAATTTTTTAAAAAAGAATCTTGGGATTATGAAAATTGAATTTTTAAATGGGAAGGAGCAAATAACTATTTGTTGATGGAATGGGTACAGTAGTGCATGCCTGTAATTCCAGTACTTGAGAGACTGAGGCACAAGAATCACCATCAATTACCAATTCAAGGCCAGCATGAACCACTGAGCAAGACCACAGGATCTCAACAACACAAACAAAACAAAAACCTCCAAACACCTGGAGGTGCAGCTCAGTGGTAGAGCTCACACTTAACATGTACCACACCCTGGGTTTCACCCCAGCACAGAAGGAAAAAAAAAAAGAAAGAAAAAGAAAATCAAAGAATTTGATTAGAACATATAGAAAGAAACCCCTAATTTAAATAAAAAGCCTGATAAGGAATAAATTAGTAATTATGATGGATGGGCTTTAATTCACCTAAAGTTCCATGCCCTTCCAAACCTTTCAGGCTATCTTAATTCATAAACTCTATAGTGGATTCTCATTGTAACCACCTATACTAAAAACTCAAAAAAGAGACGGTTTTGGACTGCCTCCCTCCCCCAAATGATCCAATCTTCCTTACTAATACCAAAGAGAAACGGGAAAAAATTACCAGGCACAAAAGCATGATCTGGTGGCAAAAAAACAAAAACAAAAACACTAAACTACAAATAACACAAGCAAGGAACGCTTGTGATCTGGGGGCACTATCGATTACTTACAGATGAATTCAATCCTTTGAAGCCTCCCCGGTCCTCGCGGGGGAAAACCAAGTCTCCCCAGACTCGCTAGCAGCTCTACTCCCTGGTCTGAATAAATACAGGGAAGAGAGTATCTTCCCGAAAGAGAAAGGGGAATCTTGAAAGGAGGGAGAAGATTAACAACGCCAAAAAGGGCAGAAACTTCGAACATTGTGCCAGAGGAGGGCCAGCAAGAAAGGGGAAGTAGATTAGAAAAAAACGGGGGTGGAAGGGGCCAATGACCCGCGTGACAAAACATTCCGTGTCCCCGGTGGAATGGAGGAGACTGAGACAAAAGGAAGGCAACTAACTGGAAAAAGAGGGGCTAGAAAGTCTAAATAAAGCCAGTTTCTCGAGCCTCCCCGACTCTTCCGAGTGTCAACTGCAGCGAGAGAGGTGTCTGCACACCCCGGGCCCTCAGCAACCCGCGCTTTCACGCACTCCGAGCCTACGAGCACTTTCCAAACAAGCCCTAACTCCGGCTTACCATCCTGCCCGGGTTGGAGCGCCGGTGGGGCCCGACCCCGCGCAACTATCCAACCGAAACCCTCGCCCGGCTGGCCGCTCACTTCCCGACCAGCGTTTCTCCAGCACTGACAAAGACCTCCCAGGCAGCAAGCCTTCTATCTTCCGGGGTCGATTCCCGCACAAAATCCGGCCCCAACCGCGGCGACCAGAGCCAGTGACGCGGGTGCAGTGCAGGTCATAGGAGCATCCATCAGCACCGCAGCAGCCGCACCGGATTCCTGACCTGCCTCCCCCGGAGACTCAGCACCCAGCACCCAGCGCGACGGCCGCCGCTTCAGACCCCACCGGGGAGCCCCGGGCTCGGCCCAGAGCGGGAGGAAGACCGTCCCCAAGAAGGAAGCTCCCCGAAGCGGGAAACGCAGAGTCCGGCAGCGGCGGCTCCGCTCCGGGGCCCTCGGGGAACGCCGAGGAAGCCGGCCCCGCGGAGCGCTCCCGCCGCCGGGACTCAAGGCAGTCGCCCCGCCACCCCCCCCGTCTGTCTGTCCGTCCGCCCGTCTGCACTCACCACGGCGCTGCTGCTCGCTCAGCGCCCGGCCCGCCCTCCGCCGCGCTGCCCGGGGCCGCCCAGCCCGCTGCTGTGCCCCCGGCCGCCGTCAGCGCCTCGGCCTCGGTGCTTGCCGCCCGCTCGCCGAAGCAGCAGAGCAGGCTCGCTTCCGCTCTTCCACCCGGTCCCGCGAGAACTGCCCCTCGCGGCTCCGCCCCACCGGCCGCGCCCCGCCCCCGCGAGACTTCCCGGGGCGGAAAAGGCCCAGAGCGCAGGCGCTCCGGCTCCGCCCGGCCCGGCAGGTAGAGCGAGGCCCGCACGCATGCGCAGGCCATCCGGCAGCAGGTGGCTCGGGCCCGGTCCCGCCCCCGGGCCTCTGTACCCCTCTGGGTGCCAGGGCAGGTTGTGCCCTGAAGGAATAACGCTTTCCACCCTCTAATCAGGCTCCTTTCCCTTTCTACCAGCCCCAGGCAGAGCGGGAACGGGGAGGAGACCAAGGATGGACCAGGTCTGGAATGGTTTGTGAATCTGTTTCCTACAACCTGCGGTGTCAGGTGGATTAGTGGCTTCACCCATTGACTGAACCTTATGTCTAGATATGTAAACACTGTGCTGGATAAAGATCAATAGACCAACAGGGAGTCTGGCTGTCCAGCAATTCACGTAGACTAATTCACACAGGGTTGAAAAATAATATCTTTGTATTGTTATAACCGTTTGAGGAATGCTGAGGAAGTCAAAAAGATGGAAGAAAGGTGGCTCCATTCCTCTGCCCACTGCATAGAAGTCTTCACAAATAAGGTGATGGGGAGCTGAGTACCGCCGGATGAGTAGGAGTTCGACAGCAGAAGAGCCAGACTAAGCGCAAAGCAAGCGAAGGGAATGGTACATAGGAACCGAGGCCTGGAGGCGTGAGAAAGTCGTGTTCTATGCAATGCCAAGTACTTAGATTCCTGTGCAAAGCCTCTAAGTATGGGGGAGTCGTAGAAAATGAAGCTTGGAGAAGTAACTCAATTCTCAGTTCCAAGAGCTCTTTCCAATTAAAGGAGAGAACAGAACACATCTAATGTTAATGTATTCTCTGGAAGCCAACAAAATAGCGTCGAGAATAGCCAAGGCTCTGATAGAGGAAATGAGCCCGCTGAAATAAGGACAGTGAATTGCTTTCACCAAGTATTTACTGAGTATTCCCTTGCATTGGAAGTACCCTTCTGGGTAAGAAATGAAACAGACAAAGCCTTCGATTCCAGCAGTTTGTAAATTAGAGTTGCCTGGTCTGGAAGAAAAGGACTTGGCCCTAAGTGCCACAAAGGAATGACCAGCTGCAGAAGAGGGAGCCATTATTTGGTGCGGAAATAATCAAGGCAGATGAAGTTCGAGATGCAGTGGGAAAGCCGGGAGGAGAGTGAGGGAATCCACCGTTATTTCACGTTGGGTGGAGCCCAGGATGTGGGGGGAGGAAGGATGCACATCTTAGATTTCATTGTCACCCTGCAAATGTCTGATAGGTAACAATAACAAGTGAATCATCAGCTTACCACCTGAAGCATAAGAAAATCATAGGGCCTTCATAGGACAACCAGTATCCCTCCTTTATAGACTTAGAAAGTGAGAAGCCAGATGTGGTGACCTGTAAGCCCAACACTAGGAGGTCTGAGGCAGGAATACCAAGAGTTCTGAGTCCATGGGGCTGGAGAGATGACTCAATGGCAAAGAATATTGGCTGCTCTTGCAGAGGACCTGGGTTCCGTTGCCAGCACCCACATGATGGGTAACAACCGTCCAGTTCCAAAGTATCTGACACTCTCTCTGGCCTCTGCGGGCATTGCCCAACACGGGTATACTTACATACAAGCAGTCAAAACTTTCATATGCACAAAATAAAAATAAATCAAAAAAATTTTTTTTATTTTAAAAAAGTTTTCATTCAAGCCAGAGCTACAGAATGAGACTGTCTCAAAAAAAGAAAAGGAGAGACTGGAGAACACCTACTGTGGGGCTGAAGAGATGGCTCTGCCGTTAAGAGCACTGACTGCTCTTGCAGAGGACCTGGGTTCGATTCCCAGAACCCACATAGCAGCTACAAACCGTCCTTACCGTCCTTAACTCCAGTTCCAGGGGAATCCGAAGCCCTCTTCTAACCTCCGAGGCATTGCACAACATGGGTGTGCTCACATACATGCAGGCAATATACTCATACACATTAAAAAAAATAAAAGCCGGGCGTTGTGGCACACGCCTTTAGTCCCAGCACTCAGGAAGCAGAGGCAGATCTCTGTAAGTTCAAGGACAGCCTGGTCTACATAGTGAGTTCCAGGACAGCTGGGGCTACAGGGAGACCCTGCCTCAAAAAGACCAACAAAAAACACTTACTGGATCCAATGCTCTTTTGGCCTCTGTGGACCCTGCACTTGAGTGCACACACACACATGATGAAAACTAAAAATAATTTTTTTTTTAAAGGGGAAAAAGGGCCGGGCGTGGTGGTGCACGCCTTTAATCCCAGCAGTTGGGAGGCAGAGGCAGGCGGATCTCTGTGAGTTCAAGGCCAGCCTGGTCTACATAGTGAGTTCCAGGACAGCTGGAGCTACAGGGAGACCCTGTCTCAAAAAGACAAAAGAAAAGGGAGGTTAGTAAATATAATATGCCCCGAATTTGAACCCTGGCCTGTCTTGCTCTAAAACCCACATTCTCTTCCCTGGTTTGAGACATTGTTCTAAAATGGTGGTCAGGGGGAAAAAAAAGAAATGAAAAAAAAGGACTCAGTTGCTCTACAGAAAGGAGCACGAGGAAGGGAGCCGGGATTGCAGTTTTTTGTTTAGAGTGGGCTTGGGAATCAGGGAGAGCAACACAGAAATTTATCAAGAGAAGCTTGAGCACAAAAAGAATCAGATGGAACACTCTACTGTTAGGACTACTGATCTTCAATTCTATCCTGGCCAGATCATGTCTATAGAGGGTTGAGGATGGCCCTAGAAAAGGAGGTTGCTGTGATTGTGTCAACCATTACTACCTGGAACCCAGGTACCTAGCAGGAGGGAGAGATAATGATGTCATTTGCAAGGCCACAGGTAAGGCAATACTACTATGCAGACTTAGAGTCCACATGTTTACAGGATAGAATATGGAAGGTGGGTTGGGATGTAGATCAGTGGTAGAGCAGTTGCCCAGCAAGCATAAGCCCTTAGGTTCTAACTATACTACCAGGATTAAAAAAGAAGAGGGGATAGAGATGTTTCATCAGTTAAGAGCACTGACTGCTCTTGCAGAGGACCCAGATTCAATTCCCAGCACCCACATGGCAGCTAACTCCAATCCATAACCCCAATTCCAGAGGAATCCAACACCCTCTTCTGGCTTCCTTGAACATTGCACACACATGGCATACTTACATATATATAGGCAAAGCAGTCGTACACATAAAATAACAAATTTTGAAAATAGCCATGTATACATGTCCTAAAATCTCAACACTCAGGGAGTGGAGGCAAGAGATTCAGGAGTTCAAGGCCATCCTCAGCCACATAGAAAGTTCAAGGCCAACTTGGGTTACATAAGACTCTGTCTCAGGGGCTGGGTGGCTCAGCAGTTAAGAGCACTGGGTGCTCTTGCTTAGGACCCAAGTTCAGTTCCCAGCATCCACATGGCAGCTAATAACCATCTGTAATTCCAGTTCCACGGAATCTGGCACCCTCTTCTGACCTCCGAAGGCATTGTACAACACAGATACACATTTATACATGCAGGCAAGACACTCAGATACATAAAATAAAATATTAAAGTTTTTTTTTAAAAGACCATGTCTCAAAGCAAACAATCTTGGCTCCCACTAGTACTTAAGTATTAGCTCCTTGTTTGCCAAGCCAATGTTTGCAGTTATGTTTATGGTGAACTCTGTTGCCGAACAGTAAAATAGGATGGGGGTGGAATAGCTGAGCAGAGGTAGGAGGCACAGGGAAGATGGAAGGGACAGGTGAGGGAGTGATGGTAACCCAGTTTTTAAATGCAGAATTCAACATGCCAAGAGATATGCAGGCAGAATACCCAGTGTGCTGTTGAAAAGCTCAGTGCCTTCACTTGTCCCCCTCCAACATTAACTGAGCACCTATTCTGCAACATGCAGGACCACTTTGCCCAGAGTTTGCCACTCAAAGTGGAAGACATACTTCTAAGAACATGACACAGGCTGTATCAGTGACTTTGATAGCACACAGCAGGGTACCTGACTTCTTCCAGAACCAAGGAAGGCAGAGGGAGTGAGGCTTAGGTTAGCCCATAAGACAGAGGGTTCTTGGACAAAGAAGCATCTAGCATGTGGTTGAGGCCCATGGGACTCCATTCTGTGGGACACTGAGGCAGGCCTGGCCACAGTCTGATTTTCATCTTCGAAACACTTTCTCACTGTGACTGCAGAGCAGAAAATCAATAGAACTAAGATATTAATCATCTACAAGATAATGACTCAAGTCTGCTGCAAGGCTCTTAAAGATCAGCTCCTGCCTGAGAGCCCTGTCCTCTCAGTGTGCAGGCAGCACAAATTCCCCGAATACTGAACCACTTGTGGTTTCCGGAAGGTGGCACGATCCTTTGAACGCCGGTATCTTTGCTTGTGCAATTTCCTCTATTCAGTTGGTCTTTTCCCCTATATTTAGGTCCCCAAGTCAGTGTTTTCTTTCAGAATTCCTGTTAGTCCCAGGCCATGGCAGTGCACATCTGTAATTCCAGCACTTGGGACGTGGAGGCAGGAGGATGAAGAATTCAAGGCCATCCTCCACTAGGTAGGAAGTTTGAGGCCAGCATCCAGCATTGTTCATAGAAGTGACTAAGTGGATGAAAAGATGAATAATGGAGGCTGATGAAATTAAAATGTGACTGCTTTTCTGTGTGGTGATGTTTGAAGCTAAGGAAGTTGGTGATAACTCAGAAAAGAGTAGATGCTGGGGGCAAAAAGAAAAGAAAAAAGAATTATGGACTTCCTTTTCAACTGTAGCCATGACTAAAAACAACTCTGAGTGTGTCTGTGTAAATTATGTGCATATGCATCAGATTTGGAAAAGAACACTTAAAAGTAACAATCATTGTGCCAGGCATGGTGGTGCATGCCTGTAATTCTAGCACCCAGGACGCAGAGACAGGCCCAGCTCTGTGAGTTTGAGACCAGTGAGGTTTTACATGGCAAGTTCCAGACCAGCCAGGGCTAAATAGTGAGGTCCTGTCTCAAAAAAACAAACAAAAAAAAGTAACAGTGAACAATGATTTTGTGGAAGTGGGGCAATTGTGGGTAAGTAGAAGTCACACTGTGTAGTATGAAAACTTTTTGAAACTGTAGCAAAAATTATAATTGCAAACTGACCACATCAGTTACTTTTGAATGTAAATTAATCACCAAAAGTGTTCCATTATTGTCCCTAGTGCCTTCCCATCCCTTGTGCCTTCTCCCTCTGTTTTTGTTGCTTTCAGACAACAGAAAATGTTTCTGACTTTGTTTTCTATAAGTTTACTGCCACCTGCAGGTAATAACTGGGAATTGCCCTGGAATTTACCCACACTACCAGGCCGCATTGCTGCCAGACAGGGGACCCCCTCAATCAGAAACAGGCTCTAGGTCATACCAGGCACATCTTCTGAGATACCTACATTTCTTGCTTCTACTTTGTGGGAAAAAGCCAGGCAGCCAATGACGGTCTAAAGAATTCAGAATTCTACTCCCACCTGCCCAGTTGATCTTAGCCTATATGGAAGTTCCTGAATTTGAGCCAAAGCTGCACACTTCTCACAGCCTTCCTCTGTAGTTCTCCACCTTACTTTTTAAAATAGGGTCTCTCTTGCCAGGCATGGTGGCGCATGCCTTTAGTCCCAGCACTCGGGAGGCAGAGGCAGGCGGATCTCTGTGAGTTCAAGGCCAGCCTGGTATACATAGTGAGTTCCAGGACAGCTGGGCTACAGGGAGACCCTGTCTCAAAAAGACCAAAAAAAAAAAAAAGAAGAACAGAGCTAATGATGGAAACCTTCATTATTCCACCACAGTTGAACCCATGTTGCCAAATCCTTTGGTCTTTTCTTTCTTTTCTTTTTTTTTTTGTCTTTTTGAAGCAGCGTTTCCCTGTAGCCCCAGCTGTAGACCAGGCTGGCCTTGAACTCACATGGATCCACCTGCCTCTGCCTCCGAGTACTGGGATTAAAGGCGTGCACCCGGCTTGTATAGATATTTTTATGTAACCTGCTTCAAGTTATTTCTGGAAAAATGTGTTAAAAAGTGCCACTCTTTGGAATAATTTAAAAAAGAAAAAGAAAAAGAAACATGCCTGGTGTTGCAGAGGCCAGAAGAGGGTATCAGATGCCATGGACCTGGAGTTACAGGCAGTTGTGAGCCATTCAACATGCAGGCTGGGAACAGGACCCAGGTCCTCTGCAAGAGCAGCAAGTGCTCCTAACCGCTAATCCATCTCTCCAGCCCCTATTGAGTGTAATTTTTAAATAATATTTATAACTCACTATGTAGACCGGGCTGGCCTTGAACTCACAAAGATCTGCCTGCCCCTACCTCCCAAGTGCTGGGATTAAAGGTGTGTGCCACCATTCCTGGCCTTGTTTTTTGACTTTTTTTTTTTGTCTTTTTTTGAGACAGGGTCTCCCTGTAGCCCCAGCTGTCCTGGAACTCACTATGTAGACCAGGCTGGCCTTGAACTCACAGAGATCCGCCTGCCTCTGCCTAGAGTGCTGGGATTAAAGGCGTGCACCATCACGTCCAGTGGTTCTGCCTTCCTGTAGTTCATAATCCTGTGAGGGCGAAGTGAACAAGTCAGTGAATAAATAAGGATAACTTCAGAAACCTGTTTCAACCATCAAAGTGAACACAGACCAAGAAGATGGACTAGAGATGGATGAGAGTACTGTGAGGATGGGTGGACTTGAGCTATTACTGCAGGGAGAAAATGCAGACCACAGCCGCAAAGGCAGAGAAGGAACATCTATTTGCATGTTGCTAGTTGACTAGAAGTAAAATGGGGGGGGGTGGAGAGAGGGGGGGGAGAGAGAGAGAGAGAGAGAGAGAGAGAAAGAGAGAGAGAGGATTACTCTTCAGGGGGAACAAGTACTTAGAGCAGTGACCCAAGTGAAATGAGAACACACTACACACTGGGGGGCAGATGAAATGGCTCAGTGGGTAAAGATATTTGCACAAGTTGCCTTCTACACACACACACACACACACACACACACACACACACAAATAAATGTAATAATGTGGTTTGCTTTTAAGAGAACATTGAGTATGAGGTGCATGCCTCCAATCCCAGCACTAGGGAGACTACAAAGGATTATGATATTTCAAAACCAGCAACATGGCCCAGCACTGAGGAAGCAGGTGGATCTCTGTGAGATTGAGGCCAACCTGGTCTACATAGTGAATTCTAGGCCAGCTGGGGTTACAGGGAGATCCTGTCTTACAAAACGAAACAAAACAACACAACAATAACTCCAAAACAGGAGCTGGAGAGATGGCTCAGTGGTTAAGAGCACTTAGTGCTCTTCCAGAGGATCAGAGTTCAGTCCCTAGCACCCACATCAGGTGGATCACAACCACCTATAACTCCAATTCCTGGGCATCTGTTCCTCAATCTCTCTCTTTAACAATTTAAAATTTTCATTATAGAGATCTTTGGTCGTTTTGGTCAGATTTATTCAAAGATTTTTTTGGTCTTTTTTGAGACAGGGTCTTCCTGTAACCCCAGCTGTCCTGGAACTCACTATGTAGACCAGTGTAGGCTGGCCTTGAACTCAAAGAGCTCCGCCTGCCTCTGCCTCCTGAGTGCTGGGATTAAAGGCGTGTGCCACCACGCCTGACAACAAAAATCTTTTAAAATAAATAAATGTGGGGTTGGGGATTTAGCTCAGTGGTAGAGCACTTGCCTAGAAAGGGCAAGGCCCTGGGTTCGGTCCTCAGCTCTGAAAAAAAAAGGGGTGGGGGGAATGTAGTAAAATAAATTTAAAATCTTACAGGCTACATATTTAAGCTGTTGTCTCTTTGGTTTTCCATTTCATTTCATTTATTTATTTATTTATTTATTTAGTCTTTTTGAGACAGGGTCTCTCTGTATCCCCAGCTGGTCTGGAATGCACTATGTAAACCAGGACAGCCTTGAACTCACAGACATCCTGCCGCTGCCTCCGGAGTGCTGGGATCAAAGGCCTGTGCCATCACACCCAGCCCTCATTTTTACTTTTATTTATGTGTATGAGTGTTTTGCCTGCATGTATGTAACTGCTCTCATGCCTGCAATGCAAGCAGAGGCCAGGAGTGCCTCAGATCCCCTGGAAATAGAGTTACAGTTGTTAGTCACTACATGGGTGCTGGGCACAGAACCCAGGTCCTCTGTAAGAATAGCCAGTGCTCTTAACTGCTGCGTTGTCTCTCCAGCTCCAAGCTGTTGTCGCTTAAGCCTTATATCCCCCAATCATCCAATGATCTAAAATAAAACTATTAAATAGTTTGTAAGAGCCGGGTGTGGTGGCACACAGCACTTGGGAGGCAGAGGCAGGCAGATCTCTGTGAGTTCAAGGCCAGCAGAGGCAGGTAGAGCTCTGTGAGTTCAAGGCCAGCCTGCTCTACATGGTGAGTTCCAGGACAGCTGGGGCTACAGGGAAGCCCTGTGTCAAAAAGACAAAAAAAAATAGTTTGTAAGTTATCATTATTACTATTATTGCTGTTGTGCTGGGGACAAAGCTAGGGCCTCATGCATGCCCACATACACTCAACTATTGAGCTGCAACCTATAGTTCCTGTGGAGGTGTGGTAACAAGAGGGCGCCAAGCAGCTGAGGTGAAGGTGGAGCCAGCTGGCCAGTTTGGCACACCACAAAAAAGAGGAAGTAATACTGATTGGAGCCTAGCCAGTAAAGGACGTGTGATCGCCTTGTGAACAATATGTTATACTATGAGAAAAGCCTGCGTGGCATACGTGACCTCTAAGCTGATTGGATGAAGGCTTTCCCGCCTATGCTAATGCTTGCAACTTTTGCCCTTAAATATTGATCAGCCTTGCCAATAAATGAGTTTTCCTGCTTGAAGTGACTCCCTGCCACGTCTGATTGTCCTCGGAGAAAAAGGCTGGTGAAATGGGCAGACAGCGCACTTCTCCCTCCTCAACCCCCATTGCTGCGGCCTCTCATTCCTCTGCCCGAGATGAAGAGGTTGGGAGACTGTGGCATCTGGTGCCCCATGTGAGGAGCTAGTGCAAAGTTTTGGTGGAGGCCAATCGGGCTCTCAGGGAAAGTGATACCCTAAGTATGGGTAATGCAACTTCAGGAAGAAATGAGCCTGCCATGAAAGCCCTACAATATTTGCTCAAAAGCCCTGGGCTGGAGCTTTCGGACTCCACAGCCTGCCACATTTGGGATACGGTACTTCTCTTGGCCCCAGGGGCCCCCACGGTCAACCTATTCTCCTGGGACACGTGGGAAAGGGTTGAAAAGCTGGAGAGAGAACGGGAGAGGCACTTCGGGGTGGAAACCCCACTAGGGTTCTATCCCACTATGGCCGCCCTTAAGGGCATCTTCCGCCCAGAGACGCCTCCCTCCCCTCAACTTGCAAAAGAAAAGGGGGGGGCAAAGGTGGGGGCGAAGAACGAGGAAATGAGGACGATTGGGCCATGTTTGACAAGGAAAGACAGGAGCACCGGGCCCAAGGGGACCCTGTTGATGTGCTAGCAGTGGATGTTAAAGCTCAGTTGACAGTTGAGGCCCGGGCAAAAGGGGGTACCGGGTGCGAGCCTGAGGAGATGGATCAGCCCCCCCTCCCCACCCTAACCAGGACGATCTCGGGAGGCCCCCAGCCTACTGGCGGGTTGATCAGTGTGAGCCTCTTTGCTGGGGGGAGGGGAGGGGACGGTGCCCCCCCTTGGCCCCTCAGCCTCCGGAAGAGCCAGTGTACATGGTCGCCTTTCTGGTGAGGGGCCAGCGCCTGTCTGCCACCCCATGCAGGGCGTTCCCGGTCAACTTAGTCCCAGGGCCATAGAGGCCAGCAGACTGGTATCCATGGGGGGCTAAGGACCTCAAGGAACTAAGGCAAGCAGTCCTCCAGGATGGCGCCAACTCACTAGGGGCTGAGGCTTTACTGGAGAACCTCGCCCACCACTACCACCCCTGTGTCCCTAGGGATTGGACTGATATGGCTAAGGCTGTCCTACCCAGTCCCCTCTTCATCAAATGGCTGGCCTTGTATAAGGAGGAATGTAGAATCATAGCACAACAAAACCACACGCTTAACCCTCAAATCCCTCTTACCTGCGGCCAACTGGTGGGTACCATTGATGGTTATTCCACAGGGACGCAGCAGGTGGCCTTGCCAGCCCCGTATAGGGACCAAGTAAAGCCGTCGGGACTGGTGGCCTGGAAGAAGCTCAATGAAGGACTGTCAGAGGACCCCTTGGTGGGCCTAAGGCAAAAGCCTGGGGAGGGTCTTGCCGAATTTGTGGATAGGGTGGAGAAGAGCCTTATTAGAAAGCTACCCGCTGGGGCACTCGGGGACGAGTTTACTCCCCAGAGTGCTGGTGTGGGAGGGCATGAACTCCGACCACTGCGCTGCCTGTTCGGGTCTGAAACATGCTTCAATCAGCCGGTGGGTCGTAGCCTCCCAGGATGTTGGAACGAATCAACACCAATCTCAAACCTTGGCCCATGAGCTTCAAGCCCAGACAGCTTCCTTAACTGATGCATTTACTCAGGCGCTCATGGCTGTCCAAGGAGACCCTAAGGGCTCACAGGCTCATCACATCCCCAAAGGAAATGGGGGCTATTTCCGGTGTGGAAAACTAGGGCATTTTAAGAGAGACTGTCCAGAGGAAGTCCTCCCTGAGTCCCAAGCACGGAGGCGGGAGGATCAAGGGCCAAGCAAGAAGACTACTCCTTCCCCCTGTTGTAGAAAAGGGTTCCATTGGAAGAAACTGCAGGTCGAGGTTTGACATGACAAGCAAGCCTTTAAACTAATTATGGGGCGGCCTCTAGCCCCGTCAGCCAAAAGAGGATTAGGAGGTTCAGGTTTACAGAGTTCACAGGCTCACTGGACAGTTCCAATGTATGAGGGAGTAAGGCCTAAGATGCATATCTTTTTGGGGGGCAAGAGGTTCCTCTGCCTAGTAGATATTGGCATTGACCACACAATACTGCGGAAGGAGGAAGTGCCATACTCATGGAAGCTGCAACCGCAACCCAGCCCAAAAGTGCTGGGGGTTGGGGGGCTTTCCAGATCAGAGGAGGTAAAGGAGTTCATAGAATGGAGAGATGCAGATGTGTTGAGAGGGGAAATACAAACACTAGTGGTCGGCAGCCTCCAGTCCAACTTGTTGGGACAAGACCTGTTGGGGCAGATGAATGCCATGTTGACCACGGACAATAGAGCCTTTTATGAGGATCTTTTAGACCAAGAAGAGGCTAACCGGTTGCCTCAACGGGTTGAGGATGTTACAGAAAATGAGTTTTCATATTTTCATAATTACAGAGGTGAGCCCAACAAAATTCCCCGGGTTCACCCCCAATACTGAAGGCCACTGCCCGCCATGTCCCTCGTATTAAATGGAAAGAGGGAAGCCCTGTTTGGGTGGAGCAGTGGCCTCTGACCAAAGAAAAACTCGAAGCCCTTACACAACTGGTGGAGGAACAAATGATGCTGGGGCACCTTTGCCCTTCCACCAGCCCCTGGAATATCCCGGTGTTCATCTTAAAAAAGGCCTCTGGCAAATGGAGGATGCTACAGGACCTTAGATGAGTCAATGAAAGAATGGAGCTGGAGGGCACCCCCCTGAGTGGAATGCCTTGGGTGGCAGCAATCCCGGTGGAGTATACATTAGCAATAGCTGACATTAAAGATTGCTTCTTTTCCATCCCCTTAGACCCAAGAGATTGTGAGAAGTTTGCCTTCTCCATCCTGGCCTTAAATGATCAAAATCCTGACAGCAGATTTGAATGGACGGTCGTCCCCCAGGGTATGGCTAACAGCCCTGCTTTCTGTCAGACCTTTTTAGCCTCTGCCCTGATGTCCCCATTAAAGACCTAAAAAGGATAGCCCATACCTGCAAGGCTTGCCAGCCCTATTTATAAGTACCTCCTTTACAAGGCCCGGGAGTCAACCCCAGAGGACTAAAACTTAATGTGCTCTGACAAACAGATGTCACCCATTTCCCGGCATTTGGCAAACTAAAATATATCTTTGTGTCCATAGATTCTTTCTCACATGCATGCTGGGCCACAGCACATGCAGGAGAAAAAAATAAACATGCTCAGGCACATTTCTTGCAATGCTTTGCTATGCTGGGCCTGCCCTCTCAGGTCAAAACTGATAATGGCCCCTGCTTTGCTAGTTCGGCAATGGCCGCCTTCTTAAGATATGGAGTATCTCACACACCACGGGGATCCCTTACAACCCACATGGCCAGGCAATAGCTGAAAGATATCACCAAATGCTCAAAAATGAGCTTCCAAAACCTGATGTTCCCATTAAAGACCTAAAAAGGATAGCCCATACCTGCAAGGCTTGCCAGCCCTATTTAAAAGTACCTCCTTTACAAGGCCCGGGAGTCAACCCCAGAGGACTAAAACCTAATGTGGTCTGGCAAAAAAAGTCACCCATTTCCCGGCGTTTGGCAAACTAAAATATATCTTTGTGTCCATAGATACTTTCTCACAGGCATGCTGGGCCTGAGCACATGCAGGAGAAAAAAACAAACATGCTCAGGCACATTTCTTGCAATGCTTTGCTATGTCTGGGCCTGCCCTCTCAGGTCAAAACTGATAATGGCCCCTGCTTTGCTAGCTTGGCAATGGCCGCCTTCTTTAAGACATGGAGTATCTCACACACCACAGGGATCCCTTACAACCCACAAGGCCAGGCAATAGTTGAAACCCCTACAGAAGTTTTGCCTACTAGCTCTACTCATGGAAACGCTGAGGCCTATCACGGCTACAGGGACGCCAAATCCACACCAACCTCTGAGAGTCACATGGATTCGCCCCCACCAGCAGTTAGGGATGGCACTGTTCACAATTAATATTTTAAATCTGGCCCAGGGGAGTTCACAATTAAGATTCCAGGCTCATTGAGGGCAGTTAGTGATCAACGCAGCCACAGGAGTGATCGCCAACAGTACCACCAAGATCACCCAATGGGAGCATGGTGGCCAGACCTGGAGGTTGACATCTGCGACCTCGTGGCCGGATCTTGGGATGTAGGGGACAGGCTGTACTGAGCAGACACCCGACCCAAATGCAAATACAAGGGGAGGGGGTGCACCCTGCCACTCACGGGCTCCCCCCGGACCTGATAACATTTCAATGGAGGGGACCAGACCCCCTATTAACAATGGGAAAGGGATTTGGTTGTGTTTTCCCTAGAGGAGAAACAGCTCCCATTTGGATACCGGCTAGAAATCTTAAATATCTCCCTCCACAGGACAACGGCTCCCACTAATGCACAAGGTGCTCTGACCAACAAAGAAAAGGAAAAGATCTGGTGGCGATGTCCTTCAAGGCACAAGAAAGATAAAAAATAACAGAAGTTCTGCTTTACCTCCCAAGGGGAGAAAACCCTTGAGAAGGCCTTCTTTTCTCTTTCTCTTTCAGACAATGGTGAGCAATCCCCTACAGAAGTTTTGCCTACTAGCTCTACTCATGGAAACGCT
>NW_008336853.1:1217688-1225245 GCF_000622305.1 Nannospalax galili | reverse complement strand
TGAAACAACCAAGACTGTCCACAAATCCTCTTTTTGGGAGGTGCGCAAAATATCGCTGCAATCCCCTAAAAATTCACATTACAATTGAAGGAAGGCAATCTGGGGGATGGGACATGGGAAAAACCTGGGGACTTCGGCTGTATGTAACTGGAGCTGACCCTGGCCTCCTCTTCATGATTAGGAGAAAGGTTGAACCCCTAAAAAACAATATCATAGGAGACCCAATGATCAGTTCTAAAAAGACTGAGATATTGCCACCTACCCCTGCCCCGCAGAAGGAAATGACCACTGTGGCCTTAAAGGGGCCTAAAAAACAAAAGAACATGGACAGACTGGGTGGGTCAGCCGAGGTGGACCTGGTCACTGCGGTGCAGCTAGCCTATCAGGTCCTTAATTTCACCCACCCCGACCTCACCTCTTCCTGTTGGTTATGTCTTGATGCCACCACCCGACCCCTAGAAGTGGTTGGTGCCATGGGAAATTTTACAAATACCACAGATGACCAGCGATGTCAGTGGGGAGGTGCAAACACCAAGACATCTGGCATCTCCATTCCCTTAAAATACTCCAATGTTACTTGTATCACCTTTGGAAATCCCACTAACCCATGGAAAAACTGTATAAACATTACGGGTTTCAGAGGGGAGTGGGTCGCCCCTAACACTCCTACTCACTATTGGCTATGCCAGGAGACAGGACTGACACCCTGCATTTCCATCTCCCTTCTCCGGAACCAAGGGGGGGATGTCTGTACCTTGGTGATACCATTCCCTCATGTGGTGTATCACTCCCCAGAAGACATAGAGGCCCAAAAATTCCACCGGGGAAAAAGGGAGCTTGCCACAGCACTGACAGTTTCCACGCTCCTGGGGCTTGGGATGAGGGGTGCCGCTCTCGGGGCCACTTTCCTAGCCCTTTCTCAGCAGGGCCTTCAGGGAATTCGGGCAGATATGGATGCAGAGCTAAACTTGAAACAGCAACCAGTTTCCTTCAACAATCCCTCTCCTCCCTGGCACAGATGACCATGCAAAACAGAAGAGGGCTCGATCTTCTTTTATGCAGCAAGGAGGATTATGCATGATGCTAAGAGAAGAGTGCTGCTTCTATGTAGACCACTCTGGGGTAGTAACAAAAAACCTTGATGAGGTCCAGAGAGAAATGATGAGCCAGGAGAGACAAAACCTTATTCGAACAATGGTTCGACAGCTCCCCTTGGCTGACCACCTTGCTGTCAGCTCTGTTAGGACCTTTAGTGATAGTCACGCTTATTTGTTCCTTTGGACCCTGCATCTATGGAAGGCTTGTAAGAATTATACAAGGTCAGGTAGAACAAATACAGGCTATGACGCTCCGGCTCCATTATGACCACATACCCACCTCCTCCCAACATGAGACAAGCACCTAAACCAAGGTTTATTAATGGCTCACCTAATTCAAGGTTTGGCCATCTACCGGGGCATCCGGGATTAATGGCTCACCTAACTCAAGGTTTGGCCAGCCCCATAATAATCAGATCCCCGGTCAAACAAAAAGGGGGAGATGTGGAGGTGCGGTAACAAGATGGTGCCGAGCAGCTGAGGTGAAGGTGGAGCCAGCTGGCCAGCTTGGCATGCCACAAAAAAGAGGAAGTAATACTGATTAGAGCCTAGCCAGTAAAGGACGTGTGATCAACTTGTGAACAATATGTTATACTATGAGAAGAGCCTGCGTGGCATACGTGACCTCTAAGCTGATTGGATGAAGGCTTTCCCGCCTATGCTAATGCTTGCAACTTTTGACCTTAAATATTGATCAGCCTTGCCAATAAACAAGTTTTCCTGCTTGAAGCGACTCCCTGCCACGTCTGATTGTCCTCGGAGAAAAGGGCTGGTGAAATGGACAGACAGCGCACTTCTCCCTCCTCAACCCCCATTGCTGCGGCCTCTCATTCTTCTGGCAGAGACGAAGGGGTTTGGAGACCGTGGCAGTTCCAGTTTCTCTTTGAAAAAATATTCTGCAATGATGACATATTAATCTGTCAATCCCCTGAATATGATCACTGATGTCTTAACAAACAGTATTTATGGGGCTGGAGACACGGCTCAGTGGATAAGAACACTGGCTGTTCTTGCAGAAGACCCGGGTTCAAATCCCAGCACCTACATGGCAGCTAACAACTGTCTATAACTCCAGTTCCAGGGGATCTGACAGTCTCTTCTGTCCTCTGTGGACATTGCATGACATGAGTGCATTTACCTACATGCAGGCAATACACTCGGACACATAAAATAAAAATAACAAATTTTTAAAAAGTATTTATTTTGTGTGGGTGCCACGGGGTGCATGTGAAGATCACAGGCCGACCAATTTATGGGAGTTGGTTCTCTCCCTCCACAATATAGGTCCTCAGGGATCAAACTCAGATCATCAGTCTTGGCAGCAAGTGTCTTTACCCACTGAGCCATCTCTTGATGGCCCATTTTTAAATTTTATTTATATTTGTGTGTGTGTGTGTGTGTGTGTGTGTGTGTGTGTGTGTACATGTATGTGGGTGCCCCAGGAGGCCAGAGATGTGGAATCTCCTGGTGCTGGAGTTACAGGTTGTTGTGAGCCTATAACATTTATATAATTTATAACATGTATGTCTGTGTTCCACGTGGGTGCAGTGCCCATGGAGGCCAGAAGAGGGGTCAGATTCCCTGGAACTGGTTGTTAGCTACCATGTGGGTGCTGAGAACTGAACTCAAGTCCTCTGTAAGAACAGAAAGTGTGGGGCTGGAGAGATGGCTCAGCAGTTAAGAGTACTGGCTGCTCTTGCAGAGGACCCAGCACCCACATGACAACTAATAACTGTCCATATCTCCAGTTCCAGGAGATCCAATGGCCTCTTCTGTCCTCTGAGAGCACTGCATGACACGGGTGCACTCACATGCATGCAGGCAATACACTCATACACATAAAATAAAAATTAAAAATAAAAGAACAAAAAGTGTTCATAACCTCTGAGCCATTTTTTAAAAAGTTAAATTTGAGGCCAGCCTGATCTACATAGTGAGCTCCAGGACAGCTAGGGCTACAAGGAGACCCTGTCTCAAAAAAGACATTCAGCTGGGCGTGGTGGTGCACACCTTTAGTCCCAGCACTTGGGAGGCAGAGGCAGGCAGATCTCTGTGAGTTCAAGGCCAGCCTGGTCTACACAGTGACTCCAGGACAGCTGGGGCTACAGAGAGACCCTGTCTCAAAAAGACCAAAAAAAAATTTTTTTAATTAAAATTTTTTATTTGTATGTATATGCATGTTATGCCTGCATGTATGTAAGTGCACCCGTGTTGTGCAGTGCCCGTGGAGAACAGAAGAGGGTGTTGGATTCCCTGGAGCTTGAGTTATAGCCAGTTGTTAGCTGCCATGTGGGTGCTGGGATAGGAACCCAGGCCTCCTGCAAGCAAGAGCAGCCAGTGCTCTTAACCACTGAGTCGTCTCTCCAGACCCTCATTTCTTTTTTTAAAATATTTTATTTGTTATTGTATGTGTTTGAGTGGATTGCCTGCATAAATGTAAGTACACCCATGTCATGCAATGCTCATGGAGCATTAGATTTCCTTGGAACTGGAGTTACAGACAGTTGTTAGCTGCCATATAAGTGCTGGGAATCGAACCCAGGTCCTCTGCAAGAGTAGTCAGTGCTCTTAACTGCTGAGCCATCTCTCCAGTCCAGTCTCACTATTTCTTTTATACAGTATTTGGGTTCCTCTAGGGAGGACACATTCCACTTCTGTTTTATTTTTTGGTTTTTTGTCTTTTTGAGACAGGGTCTCCCTGTAGCCTCAGCTGTCATGGAACTCCTATGTAGACCCGGCTGGCCTCGAACTCACAAAGATCCGCCTGCCTCTGCCCCCCAAGTACTGGGATTAAAGGTATGAGCCACCACGCCCAGCCCACGTTCCACTTCTGACCCACAGCCAAGCAACTTGCCCATGACAGACAATAACTTATGTAGAACCAAGGACAGTCGCTGCTAAGGCCTGGAGTGGGGCACATCTAATTTCATGCTTTACAAAGAAGTATACCTCACAGTTTGTTTGTATTGTTTCCTTCTGTTAGATAAGGTCTCAGCCGGGCGTGGTGGCGCACGCCTTTAATCCCAGCACTCGGGAGGCAGAGGCAGGTGGATCTCTGTGAGTTCAAGGCCAGCCTGGTCTACATAGTGAGTTCCAGGACAGCTGGGGCTACAGGGAGACACTGTCTCAAAAAAGACCAAAAAAAAAAAAAAAAGGGTAGATAAGGTCTCCCTATGTAGTCAAGGCTAACCTCAAATTCACGATGTGCCTGCTATAGCCTCCCAAGTGCTGCCATTACAGGCGTGTGCTGCTATGCTTGACAGTATGGTTTTTGTGTTTGTTTGGCAGTGCTGGGGATTGAAAGCAGGGCTTCATGCATGCTAGACAAGTGTTGTACCAAGGAGTTACATCTGCAGGTCCTCCAGTGTTACAGTTTAATTTCTCCATTGAGGAGAAAGAAGACCTGGAGGGGAAAACAACACCCGAAGGGTGGGCGGTAAGGCCTGCTTACCCAGGATTTAGGAGTTAAGTCTAGTGCTGGGAGACAGTAGACATGCTACCCAAGAAGGCTACCAGCAAAACTGCAAAGTGCCCAAGAGCGGATACAGATTCGGCATCTGATGATGGCTTTGAGTGCAGTGCTCCACAAATGCCAGATTATAGAACAGACCATGATGACGGTGATGACGCCAGTATTTCATCATCACAAGAAGAGGGACAGCTGAGGAGGGAGATTCGAAAGATGTTAGAAGAACTTCAAGAGGATATTGTGCAGTCCCTTCTTGCAAAGAGAAAGCAATTTCAGCGGGATTTAAATGATTCTTTCCAAACCTTGAATGAAAAACTTAGCCATATTTTAAAAGACCTGCAAAAGGACAGGGAGCAGCTTTATTCTGAAGACACTCGGCTGGTTCAGTCTTTGTTTCATCAGCGGCAGAAAGATGTAATGAAATCTAGGAAAGAAGAACAAAAATTAGCTAATATGAAAGTCCTTCAGGAGAAGCTCAAATCTCTTCTCACTGTTGAACAAACAGAGGTGGAAAAGGAAATGGAAAAATTGAAGGAAAATCTTATGACCAAAACTCAAAATCAAGATGTGGCAGCTGTTGAAACTGGCCATCAGTCCCTGCTGTCTGAGGGCTGCAAAGAAAGGACATGATCATACAGTACATGACAGGCATGGAACTACACTAACAGAAATGCTACACTAACAGAAATGCTAATGGAAATCAGTACATCACATTTATCATTACTTTGATACATAAAAGAGCCCACTTGGGCTAACCTTCAAGTGAATCCCTAAATAGTTCCCTGAGCAGCAAAAATGATAAGAATGTAGACATTGAATGCCAGGCCCTTTGCAGGAAGAAATATGTCTTCTCCCCAACACTGGAAGTTGGATTTTGGCAATAAAGATCAATTAATTTCAAAAAAAAAGAAAAGAAAGTGAAGTAACTTCAATATGCCCGTGCGATCAACCCTATATGTCAACACCAGCTACAGAGTAATTAGTGAGGGAAAGAATCAAGAGGCGTCTCAGAGAACAAGGAGTCAGTCCCCACATTTGGGGGTGGTTCTTACAGGGCTGGAAAATTGGACAAGTCCCGTTTGTCGCCATTAGATGTCACTCTAGTCAGGCAGGAGCTACCGGGCAGGTTATAAAGCTAGCTAACTGTAAAGGAATGCTGCCATTTGGCTCCAAAAATGGATTTGACCTCGCTGCTGGGACTCGCCGCTCTTTGAGTGCCAGGAAACACTGTTTGCCAGGGCCCGGCCACGGAAGATGGAGGAAATATCCAGTTGTACCCCATGCACTGGAAACCCTACTTCCTTGGAACCAAAACAAGAATGAGCAGTCCTCTCCCCGCCCCCTCCTCACCTCTGAATCGGTGTGAACCGCAAGTTTCAATGCTTTGTGGTTCCAAAGGACAGAACTAGTATCTTCCCACTTATTTGCTGAACTTCACAGCTGCCTTTTTCTCTGCCATGTGTGAATGGAACACATCCTCCTTTTTGCTGCTCTGTCCTTTGGTTTTATGGCCCGAAGCAGAAAGGTGGGAAAACTTGCTCTCTTTACCTTTCCATTTTTTAAAAACTTATTACTTTTGTTTTATGTGTATGCATGTATTGCCTGCATGTAGGTAAGTGTACGCATGTCGTGCAATGCCCTCGGAGGACAGAAGTTGTCAGATCCCCTGGAACTGGAGTTACCGATAGTTGTTAGCTGCCATGTGGGTGCTGGGATTCGAAGCCAGGTCTTCTGCAAGAACAGACAGTCTTTTTTTTTTTTTTTGAGACAGGGTCTCCCTGTAGTCCCAACTGTCCTGGAACTCACTAGACTGGCCTTGAGATCTACCTGTCTCTGCCTCCCAAGTGCAGGGATTAAAGGCATAGAGGCATGCACCACCACGCCCAGCCCCAGTCAGTGATCTTAACTGCTGTGTTATCTCTCTAGCCCCTACCTTTCAATTTTTAGACATTAGATGAATCAGTAGTAAGATAAAGTGTTTTTGCTTTTTGTTTTTTGAGACAGGGTTTTCTTGTAGCTGGCCTGGAGGCCTGGAACTCAATATATAGATGATCAGGCTGACCTCAAACTCACAGAGACCTGCCTGCCTCTGCCTCCTGAGTACTGGGATTAAAGGTGTGTACCAATATGCCTGGGGCAATGTAATAGAGGTTCAGCATGGCAGCTAGGCTGAGGATGTCAGCTTCTGGCTCCTTTTTTTTTGAGACCAGGTCTCAATATATCTATGAACTGACTTCTGTTCCCTGTTCTGTGGTTGTGTGACAGGGCTTCATGTAGTCCAGGATGGCCTTGAACTCACTATACAGTTGAGGATGATTTAGACCTCCTCATCCTCCTGCCTCTTCCTCCCAAGTGTTGGCATTACAGGTGTGTGCCACCATGCCTGGTGTGCTAGATAGTTTTAGTTGTCAACTTGACACACCTGGGTGGAGGGAACCTCAACTGAGGAATTTCATCCATTGGATTGGCCTTTCCCCATGCCTGTGGGACATTTTCTTGATTACTGAATGATGTGGGAGGGCCCAGCCCACTGTGGTTGATGCCACTCCTGGGGAGGGGGTCCTGGGTTGTGTATGAAAGCAGGTTGAGCACAGGCCAGAGGTAGCAAGCCAATAAGCAGCATTCCTCTGTGGTCTCTGCTTTAGTTCCTGCCTCCAGATTCCTATCTTGAGATTCCTGTCCTGGCTTTCCTCATTGATGGACTATGCTGTAAGCCAAATAGACCCTTTCCTCCCCAAGTTGGTTTTGGTCAGTATTTTATCACAGCAAGAGTAAAGCTAACTAGAACATCTGGCTAGTGCCCTTTTATCTGGCAAGGATCTTCAATGTCTGAATGTTTTATCTGAGGGGCCAACATGAAATAAGGTATATAGTGTGTTTCACTTAAAGTCTGACCCATTATAAGCTCTTAAAAAATATTAGTGGCCGGGCGCGGTGGCACATGCCTTTAATCCCAGCACTCGGGAGGCAGAGGCAGGCGGATCTCTGTGA
>NW_008336853.1:1211655-1217632 GCF_000622305.1 Nannospalax galili | reverse complement strand
TATATATTAGTGGCTGTTGGACGTGCTGGTGTGCATCTTTAATCCTAGCCCTGGGGAGGCAGAGGCAGGCCACCCTGGTTCACATCATGACTTTCAAGCTGGCTGTGTCTAGGGAGACCCTGTTGAAAAACAACAAAAAAGCGCGAATACATATATGGCTGCTCACCCTAGTTCAGTGGGTATAATGCTTGCTTAGGATATAAGAAACCTTGGATTTGGCCAGAGATATTAGTGCATACCTTTAATCTCAGCACTTGGGAGGCAGAGGTAGAGAGATCTCTGTGAGATCGAGGCCAGCCTGGTCTACGCAGTGCGTTTCAGGCCAGCTGAGGCTACAGGGAGGGAGACCCTGTCTCAAAGAGAGAAAACAAAACAATAACAACAAAAAAACCCCAAACAAAAACATAACCTGAGTTTGATTTCTAGCACCTCATAAAATGAAATGTGGTGGTGTATCCTGTAATGCTAGAATTCAGGAGGTAGAGGCAAGAGGATTAGAAGAAGTTCAAGGTCATCCTTGGCTCTATAGCCAGCTTGGAGTAAACAGATCCTGTATCTAAAAAAAAAAAAAAGGCTCAACTTGAAAAAACATTAACATCATTATTATTACATCTAGGCCATGACATGAAGATAATTATCAGTCAGGATCTAGAGTAATCTAGAGCAAGGGCGTGAGGCTACCCCAAGACCACTCCCAAGGAGACTGGCTTTCACAGGGACCAACCCCTGGCTGAGCAATCTAACTGCAGGAGGTGAAGGTGATGCGGCATAATGAAAACCAATCCTTTTAGGGGTAACAGACACCGTTTATTGGCTATGTTTTATATAAAATATAGTTAAAGGTTTTAGTTAGCAACTAGAATGTCAAGTCTATTTTGCCTGCTTTTAACCCTTCTTATTGTCTGCAAAGCAACGGGGAAAAGAACTAACTGGTAGATTCTGTGTTTTGCTGCCATTTTAGATGTAGAGCCTCAAAGTCCTCTTCTCTAATGATGGCAGGGTGTCTTGAGAAATATCTAACAAAGCATATCTTCTTGCTTTTTATAGGTTTGTTTCATTTGAAGATAGAGCAGAGCTGGGCTTGGGCTTAGTTGTACGTGCCCACAATCCCGACACTTGGGAGGTAGAGGCAGAAGTAGGGGTTCAAAGTCATTCTCAGCTACATCCTGGGCTACATGAGATCCTGTTCCAAAAAGAAAAACATGGGGTGCTGCAGATATGAGATGGCTCTGTGGTTAAAGGCTCAGGCTCACAAAAAAAAAGAAAAGAAAGAAAGAAAGAAAGAAGGAAAGACAAAGATTGCTTGCCAATCAGTCATAAGGATTTATGCTTTTTCCAATCCTTCCCTGTCTAGCTGAGTATTTTAAGTGTTGTATATTTAAGTCCAGTCACAAAGCCTTTGGAAATTTAGGACTGTCTCCTCTGTTCTGCCTTGAGTTGCAAAGAAATAAAGCCGTTTGCTCCAGAATTTTGCTGGCAGCTTTTGTGGAGCTAGGAATCAGTCAGTTCTCAAATGTTTGGCTCTGCTTTAAGAAATCAAATCTCTATCCTCTCCCAAATTAACCTGAGCATTTGATTTTTAGGATAATTAAGTCTCCATAAGCATCATGAACTAAAAATCAATATAAATACCATGACTGCCTAGAGACCAGAGGGGACAGTATTACTCACTCTGATATTTACATATGCCAGAAGAGGAAAACCTTTTGCTTTATATAGCTGTACACACAGACTCAGACAATTGGGCAAACAGCCTCCATATGTGAAGGATGAAAGATATGAAAAATACAGTTCATGATGCCATAAACAGCTGGTCATGGTGTTATACATCTAAAATCCCATCACTTAGGATGCTGAGGCAGGATTGCTATGAGTTTGTGATTGGCCTGGACTACGCAGCGAGATTTTATGTCAAAAAAGGAAAAAGAGCTGTTCTTGCAGAAGACCCAGGTTCCTATCCCAGCACCCTCATGGCAGCTAAAAACTGTCCGGTAACTCCAGTTCCAGGGGATCTGACAGCCTCTTCTGTCCTCTGTGGGCTTTGCATGACACGGGTGCACTTACCTACATGCAGGCAATACACACATACACATAAAAATATTAAATAAAGAAAAGAAAAGAAAAGAGAATGCTACAAGGGGTTGGAGGTGTAGCTCTGTGGTAAAACGCTTCACTAGAATGCATGAGGTTCTGAAGGGAGGGAAGGAGGGAAGGAGGGGCTATGTTGGGGGCCAATCCTGATATTCCAAACATAGAGCCCTTTATCAGTCTCTGGCCTACTTGAAGGCCATGAAAGGAGAGGCCTGAACCAGAGGCCTCTCTCTAGGGAGATGGCTCAGTCAGTAAAGTGCTTCCCACACAAGCACGAAGACCTAAGTTCATATCTCTAGCACTCACATAAAAAGCCAGGTACAGACCTGCATACCTGTGATCCCAGATTTGGGGGGTGAGAGACAGGAGGAGCCCTGGGACTTCTTTGCTAGCTAGTCTAGCCAAATTGATGACTTCAGGTCTAGCCAAATTGATGACTTCAGTGAGAGACTCTGTCTCAAAAAAAAAAAGGTGGAGAGCAATTGAGGAAGATATTCAGCATCAACCCATACACACAAACACAGACACACACACACACAGGCATGCATGCACACACGCATGCACACACATAAAGCACAGAATAAAAAAATAAAGGGAACAAAGTTTTACTGAGCACATCCCAGTACAAGTAGTGGTTTGAAGGTGATCACCATTGCGTCCTTATTTATTGGAAACAAGAGAAACTCCAGCTTACTGGGTTCAGGAGAGACTCAAGTGGGATTTTTGTTTAGTTCTTTGTTTTTTGTTTTTGTGTTCTTTTGGTCTTTTAGAGACAGGGTCTCCCTGTAACCCCAGCTGGCCTGGAACTCACTATGTAGACCAGGCTGGCCTTGAACTTACAGAGATCCACCTGCCTCTGTCTCCTGGGATTAAAGGCATGAGCCACCATGCCTGGCTTAATTAATTTATTTTTGCTTTATGTATATGAGTGTTGTGCCTGCATGTATAGTACACCTGTGTCATGCTGTACCCGCAGAAGACAGAAGAGGGTGTCAGATCCCCTGGAACCAGAGTTACAGATGGTTGTTAGCAACCATGTGGGTGCTGGGATTCAAACCAGGTCTTCTGCAAGAAGAGCCAGTGCTCTTGAAACTGCTGAGCCATCTCTCCAGCTCCGATTCATTTATTTTTATTTATGTATATGAGTGTTATTGCCTGCATGTATGTAAGTGCACCACGCATATGCTTGTGGAGTCCAGAAGAGTGTGCTAGATCCCCTGGAACTGGAGTTTTGGGTGGTTTGTGAGCTGCTCTATGTGGGTGTTGGGAACTGAGCTTGGGTCCTCTGAAGAGCCATCAAGCACTCTAAACTGCTGAGCTATCCCTCCAGTATCCCCCCCCCACTTTCTTTTTTACATCAAAGTTGAATACTAGAATTTGTTACTAAGATTATAGAATCTCTTTGAATTGGGATGATTAAATAAATACCTGGGGTTTTTTGGCAGAAAAAAACTGCTACCACAAAACAGTAAATTCTCTTAGCTCCCTATATATACACACAGTTGGCCTATTAACAGTGTGGCAACAAATAGTCTTGTTTATCCAATAAACAGGTGCAGCTTAGGATTAGAGCAGATTTAAATGTACCAAGTCCATCTTAAATATAAAATCTGCTTTCTGGAGGCTGTGAGCTGGCTCAGTGAGTAAAAACACTTTCTGTCAAGTCTGATGACCTGAGTTTGGTCCCCAAAACATACATAGTAGCAGCAGAGGACTGACTCCCCACTCTCTCAAATTGTCTTTCACACACACACACACACACACACACACACACTAATAAATAAATAAATAAATAAATAATGTTAAATCTGCATTCTGCACAGTGGAAAGGGACCCCAGGAGACAATGTGGGACGATATCCTTGGGCTTGTCATATGGTTTACAATTATTGTCTCCTCTACCCTTTCCTTAGGACCCTCCAGCAGCTGAAGGAGAAGCTATGTGACCTCAAGTGTCTCTGTCCAGGAGAACTGAAACCAAAGGGGAATGTAGACAATGTGGGCTTGGCGAGTAGAGAATGCTGGGAATGAGCCACAGTCCAGAGTTCAGACCTGCAAGCTTGGCTTGGCCCCTCCCTGATATCTTTCATGAAAGATGAAGCCAGGAGACTCCCCAAAAGGGGCTCTCTGCTTTGGGAGTATGATTCCTGCTTCTGAATCATTCTGCTTTTCTGAGCCCATGTGTCTTAAATATAGCTGGAAAGATTTCATCCATTCTGGCTCAGGTCACAGAGAACTAAATATGGTGTCAAAATACTCCCTAAACTCGGGGTCCAACAAGACTGCACAGGCAGCTGTCTTTGTTATGAAATCGCTCTGCTTCATGCTTAGCAAAGCATTTTGCTTGTGTCCTTGTTTTTACAGTACTGGGGATTCATCCCACAGCCTTGGGCATGGTGGGCAAGTGCTCTGCCTCTGAGTTACAACCCCAAATCTCTTTTCGTTTTTTATTTTGAGGCAGTCTTTTTCAGTTGCTGAGGCTGGGCTGGAACCAACAATGTAGCCCAAGGCAACCTTGAATTTGAGAGCCTCCTGCCTCAGCCTCACAAGTAGTAGGGATGATAGGCCTGCGCTACCAGGTCCAGCTTATAGCAAAGATTTGTGACAATACTATCACAGAGTGCTTCCAAAGTAATTTCCCTCTGAAGTTGATTTTTTAAAATAAAATAAAATTTATTTATTTACCTGGAACCAACAATGTAGCCCAAGGCAACCTTGAATTTGAGAGCCTCCTGCCTCAGCCTCACAAGTAGTAGGGATGATAGGCCTGCGCTACCAGGTCCAGCTTATAGCAAAGATTTGTGACAATACTATCACAGAGTGCTTCCAAAGTAATTTCCCTCTGAAGTTGATTTTTTAAAATAAAATAAAATTTATTTATTTACTTTTTTTTTTGTCTTTTTTGAGACAGGGTCTCCCTATAGCCCCAACTGACCTAGAACTCACTATGTAGACCAGTCTGGCCTTGAACTCAGAAAGATCCACCTGCTTCTGCCTCCCTCTGGGCCTGGTGCTGAAAGCAAGCCCAGAAGGAAGCACTCACAGATTAAAGTAACTGCTGATAATTATGGGGAAGAATTTAGAACTTCTTCTTCTTCTTCTTCTTCTTCTTCTTCTTCTCCTTCTTCTTCTTCTTATTATTATTATTTTGTTGTCTTTTTGAGACAGGGTCTCCCTGTAGCCCCAGGTGTCCTGAAGCTCGCTATGTAGACCAGGCTGGCCTTGAACTCACAGAGATCTGCCTGCCTCTACCTCCCAAGTGCTGGGACTACAAGTGTGCACCACCACGCCAGACTCTTTACTTATTTTTAAGAAGTATCTTACTAGGTAACCTTGAATGACCTGGAATTCACTATGTAGACTAGGCTGGCCACCTGCTGCTGCATCCTGAGTGCTGAGATTAAAGGCACGTGCTATCACTTTTTAAAAATTACTTTTTACTTATTTGTGGTGTGTGTGTGTGTGAGTGTGTGTGTATACACGTGCATACCACAAAGTGCCTGTAAAGATCAGTCAGAGTCAATTCTCTCCTTCCACTTAGTGGGTCCCAGGGATAGAAATCAGCTTGTTAGGCTTGGTGCTAGGTGCCTTTTACCCACTGAGCCACCTCGCCCGACCCAAAGTTGACTTTTATGTTAATTATTTAATTTGGCATATTGCAAAACTTTTCCTACATGGTTACATAAAGAACCACTTCACCTTTTTTTTTTTCAATAATCACAGAGGATTTCTTTAAGTAGACTGTCAGATTACCATGATTTATTTAACTAGTTTTCTGTTGATGGACTTTTTGGGGGTTTCCAAATTTTTGCTATTATAATAACATGTTTTTTAAGTCAGTGAGAATTTCTAGAAGGAGCTCATACCAGTTGCTCATACCAGGTCCA
>NW_008336853.1:1200605-1211474 GCF_000622305.1 Nannospalax galili | reverse complement strand
GCCATCATGCCCAGCAAAATTTTATTTATTTTTATTTTTTTATTTTATGTGTATGTGTGTATTGCCTGTATGTAGGTAAGTGCACCTGTGTCATGCAATGCCCGTCCACAGAGGTCAGAAGAGGCTGTCAGATCCCCTGGAACTGGAGTTCCGGACGGTTAGCTGCCATGTGGGTTCTGGGATTTGAACCCAGGTCTTCTGCAAGAATAACCAGTGTTCTTAACTGCTGAGCCATCTCTCCAGCCCCAGTTTATTTTACTTTTTATGTGTGAGTGCCTGCTTGTATGTAAGAGTGCAATGCCTTCAGAGGTCAAAAGGGGGCATCAGACAGATTCCACCCCCAATCCCCCACCCCCACCACCTGAACTGGAGTTGGTTAGAAGCTGCCATGGGCACTGGGAACTGAACTCAGATCCTCTGCAAGAGCAGCAAGTACTTTTAACTGCTGAGCCATTTCTCCAGTCCTTAAATTAAAAAAAAAAAACAAAAACAAAAACAAAAAACATTTTTAAGAATTTTAAAAAAGCCAGGCATGGTGGCACATGCCTTTAATCCCAGCACTTGGGAGGCAGAGGCAGGTGGATCTCTGTGAGTTTGAGGCCAGCCCAGTCTACACAGTGAGTTCCAGGCCAGCTGGGGCTATAGGGAGACCCTGTCTCAAAAAAATTCTTTTTAAATTCTATGTGAAATTTAGTTTTTTCTTTCAAACCAGACTTACCTTTCTTTTTTTCACTCCCTGCTTCACTAATCACAGCAAAGTTACCTTTTGCTGACCACTAAGTCTGTGATCATGATCTCATAGACCAATCCAACTAGGAGGCTCTATCATTGCTCAAATTCTACTAGTTGGGAAACTGACACTTAGAAAGAGCCCTCATAGCCAGCACATATCACACTGAGAATTCAGACTTGGGTCTAGTTCATAGCCACAGCTCATGCCCCACAATCTACTGCCTCAGTAGCTAAGAGAATGTGGAAGTGTTAAGTATATTAGGAATTTTCCCACAAATTCTTTTATCAATCAACCTCTAAAAAGCATTAATGAAGCCATTCAATGCATGTTCTTTGCTTGATGACAAAGCTGGGTACATGTGCTTTTCATGTTGGAAGCACAGTCTACAGCAGTGTGAGGCCTCTGATCCCCCACAACCAAATTCAGAGCAAGGGTACTCGCAGGGGGACACACTCTAAGGCACAAATGGGAAGGGGACCCTTTAAGATTGAAGTAGACACCACCACCAAGAAACCTGTTTCTGATTTAAGGGAAAAGCTCTTAGGCTCAGAGCAGAGCTGTGGGAATCATAGGGGCCCCTCAGAAGGACAAGCCCCCTGCATTACTGGTAGTTTCTATGGACACAAGAAGAAAGGACAGGACTGCAATGAAAAATAACCATGCAGCTTGCAATTTGAGATGAGGCTGTGGAAGGCCAGGTGGAATAACAGCTGATAGTCTATCATACACTCTCACAAAGCCCCTGCAACCCCAAGACAGAAGCAGCGTTTTACAAACAGTCATCAGTTATGCCAACTTTTTTTTTTTTTTTTGAGACAGGGTCTCTCTGTAGCCCCAGCTGTCCTGGAACTCACTATGTAGACCAGGCTGGCCTTGAACTCACAGAGATCTGCCTGCCTCTGCCTCCCGAGTGCTGGGATTAAAGGCGTGTGCCACCATACCCGGCTATGCCAACTTTTTGTAGCAACAATTGGAGCAGGAATCCAGTGATCATCTTTAAATAAACCTGCCTTCCTTCATTGTTAAGGGAAAACTATGAGAATATACATCATAAACTTTTCAGTTCAAAAGCATCTTCATCTGCATTACCTTGATAGAGCAGCAAGGGCCCTAGTCACCGCTTAGTCTTGGTGTGAACCCCTCTCTCCACACACCCTCAATGAACAGCCTAGAAAGGTAGGCTGCCTTTGAAGAGCGGACCCTGGGAAGTAGCAGTCAGCAGAGCTCTAGGTCTGGAGGCTCTGTCCAGCGTAGAGTATTAGGAAACATATACTCAATCATGATAAACTGGTACAGTGGTGCACATCTTTAATCCCAGTTGTTGGGAGGCAGAGGCTGGTGGATCTCTGTGAGTTCAAGTCTAGCCTGGTCTACATAGCATGTTCCAGGTTAGCCATGGCTACCTAGTGAGACCCTGTCTCAAAAAAAAAATTCCAATCACAGTAATTCAGTGTGGGCATTAGAATGAAATACAAGGGAGATTTCTTGTACTTTCTTCTTCCAAGTTTGTATTCATGATGTTTTTAAAATTAACCTCACACAGGCAAAGATGGAGGAGATCTCAGGTAGCCTCCTCTAGCCTTGAACTTGCTATATAGTGAAGAATGACTTTGAACATCTGACCATCCTTCTTCTACCTTCTGAGTGCTGGGATTACAGGCATGAGCCACCACACCAAATTCATGTAGTACTGGGGATTGAACCTGCATGCTATAAGCATTCTACCAACTGCCCCATATCATCAGCCCTGGCAACTTACTTTATTCTGAAAAATGAATGCCCATGATAAGCATCAACATGAGTAGGTGAAGTGGGGCAGGATGAGGGAATGGAGGCCCTGATTGCATTCTCTGAGATCTGATACAAAGAGAAAATCAAATTTCCTCCATATGTTTTATTTATAGTTCTTCATTAAAAAATGGAATAATACATCGCATCAGAAAACAGAGCAATCAATGAAAGACTAAAAGGGCTGCTGACTTCCTGGGTCTTGGGTTGAGCCAGCAGTGTGACCATTCCCCAGGACAGTGTCTCCCTGCAGTTCCCTGATCAGTCCCTCTCTCCCCAAGAGACCTGCAAACCAGTGGCAGCCTAGCAGACAGAGCTCCCGTGGCAGTGTATGGGGACAGAGGAGCCAAAGCACAGAAATGCAAGCTAGAGTCAGGTTGCTCAGTCTCCACAAATGAGAGTTCTGGAGTCATCAGTGCTATGGCTGGAAGGGTGGATTTCTGGAGGCATATCAAGATGAAAAAGACAGATTGGACTGTCCTCCAAGCCAAACAGAAACCACCTTCCTGAGTTCAGTTGTGGATGCTTGCAAAAGATCATCAGAGCTGGTCTTGTTGATTGTTGACCTTCCTCATGGATGGAGGACAGGGAGAGTCATCGACCTTCACCTGAGTATCCAGCCGCTCCTCCCATCTGATGGTGGGCATTTCTGCCCTAATTGCATATGGCCTTGGGGAAAGGCTAGGGAAGACAAAAGGAAGGGCTCTATTTATGTGGGAAGCACCCACACTCCTGTAAGTAAGCCCTTACCCATTTTTCTCTAAGGAAGCCTAATAAATTCATTGGTTTCCCAGGGTGAAAAAAAAAATTAACTTCACACAGTCGGGAGATGGCTCAGTGGTTAAGTTCTTGCTGTGGAAGCACGAGAACCAGAGTTTAGATCCACAGAAACCATGGAAATATCCTAAATGCTAGGTAGGCCTGCTTGTAATTCCAGCCTTAGAGGAGAGAGGGAATCCCCAGAGCAAACTGGCTAGCAAGATTGGCCATGTCCTTGAGCTCTGAATTGAGACACCCTGCCTCAAGAGATCCAGTGGAAGAGCAATGGAAGATGATTCCTGACATCAACTTTGGGCCTCCACATGCACACACTGGTATACACACATGTACACACACGACAATGGAAAAAGGAATTAACCATATTCAGTCTAGCAAAATGCTTCATTGATAAGAATGCTTGCTGTGAAGTCAAGAGAACCTGAGTGAAAACCTCCAGCACCTATGTAAAGCCAGGCATGGGGACTGAAGAAATGGCTCTCAGTTAAGAGCACTAGTTGCTCTTGCAGAGGACCAGGGTTCAGTTCTCAGCAATCCAGTTCTGGAGATCCAATGCCCTCTTCTGGCCTCCACAGGCATTGCATGTATGTGACGCATTTACATACATACAAAGCACTCATACACATAAAATAAAAATAAATATACAAACTAAAAAGTCAAACATAGGTGCTGGAGAGATGGCTCAGCAGTTAAGAACACTGGTTATTCTTGCAGAAGACCTGGGTTCGAATCCCAGCACCCACATGGCAGGTAACAACTGTCCGTAACTCCAGTTCCAGTACATCCGACAGCCTCTTCTGTCCTCCATGGGCATTGCACAACACAGGTGCACTTACCTACACACAGGCAATGCACGCATACACATAAAATAAAAATAATAAAATATTTTTTTTTTAAAGTCAGACATAGCTATGAAGGAGAGTGCCCCTCAGACCCCTCCCTGTCCTCTGAGAAAGAGCTGCCCTCTGCCTGACTCTGGAAATCCCCTCCATTGTTCAGACCCTTTCCTGGTACATTTGTTCATGGTTTCTATGGGAATGGTCTGGGGTAGAAGAGAAAGAACATTCTGCCCCAGGTAAGCTAGCCAATGGCTGTATAGGTTAAGGCTCTGGAAATCAGCCCTAGATTGTTCAGACCCTTTCCTGGTCCATCTATTTATGGTTTCTATAGAAATCCCCTGCTCTGTGGTTTTTGTGCTTAAAAACCCTATGTTTCCATGGCTCTGGGTTGCAGTACAGCTCCCGAGCCTGCCTGTGTCCCCAGCTGGTCAGTTTCAATAAAGCAGTTAAGTTTTCCTGAGTCTCAGTGTCTGAGTGGTCAATTCAGGGAAATTTTCAGACCCCAATCAGCTACACATTCCTGTCACCTGAACATTGGGGATTGTGGAGACAGTGGATCCCAGGCACTCACTGGCCGGCCAGCCTAGCTGAAATGGTAAGCTTTAGGTTCAATGAGAGACCCTATCTGAAAAACTAAAGTGGCACACGATAGAGAAAGATACCTAATGTCCTTCTCTGGCCTTTGCAGTCACACATACGCAAACACACACACACACACACATTAACCACACATAAGCACAAGCTGCTGTTGGAATGAGCCAGGTGGCTGAGAAGCACAGGTGACAGAGACAGGTGGACTATGTTCTCTCATAGTGCCCATTTGTCTCAATAAATTTCAATCTCCAGATTATGCAGGACTGCCATCATTGCTGTGACTCTGGAATTCTGGCCCTCAAGTCATAGCCAAGGATTTAATTTTTTTTTCCTTTACATTTGTGTGTGTGTGTGTGTGTGTGTGTGTGCGCGCGTGCGCGCGCGTGCACGTATGCACTGTGGTGCATATGTGGAGGTTGGAGTTGTTCTTTCTTTCCACCATGTGGATCCCAGAGATTAAAGTCAGGACATTAGGCTTGACAGCAAGCACATTTACCTGCTGAGACATCTTGCTGGCCCATACCTAATAATTTCAAGAGATCTAAGGATAACTTTGTAGTTAAATTACATAAGGCAACATGCTGTATATGAAAAAATTACTAATGCAATCACAGACATTAAACACTATAATTTATATATTTACTATAATTTATTTTATTTGGCAACCTAGGAAGTTCACAGCTATTAGGAGGTCCAGTACAATTGGGAATTTGAGAACCTCAGTATAGCTGTAGTATAGTTAAACTTATAGATTTTTAAATGCATACTTTATAATTAATTAATTAATTAAATTTGCAACAAGTTCTCACTATGTAGCCCTGGGTGGCATGGAACCCACTATGTAGAACAGGTTGGCCTTGAACTCACAGAGATCTGCCTGCCTCTGCCTCCTAAGTGCTGGGATTAAAGGGGCGCAACACCACTCCCAGCGTGTGTTCTCTTTTTACAGTAAATTTATGACCATCAGAAAACATCAATGTGACACACATAGCATCAGAGTCTTCACAGCACCAGAGGTTTTCTGTCCTCCATCCATTATGTTCTTTGACAACTGGGCTTTGATTCCACAGGAGCGTCAGTAGTTTCTAGTCACTCCTGCAACTACTCCCAAGACTGCAGCCACCACAGCCTTGTCTCCAGGGTTACCTATCCTACCTGGTGGGTTCTGCAGAGCACCACCCACTGATTGGCATCTTTGCTGAAGAGGATCTTCTGCAACCCTGGCTTTAGGCTTAGTTATTTACGAAGGATAAAGAAAGTAAGGTATCAGGGCTGGAGAGATGTCTCAGCTCTTACAGAAGACCTGGGTTTAATTCCCAGCAACCACGTGGTGGCTAACAACCCTCTGTAACTCCAATTCCAGGGGATCCAAAGCCCTTTACTGTTCTCCACAGGCACTGCATGACATGGGTGCACTTACAGGCATGTAGGCAATACACTAATACACATAAAGTAAAAATTATAAAATATTTTTTTAATTTTTTAAAAATTTCATGTGTATGAATGTATTGCCTGCATGTATGTGAGTGCACCCACGTCGTGCAATGCTGTGGAGGTCAGAAGAGGGCTGCAGATTCCCCTGGAACTGGGTGGTTCATAGCTGCCATGTGGGTGCTGGGAATAGAACTCGGGTCCTCTGCAAGAGCAGTCAGTGCTCTTAACCGCTGAGCCATCTCTCCAGCCCCAATAAAATATTTTAAAAAAGAAAGTAAGGTAGCATCTTGTACCTTCAAGATAAGCCTGGGTTTTTCCTTCTAGCCTACAAGCTGGAATGGCACGTTCAAATGGGCTGGGATTAGTGGGGGTAGAGATGGTAGGCACCTGTTCCCTAAATAGAGTGCCCCTCCCCTTGCCACCTAGACAGCAATAGAAAAGCAGCTCCTAATCTCCCCCATTATGGGGAGAGATGAATGACAAACTTAGAGTTTATTTTCGGCTTCAATCCACTGCCCATTTACTCTGTGAAGCTGAGTAAAACCACTTAGCTTGGTTGTCCTACATTTCTGCCTTCTAGAATACCAGCATGCTATTACTAAGTCTACAGCTCACCTCACTGGGATATCAAAAGAAGAAGAGCAGTCATTGGGAAAAAGCCTCGAAAGGCCCAAATGAAATGTGTATAAGTTCAAAAACTTGTTACCAGAATTGCAAATAGACTTGAAGTTCAGTCCAATAAAGGCGTCCAGGAGTTCTAAAGTTTGTTTGGTTCTGAACACCACACTAGCCACACCCCATGATAAAATCAAAACAAAACCAAGGCAACTACCTCTGCTTGTTGGCCTTTTCACCCAAGACAAACTGCCTGGCACAGGGTTGTCATCTCCGAAACACATACCCTGCTGTCCCAGGGCAGGTTTCTGTGTTCATTAGCTGACATTGATCACACAGCCATTACATGCCAACTGGCCTCTGGGCCCAACCCCCACTGGAGAAAGTGACAAGGTTGAAGGAGTAGAGACCGTTTGGGCATCTGGCACCAGCAGTCTGGCAAGAGATTGTGGAAGGCTAAGCAGAACAACCTGAGGGGAGTCTCCAGTGCTGTGGCCGAATGCTTCCCAAAAACAGCCCCCTCTGACCTTCCTACTCTTCTTCTGAGACCCATTGGTCTTGCAGATCCCACAGTCAAATTCCAATCTATATACCCTGAATCTGGAAGATGCAACAGGGTCTCTGGGAGAGAGATCTATCATTGTGAGGGGACAGAGACTCGGTCGTAAGGTAAGATGTTGGTTGTATCAGCTTGAAGGGTTATGAAAGGTACATACTTGACTTTTAAAAAGACAAATCATTTTGAATAAGAATATTGTACTCCTAGGTATTGAGAGTACCAATCTGTCGCTTTGAAAATTTCTGCCCTTGATTAGAGAGGGTGCTGGGCAAATTAGTGCAGGGGAGCTGACCTTCCAATTGAATCTCTTAGAAATATATTAACTACATGGGAATGACTTTCAATGGGACTCTGTAGCAGGTAACAGTTTTTCCTCTGGGAGCATCACCCATCAAGTCTTCTCAGAGGCCATTCATTATCACTTGGTGCACCCAGAGTTGACCAGGCCCTTGGGTCTGTGCTAACTGTGCTAACCAAGAAGCTCAAAGCCAGGCTCAGTGGTTAAGAATGTATACTCTTGCCAGGCATGGTGGCACATGCCTTTAATCCCAGCACTCGGGAGGCAGAGGCAGGCGGATCTCTGTGAGTTCAAGGCCAGCCTGGTCTACATAGTGAGTTCCAGGACAGCTGGGGATACAGGGAGACCCTGTCTCAAAAAGACCAAAAAGAATGTGTACTCTGCTCACAGGTGACCAAAGTTTGGTTCTCAGCACATCAGACAGCTCACAGCTTTCTGAAACTCCCGCTCCAGGGAATCTCAATAGCTTCTTGTGGCCTCCTCAGGGACCTTCAGTTACATGTACATATCTACTCCTGTCACACACACGAAATTAAAATAAATCTCAGAGAACCTCAAGATCAATAAATCCACTACACTGGTAACAGATTCAGCATTCTAGGAGGCAGTAGAACAAAGCAGATGAGAGTCTGGGCTTTGTACTCACAAGTCCCAGCAATTCTACTCCCAGCTATCAACCCAAGAGAAGAAAATATATATGTGATACAAAGACTCATACATGAATGCATACAACTGCCAAAATTGGCAACAATTCAAACGCTCACCCACAGATGACTGCCATCCACATGTGCAACAGGACATCGTTCAGAAAAAGGAATGGAGTACTGACGCATGATACATAAAGATGAACCTTGAAATCATCACCATTAGTGAGAGAAACAGAAAAGGACTGAACCATTCAGAACAGATAAATGCACACACAACACACAAAGTAGATCAGTGGTTGCCTACTGCTGGGGAAGAAGAGGTTGTAGGGGAAAAGAAATGAATGCTAAGGGGTACAGACTTCCTTTTTTGGGTGATTAAAAAATGACAAATTGGTGCTATTGAAGGTTATAGAACTCTGATCTAAGATCTAAGATCTATTGAATGATGCACTCTAAGTGGGTTTTTTCCCTCTTCAGTATTGGGACTCAAACCTAAGACCTTATGCCTGCTATGCAAAAGCTCTAAGTCAGCCAAGTGTGGTGGCACACACCTTTAATCCTAGCATTTGGGAGGCAGAGGCAGGGGGATCTATCTGAGTTCAAGGCCAGCCTAGTCTACATAGTGAGTTCCAGGCCAGCTGCAGCTATAGGGAGATGCTGTCTCAAAAAGACCAAAAGAGGGGGTTGGAGAGATGGCTCAGCCTTTATGAACACTGGTTGTTCTGGCAGAAGACCTGGGTTTGAATCACAGCACCCACATGGCAGCTAACACCTGTCGGTAACTCCAGTCCTAAGGGATCCGACAGCCTCTCTGACCTCCGAGGGCATTGCACAACACAGGTGCACTTACCTACATGCAGGCAATACATGCATACACGTGTGAAAAAAAAAAAAAAGCTCTAAATCAGCATGGCAGTATATGCCTGTAATCTCAGCACTTGGGAGATGGAAGAAAGAGGATGGAAGAAAGAGTTCAAGGTTATCTTCAGCTATATAGTGAATTTGAGACTAGCCTGAACTACATGAGACTGTACCTCAAAATTTAAATAAATCCTAATTAATAAAACACAGGATGAGAGCTCTTCGGTCTTGGAGGCAGAGGCAAGATGACGAAGGGAATGCGTTGTGTTGCCCCTGTGATTCTAAGGCCTGCCACCTTCGGAGTCGACCTGTGGTGAATGCAGCTACCCTGCCAGGAGATAGTATAACTGTAGTGCCAAGGCCAAGACGAGCACTACTGGGGCTGAGTGAATGAGAGATCATAGATTCAGACACTGATTCTGTGAAGAACAACACCTAAACCCAAGAGGGCAGTGCAACTGATTTCAACAACCAGTCATAAAATAAAGGTTCTGGGTTTTTTTGGGGGGGGTGTTTTTTATTTTTTTTAAAAACTCACCAGGCATGGTGGCGCATGACTTTAATCCCAGCACCCAGCATTTGGAAGGCAGAGGCAGGTGGATCTCAGTGAGTTCAAGGCCAGCCTGGTCTACAGAGTGAGTTCCAGGACAGCTGGGGCTACAGGGAGACCCTGTCTCAAAAAGACCGAAAAAAAAAAATAAAAAAACTCAGGGCTGGAGAGACGGCTCAGTGGTTAAGAGCACTGACTACTCTTGCAGAGGACCCGGGTTCGATTCCCAGCACTCACATGGCAGCTACAAACCGTCATTAACTCCAGTTCCAGGGGAATCCAAAGGCCTCTTCTGACCTCCGAGGCATTGTATGACATGGGTGCACTCACATACATGCAGGCAATACACTCATACACATAAAATAAAAATTAAAGAAAAATTTTTTTTTGTCTTTTTGCGACAGGGTCTCCCTGTAGCCCCAGCTGTCCTGGAACTATGTAGACCAGGCTGGCCTAAAACTCACAAAGATCTGCCTGCCTCTGCCTCCCAAGTGCTGGGATTAAAGCCGTGCGCCACCACGCCCAGCAATAAAAAAGTATTTTAAAAAATAAAAATATAAAATAAAAAAGCTCAACAAGCTGGAAAGATGGCTCAGAAGGTAAGAGCATTGGCAGTTCTTATAGAAAACCTGGGTTCAAATCCCAGCACCCACATAGCAGCTAATAACTGTAACTCCAGTTACAGGGGATACAATGCCCTCTTCTGATCTCCACAGGCATTGTATGGCACAGGTGTATTTACATACATGCAAGCAATACATGCATACACATAAAAATAATAAATAAAATATTTAAAAATAGGTAACTAAATAGCACAACAACTAAGCTACATTCCTACTTGTTTTACTGTTGTTTTGTTTGTTTGACAACAGGGTCTTCTACGTACCTCAAGCTAGCCTTGAACTCAAAATCCTCCTGTCTTTGCCGTCCCAGTGCTGAGATTATAGGTTTGTAACCATGCCCTATGCCATTAAGTGACTTTCATACATGAGAATTATATCTTTTCTTTTTTCTTTTGGTCTTTTTAAGGCAGGGTCTCTCTGTAGCCCCAGCTGTCCTGGAACTTACTATGTAGACCAGGCTGGCCTCGAACTCACAAATATCTGCCTGCCTCTGCCTCCCGAGTGCTGGGATTAAAGGTGTGCATCACCACGCCTGGCCCGAGAATTATATC
>NW_008336853.1:1186745-1200542 GCF_000622305.1 Nannospalax galili | reverse complement strand
CTCTCTCTCTCTCTCTCTCTCTCTCTCTCTCTCACACACACACACACACACACGTATATATGAATGACCCTGGTCTAGGAAGTCACACTGCCTGGCTTGATCCTGTTATACAATGTATCGACTGTGTGACTTAAGACTCACTGGGCTTCCGCTTTCTCAGCTCTTAAATAAGGATGATAGTTATTACACAAACTTAGAACAGATGTGAGTACATGGTAAATGCAGAAGACTTAACTACGCAAATTCAGGATATGGAATCAACTATATGCTCACTGACAGATGAAGAAATGTGGTATATGTATACCAATGGGGTATTACTTAACCCTAAAGAAGAGTGGAATCCTGTTACTTGCAGCAAAACGGGAGTGGAAGATACCACACAACCAGAAGCAAGCTGCTCACAGACAGTCAAATCAACACTACGTGTTCTTTCTCTCCTATGCAGAAGTCAAAATGAAGTCGATTTGAATGTAGAACAGCAACTGCAGGATGGAAAGGGGAATAAAGGAATATTGGATATGGGGTGCTATTGTGGTTTGGGTGTAAAGTGTCCCCCATAGTCTCCCATGTTTGAACACTTGGTTGCAAGCAGGTAGCATTGTTTTGGGGTTTATTTCCTTTGTTCTTTTTTTTTTTTTTTGTCTTTTTGAGACAGAGTCTCCTTGTAGCCCCAGCTGTCCTAGAACTCGTTATACAGACCAGGCTGGCCTCGAACTCACAAAGATCTGCCAGCCTCTGCCTCCCAAGTGCTGGGATTAAAGGTGTGCTCCACCATGCTTGGCCCTTTGTTCATTTTTGAGATTGGGTCTCACCCTGTAGCCCAGTCTGGTCTGGAACTCACTATGTAGCCCAGCCTGCCTTTCAACTTGCAGTAATCCTCCTGCCTTAGCTTCCCCAGTGCTGAGATTACTGGAGCTAACCACCATGCCCTACTCCTGTAGCTTTCCTCTGCACACAACCTTGGTAAGCTGGCTTCTTCACTGATATGCTTGCCAAAGTTTTATGACTGTGTGCCGGGCACTGCTCTAAGCGCTGGGAAAACAGCAGTCACTAAAACGGACCCAATTTCCTGCTCATACAAATGAAGCTCATATCCCAGTAGAGGGGGACTGGCATCAAGTGAATACACAAAAACATATGGCGGGCAGAGATCACTACTCTGAAAAATAAAAAGTTAGCCTGAAGGAGCCTGGGGGAGTATACTGGGTTGGAGGTTAGGGGAGCACTCTCAGGAAGGGGACATTCTAAGTGTGGAAACCTCCTGGGGAAGGCCACAGTTGCTGTGGGGACAGTTGCTGCAAAGCTCTCAAAATACATACCACACTTTAGAGAAAAGCAAAGCCAGTGATTTGGAGCAGGAGAATGCGGGAGAGTAGCAGGAAGTAAGGGTGGAAACACAGGAAGGCCACTGGGGCTGTGTGTGAGAGCCAGCTTCCAACTCAATTTGGCCCTGAGCCTGTGGGTGACTCCCTGCATACTCCTCTTCCATGTTTGTATAGCTGTCCTGTGTCCAGTAGGGTGTCACAGAAATGACAGCATGTGACATCTGAGGACAGTTCCTAAGAGACCTTGAAGCCTCTGCCTTGTTCCCTCAGGTTATTTGTTCTCAGGTCAGTATCCCTGTCCCAAGCCAAACAGCTCTGTGAAGTGCCCATGGGGTGAGGGTCCGAGGTTTCCTGTCAGCCAACTACATCAGATTCTCAGGCATGTGAGTGGGGCACCTGGCTCTTCTAGCCTCAACAAGCTTTCAGAAGATTATAACCCTGTCAACATCTTGTTTCTGTTTTTGTTTTTGGAGACAGGGTATCCAAAACATACAGGCCAGTATGCAGACCAGGTTGGTCTCAATCTCATAGAGATCCACCTGCCTCTGCCTCCTGAGTACTGGAACTAAAGGCATTTGCCACTATGCTTGGCTTTATTTTTGTTTTGAGACAAGATTTCATGTAGTCCAGGCTGGCCTCTAACTCCCTATATAGCCAAGGGTGGCCTTGAATTCCTGATCTTCCAGTTCCCTCCTCCTAAACGCGGGGGTTATAGGCATGTGCCACCATACACAGCTCTTTTGTGTGCATGTGGAGGCCAGAGGACAACCTCAGGTGCCATTTTCTCTGATGCCACCACCTTTTAAAAAATATTTTATTATTTTTTATTTTATGTGTATGAGTATATTGCCTGCAGGTATGCAAGTGCACCAGCACCATGCAATGTCCTCAGAGGTCAGAAGAGGGCATCGGATCCCCTGGAACTGGAGTTATAGATGGTGTTATCTGCCATTTGGGTGCTGGGAATCAAACCTGGGTCCTCTGCAAGAGCAGTCAGTGCTCTTAACCGCTGCGCCATCTCTCCGCCCACCCCCCTTTTGAGGCAGTGTCTCTCACTAGCCTGGAACTCATCCAGTAGACTAAACCAGCTGACCAAAGAATCCCAGGGATCTGCCTGTCTCTGCTTCCTCAGTGCTGGGGTTACAAGTACATTACTATACCTGACTTTTTTTTTTTTAAGGTGGGAAGGGAAGGAATCAAAGATATGTTTTAGCTGAAGCACTGGGTCATTTCCATGAAAAGGAGGACTGGAAGAGAAAGTTTGTGTAGGGAAGAAGCTAAGAGCATGGTTTGGATGTGCAAGTTTGGGCTGCTTAGTAGACATGCAAGTGGAGATGTCAAGTAAGCAATTGGATAAGTGAAAATCTGAGTTCTAGGGGAGAGGACAAAACTCACCAATATGGGGCTCATGATTTTAAGACCATGGGACTAGAGCAAGGCTTCTCAAGAAGCTGAGGCAGAAGTACTGTAAGGAGTTTGGGGTCAACCCGGGGATCCCAAAAATAAATAAATAAATAAATAAAGGACAAGAGAGGAGGCCGCAAATACTCTCATATCTAGAAGAGGATCACAGGATGGGCTGGCAGAGGGTGTAGAGAAGTGATAACCAGGGATAAGGGATAGCTCAGTTGGTAACTGTGGCAGAGCGATCTTCCACAGTATGGCAGTACCTGAACAAAGACAGCCTGACCCTTGGTGTCAGCTAAGACCAAGAGTGGGCCTGATCTGTTCTGAGAATTCATTCCTCCTGAATTCTCCTGGAACTGCTCCCCGAAACAAGGTCTTGCTCTGTATTTATTGAAACAGTACATCCAGCATAGCATGGGAAAGAAATAAGGGACTTTGTAGTCATCCAGAACAGCACACACGACTACAAACAGATGTTATCAATCTACTCTCACCTGTTGTTTACAATAATCTGTATAATTCCTTACTTTCAGTGATATTTGCTGCTTTCAGCACTAATATTTTCTTTTTTTTTTTTTTCAGTCTTTTTGAGACAGGGTCTCTCTGTAGCCCCAGCTGTCCTGGAACTCACTATGTAGACCAGGCTGGCCTTGAACTCACAGAGATCCACCTCCCTCTGCCTCCCAAGTGCTGGGACTACAGGCATGCGCCAACACGCCCGGCTCAGCACTAGTATTTTCACAACACACACACACACACACACACACACACACACACGCACAGGCACACACATAGGCACACACTATTTGGGGTCAGGGGCTAGGAAAGGTCATGAGGGTTAAAGCCATATGTTTAGCTTTTAAGAGGAGTTCAAGACCTAGTAAGATTGTCTACATTGTAAACAAGGTGAGATAGTGTTAAATGATCTCAAAACCTAAGATTAGCTTTGGTTACAAGGTTAGGTCAGATTCTCATTTGTAATAGAAGGCATTCCCAGAAAAGCCATTCCTACAGATAAAGTGTTTGCTGTGCAAGCAATGGAGACCTGAATTCAACCCCCAGAACTCTTGCTAAAGAAAAAAAAGCTGGGTGTGGTAGGGTGTGTTTCATAATCCCAAGGCTGGGAAGGCAGAGGCTGGCAGATCCCTGGGTTGCTCTGGTCAGCCAGACTAGTCTACTTGGTGAGCTCCATGTCAGTGAGAGAGATCTTGCCTAAAAAAAATATATATATATATTAATAGCTGGGCATGGTGCTGCACAAATTTAATCCTAGCACTCAGGAGGGAGAGGCAGGCAGATCTCTGTGAGTTCAAGGCCAGCCTGGTCTACATAGTGAGTTCCAGGACAGCTGGGGCTACAGGGAGACCCTGTCTCAAAAAGGCAAAAAAAAAAGTACTCTCTCTTTTTCTTTCATATTTTAGACACAGTCTTACTCTAGCTGACCTGGTGCTTTCCATGTAGCCCAGGCTGGCCTCAAACTTCTAGTGTTCTGCCTGCCAGCTTCCCAAGTGTGCATCAGCACAACCAACAGAAGAAAGTTTACAAAGGTTAGACCAAGAACAGGTTACTTGTTTATTTATTTTAGACTGAGTTGCATGTATCCCAAGCTGGCCTCAAACTAACTGTGTAGGCAAGGATGACCTTGAACTTTAGATTCTCCTACCTTGAAGTGCAGGGATTAAAGCACGCACCATCATGCCAGGTTTATGTGCTGCTAGGGATGGAAGTCAGGGTTTTGTCCATGCAAAGCCACCACTCTACCCTATCCACTGAGCTACATTTCCAATTCTCCAAGAATAGATTTATAATGCCAGTACTTAGGAGGTGGAGAGAAGAGGATCAGGAATTCAAGGCCAGCCTCAGCTATATATCAAGGTCAGCCTAGGCTACATGAGATCCTGTCTCTAGCTGACCCCTGGCAAAAAGGATAATGGTTCATGTTGCAGGAACTGTAGTTATCACTCTATGTGGACTCCGTAATTTACTGACAAGGAGCATGCCACAGTGGGGCTATGGTTTATTGTTCTTTTACTGTCCTGCATCCTGTTTTGACTATCATGTCTCCCTTTATAGATGAACAAGTGTTCCACTGGACTGGGAGGAATCTAGCTACCTCCTCAATTAGCATACCTACAAGGTTAGATCAACCCAGTTTTTAAAAATTTATTATTATTATTATTTTTTATGTGTATGCATGTATTGCCTGCATGTAGGTAAGTGCTCCTGTGTCATGCAGTGCCTGCAGAGGTCAGAAGAGGCTGTCAGATCCCCTGGGACTGGAGTCACAAACAGTTGTTAGTTGCCATGTGGGTGCTGGGATTCAAACCTGGGCCGTCTGCAAGAACAACCAGTGTTCTTAACATCTGCGCCATCTCTCCAGCCCCAGATCAACCCAGTTTTAGACGACCCACCTCTAATGACAGATGCACAAGGGAGTTCCTTGGCACTTTTCTATCTAGACCTTGTTAACTGATTCTGAAGACTTCTCTGGAGGGCCTTATGCCTTTGTGGCAGTTACTGGCTACTTCAGAAGTTCTCAATCTCAATGGTGCAGTTCCTGATCCAACAGTGCTGATTGAGATGTGGAACATACTCCTGCATCTTTTTCATTCATCAACTCAATGGTTCACACTAAAGCCTGCCTATGTGGGTATCTCTACAGATGGGCAGGAGAAATGCAAGGATTGGCATATATATATATATATATTTGAGACAGGGTCTTGTATATTCTAGCCTGGCCTCAGGCTCACTATGTAGCCAAGGATCACCTTGAACACCTCAGTTCTCCTCCCTCCACAACTGGTTTTTCTCCTCTTTTTCACAAAAAGAGGCTGGAGAGATGGCTCAGGAGTTAAGAGCACTGGCTGCTCTTGCAGAGGACCTGGGTTCAGTTCCCGGCACCTACATGGCAGCAAGCAACTGTTCCTAACTCCAGTTCCAGGGATCCAATACCCTTTTCTGACCTCTGTGGGCACTGCAGAACATGAGTGCATTTACATACATGCAGGCAATACACGCATACACATTAAAAAAAAATAAAAATAGGGGCTGGAGAGATGGCTCAGAGGTTAAGAACACTGGTTGTTCTTGCAGAAGACCCAGGTTCAAATCCAAGTACCCACATGGCAGCTAACAACCGTCCGTAACTCCAGTCCCAGGGGCCAGGAGATCCGAAAGCCTCTTCTGACCTCCACAGACATTGCACCGACACGGATGTACTTACCTACATGGAGGCAATACACACATATACATAAAAATAATAAATTAAGCCAGGCATGGTGGTGCACGCCTTTAATCCCAGCACTCAGGAGGCAGAGGCAGGCGAATCCAGGCCAGCGTTGGCTAAAGGGAAACCTTGTCCCAAAGAGACCAAAAAAAAAAAAAAAAGATAATAAATAAATTAATCAAATAATAAATAAATTAAAATAGTATTAAAAACAAGAAGAAGAAGTTGGGCATGGTGGTTTACACTTTTACTCCCAGCACTCAGGAGGCAAAGGCAGGAAGATCTCTGTGAGTTTAAGGCCAGCCTGGTCTACATAGAGTTCCAGGTCAGCCAGGACTACATAGTTAGACCCTGTCTCAAAAAGAACAACAACAATAGCAACGAACCCAAAAACCAACATAAACCAGGGTCTCAAGAGTCTAGAACAGAACACTGGAATCCCTGGAACTGGAGCTACAGATGGATGGAGCTGTCATGTGGGTGCTGGAAACAACCTGGGTCCTCTGCAAGAGCAACAAGTGCTCTTCACCACTGAGCCATCTCTATAGTCAGATAACTTATTTTATTTTATTATCTTGTTATATTGACTAGTTGGCCTCACAAAGCCTTGAATTTATATGATCCTTTGCCCAGCCTCCTGAGTGCTAAGACTACAGGCAGGTCGCTGACTCTAGCAAGATTCTTGATTTCTTTGGTTTTTGTTTTTTTTTTTTTTTGTTTTTTTTTAGACAGGGTCTCCCAGTAGCCCCCACTGGCCCTGGACTCACTATGTAGACCAGGCTGGCCTCAAACTCACAGAGATCCTCCTGCCTCTATCTCCCAAGTGCTGGGGCTAAAGGCGTGCACCACCATGCCCAGCTTTCTTTGATGTTTAATTATCCTTAATAACTATAATTTTTCAGCCCCCAACTCCCGTGGTCTCACCCTAAAATTTATTCTAACTTAAATAAATCAAACCAGAAATATAATTACAAGTTGGGGCATATAATCTTCTACTCAAATTACAAAAGAGTATATCCACTCAGCTTCTAGATTCAAGATACCAACCAATGGGGTTTGGAGAGATGTCTCAGCAGTTAAGAGCACTGGTTTCTTTTCCAGCACTCAATGGTGGCTAACAGTCATCCATAACTACAGTTCCTAGGGATCTGATACCCTCTTCTAGCCTCCACAGGCTTTGCATGACACAGGTGCACTTACATACTGAAGGCAAAACACTCATACACATAAAATAAAAATAATAAATAAAAAAATTTAAAGATATCAACCAATGGATCTTACAAAAGGAGAGGCTATGTTAAAAAAATGTGGCTCAAAATGATTATTCTAACAATGTTCTGAGGGCTTATAAGAATTATCCTGAGAATTTACAGGCAGGGGCTGAATTATATTCCTAATGTCCAAAGTAAAATCATTCAGAGTCTGCAACACACACACACACACACACACACACACACACACACACACACCCTCATGGTCAGAGCAAGCGGTACGTCAGATTTCTCCTCAAACCCACATTCCTATCATGAATTACTAAGGCTTTGAGATCCCTTGCCCACTGCACTCCCTTCCCTGCTTTATTTTCTGTATACAATTTACTGTCTTACATACAAATTAGTTTTTGTTGTTTTTGAAACAGAGTCTCCCTATAGCCCTTAGAACTTACTATGTAACTTACTATGTAGACCAGGCTGGCCTCCATCTCACAGAGATCTGTATACTTCTGCCTCCCAAGTGCTGGGACTAAAGTCGTGCACTACCACACCCAGCTAGTCAAATTAGTTTTGTTTTTTGTTCACCATCTGTCAGCAATTCTCCTTACTCCAACTGAAATGTAAGTTTCACCGTGATGGGAAGGATTTGATATTTTTACATTTGTGTGTGTGTGTGTGTACCACAGCACACTTGTGGAGGTCAGAGGACAACTTATGGGAATTGGTTCTCTCCTTCCATCTGATGGGTCCTGGGAATTGAACGCAGGTCCTCAGGCTTTGGTGGCAAGTGTCTTAACCCACTGAGCCATACTGCCAGCCCATTGGGAGGTACTTTTATCTACTTATTCATTGCTGTGTTCAATGCCCCCTACACATGTACACATGTGTACACAAAGAGCTTTGAAATTCTTTCCTGAAGTTGTATTGTCATAAAAAATGATACCCAAGAAAAAGAGTTTCATGGTTTTGTTATCTACTGTCAGATGGCCTAGCAAAGATAGTCTAACTCTGTAATGGGTAAATATGCCAATTTCCCAGGGCCTCAGGATTATTAAGTTTTATTATTTCATCTAATTGAATAGATGAGAAATGGACTCTGGGTTCTTTTCAGTTTAATGTTCTTTGCTTATTAGGAAAATAAAATCATGAGACCAGAGAGACCAGCTCAGCGGTTAGGAGCACTGGCTGTTCTTGCAGACTACTCAGGCTCAGTTCCCAGCGCCCACATAATGGCTAACATCCATCCTTAACTCCAGTTCCAGGGGAGCCGACATCCTCTTCTGGCCTCTGTGGGCATTGTACAACACTGGTGGAATACATATAAAAAAGGGAAATAAAATCTTTCTGTCCTCCAAAATAAATCTTTACATTTGCATTCTTGTCTCAACTGTCTGGTTATGTCCTTTGATCATCTGGCCCATCCTTTCAGACAACCCGGAAGTGCTGTGACAATAGATAATCAGCAACTCTAGCACGTGGATTCTGAGCCTGCTATTTCTGGCAAGGGGCTCTAATTCTGATTGTGGCAGTTTCACTCAGTTGAGTTAAAACTATTTCAGCACAAAAATCTTAATTGTCACCATTTCCTCTTGTCACCTTTATACAAATGGCTAGGTGGAAAAGATGTTCCAGTGGGCAGCAGGAGGTGCCTGTTGAAGCTTGTAGACAGCTCAGCATGTCATTCCTTGCTAAATAACCTGAATCAGGTCTGAGTCACTCCTCATGTTTTCTAACTCTCTTTATATCTCCATCTGGGTGAGGTCTTTTCTTTTGAGACAGGGCCTTACTATGTAGCCCTGGTTGGGCTGGAACTTGCTATGTAGACCAGGCTGTCCTTAAACTCACAGAGATTCACCTGACTGCCTCTGCCTCTGCATTCCAAGTGCTAGGATTAAAGACATGCACCACCATGCCTGGCTGGATGAAGAATCATCTCTAGATCTTTTTTTTTTTTTCATTTTGAGACAGTTCCACTGTATCGCCCAAGATGGCCTCAAACTCAGAATCCTCTTGCCTCAGCATCTTGACTTCTGGAATTATAGGTATGCGCCACCACACCCAGACTGTTCAATTACTACTTTTTTTCTTCCCGTCTCTGCTTTCCCCTCCCTTCCCTCCACCCTCCTCCCTTCCTTTGTGTGTGTGTCTGTGTATGTATGTGTCTGTGTACAGGCACACATGTTCACTGCATGCATTGTGGGGGTCAGAGAAGTTGGCTCTCACCTCCCGTCTTGCTGAGGTGGGGTCTCTCTTGCTGTTTCTGGGCCACTTGGCCCATCTCACTGTAGGACTGCTAGGATTGCAGGTATATGCCACACTCAGCATTTTGCTTGGGTTCTAGGGACTGAACTGGGTCATCAGGCTTATATGGCTGCTACTTTCACCTAGTGGGTCATCTCCCCAGCCTAACAGTCCTTTATTTGTGAAATGGCAGTCCCAATATTTTGCCCAAGGTGGTTTCAAAGTCCTGGGCCCCATTGATCTGCCTACTTTAGCCTCCCAAGTACTGGGACTCCAGGCATATGCCACTGCATCCAATTTATTGTTCAGTACTTTGCTCTATGTTAGCCTTTTGCAATTCCTTTGGAACAGGACACAGAGGGTTTCTGTTGTTATAATTGAGCTGACATGAGGTCCAGGGTTTATAGAGCTAGCCTTCCCTTTTTCTCCCGAGACTTGTATCAAGTCAGGCGCTAGATTCTGCCTGTTGTACCTGCTCAATAGCTCTCAGACACATCTATGTCTTGCCGTCTAGCCTGCTGCCACCTCAGCACAGGGCCTGGGTGACTCAGCCTACTTACCACTCAGCCTTTGCTCTCAGCTTCCCGAAGTTACTCTTGCTTCTCTTCCATCCATTCTCTACTCAGCACCCCGGCTGAGTATTTTTATAAATGTTGATCATAGTACCATAGTGTGGTCTTCTTTCACTTAAGATCTTCCCCCTACTTTTCAGTGTCTTCAGAATACTTAGTAAGGAAGGCCTAATGTGGCTGCCTCTAGACTTTCTCTGGCCTCAGAAATTCTCCTTGGGTGCTCTGGTCATGTGAGGGTGTCCTTCAGCCCTTCAGACATTCACCTTCCTTCCTGTGACTTTTCTTATTGCTATATCCTCTGTCTGGAATGCCTTTCCTCCTTCCCTTTCCCTTACTAACTTTTAGACGTCCTTCAGATTTTGCCTAAATACCCCTCCTTCAGGAAGGCCACAGCTACCCAAGAGAAGGAAACCAGGCCCCAAGGCCGTTATCGCCGTTCGTATGCAGCACTTTGCATACTTGCTTTGATAGAATCATTTGTTTGTTAAGGGACTGTTTCTTCCACTAGACTACTAATAAGTGAAGGACAGAGATCCTCCCAATTCTGTTCACTGCTCTTTTCCCAATGTCTAGCTCCTTGCTAGTACTTACAAAGCACAGTAAATATGTACTGAGACTGATTGGCAGGGGGGTCAACAGAACATCATGTCATCAGTCACTTTTTTTTTTCAGTGCTTGGGTTGGAACCCTGGGCTCCAGATATGTTAGGAAAGTGTTGCCTCTATCCCGGAGGCAAACTCCAAGTTCTTATTAGCCAGTTTTGTGTTTTGTGGGCTTTTTTTGTTTCTGTTTTTGTTTGTTTGTTTGTTTTGGTGATTTTGAGACAGGGTCACACTGTAGACCCAGCAGACCTGGAACTCACTATGTAGATGAACCTGACTCAAACTCACAGAGATCTGCCTGCTTCTGGCTCCTGAGTGCTGGGACTAAAGGCACGCACCACTATCCCCAGCCCATTTTTCAAAAATTTTATTTTGTGCATGTGTGTGCATGTACATGCCCATGGAGGCCAGAAGAGGGTGTTGGATCCCTTGGAGCTGGAGTTACAGGCAGTTGTGAGGCAATTGATGTGGGTGCTGGGAACCAAACCCTGGACGTCTGGAAGAACAGCACGTGCTCTTAACTGCTGAGCCATCTCTCCAGATCCTTGTGTATGCTTTTGCTGTTTGAGTTCCTGAGGCTTGAATCCAGGGACTCCTGTCTGCTAAGGCAAGCATTCTACTATTAAGCTATACCCCCAACTCTCATTGATCAGTTTTGAAAGGGTTATCTCAAGCTGACTTAACATTTGAGACATGTATCTTAAAGCCATGAGACATTGCATTTTTCAACTATGTCCTGTAAATATCCCACAGAGCCACAAGTGGAGGCAGCAGTAATTCTCTGTATAACAATGAAGGGGAAGTCACCCTGTACTTCATTGGCTGGTCTAACAGAGACCAGCTAGAAGACAGAGGCATGTCACCTAGACCAGGTCATTTACTGTGGAAGGCATTTTCTTCTTCTCCCTTCTTCTTTCTTGTCTCTTTGCCTTATACACTTCCATCTCCTTGTGCTTTAAGGAGGGAGAACACCTATGAATGCTTATGAATGCTTGTAGATTTAGAGATAAAGATCCAGTGGACAGGAAGAAACTAAAAATGCTAGAGTGGCCAGGCCACACCCATCCCAGCACTTGGGTGGCAGAGGCTGACAGATCTCTGAGAGTTCCAGGCCAGTCTGGTCTACATAGTGAGCTCCAGGCCAGTTAAGGCTACAGGGAGACCCAGTCTCAAAAAAAAAAAAAAAGACCGAAAAAAGAAAATTCTAGAGTGAGGATAACTCATATAAAGAAACCTGAGTTCATATCCAAAAATAATTGTAAAGCAACTTTAGACATCATCATTTATTTTTCAAAAAGGTATTTTATGAGCTGGGCATGGTGGTGCACACCTTTAATCCCAGCACTCGGGTGGCAGAGGCAGGTGGATCTCTATGAGCTCAAGCCCAGCCTGGTCTACATAGTGAGTTCCAGGCCAGCTGGGGCTACTGGGAGATACTGTCTATAAAAGACCAAAAAAAAAGTATTTTATGGGTTGGAGAGATGGCTCAGCGGGTAAGAACACTAGTTGTTCTTGCAGAAGACCTGGGTTTGAATCCCAGAACTCACATGACAGCTAACAACTGTCCCTAACTCCAGTCCAGGGGATCCAACAGCCTCTTCTGACCTCCACTGGCATTGCACAACACGGGTGCACTTACCTACATGCAGGTAATACATGCATACCACAAAAAAATATTTTTTAAAGTATTTTATGGTCGGAAGAGTTGGCTCTGCGGTTAAGAGCACTGACTGCTCTTGTAGAGGACCCAGGTTCAATTCCCAGCACCCACATGGTGACTACGAACCATCCTTAACTCCAGTTCCAGGGGAATCCGAAGCCCTCTTCTGACCTCTGCGGCATTGTACAACATGGGTGTGCTCACATACATGCAGGCAATACACTCATACACATAAAAAATAAATAATTTTTTTTGGGTCTTTTTGAGACAGGGTCCCCCTGTAGCCCCAGCTGGCCCGGAACTCACTATGTGGACCAGGCTGGGCTTGAACTCACAGAGATCCACCTGCCTCTGCCTCCCAAGTGCTGGGACTAAAGGCATGCGCCACCACGCCTAGCTATAAATAAAATATTTTTTAAGTATTTTATTTATTTTTTTTGAAAAAATTTTAAAACTTTTTAATATTTTATTTTTTTTAATGTGTGTGCGTGTATTGCCTGCATGTAGGTAAGTGCACCCGTGTTGTGGAATGCCTGAGGAGGTCAGAAGAGGTTGTCGGAAGCCCTAGGGCTGGAGTTACAGACAGTTGTTAGCTGCCATGTGGGTGCTGGGATTTGAACCCGGGTCTTCTGCAAGAACAACTAGTGTTCTTACCTGCTGAGCCATCTCTCCAGCCCTTATTATTTTTATTTTACATGTATGAGTGTATTGCCTGCATGTGGGTAAGTGCACCAGTGTTGTGCAATGCCTACAGAGGTCAGAAGAGGGTGTCAGATTTCCCTGGAACTGGAGTTAGGGAGAGCTGTTAGTTGCCATGTGGGTGCTGGGAATTGAACCTGGGTCCTTTGTAAGAGTGGCTGGTGTTCAGTGTGCCCAACCACTGAGCCATCTCTTGGTCATTTCTTGGAAAAATATCAAAGGGAGAATTATATAAATTATTATAAGAAACCTTCTTGGGGCTGGAGAGATGGCTCAGCAGTTAAGAACACAGGCAGTTTCTTGCAGAGGACCCTGTTTCAGTTACCAGCACCCACATGGTGGCTGATGAGTGTCCTTAACTCCAGTTCCAGCAGATCCGCACCCTCTTCTGGCCTCTGCAGGCACTGCACACATATGGTGTACTGACATTCAGGCAAAACACTCATACACCTAAAATAAAATAAATAAATAAATTTTAAAAAAGAAAACTTAAAATCTTATACCTTATTTCTTTTCCTCTCCTTCAGTCTGCTAAGGAGATTTTGATTTTACTTGTTTGGTTTTCAAATTGTTTTACAACAGCAGAAGAGTAGGGGAAATTTCATTTCACTCAGTCCGCCAGAACAGTTTTTTGTTTTTTTTTTTCTTTTTGGTCTTTTTGAGACAGGGTCTCCTTGTAGCCACAGCTGTCCTGGAACTCACTTTATAGACCAGGTTGGCCTTGAACTCACAGAGATCCACCTGCCTCTGCATCCCAAGTGCTGGGATTAAAGGCGTGCGCCACCACGCCTGGCTCAGCCAGAATCGTTTTACTCTATCCCACACCTCTTCCCTACTCCAGACTATTCTTG
>NW_008336853.1:1104304-1186699 GCF_000622305.1 Nannospalax galili | reverse complement strand
TATATATGTATGTATGTTATGTATGTGTGTGTGTGTGTGTGTGTGTGTGTGTGTGTGTGTACATATGAATGATAAGGCCCTATGTAGTCCAGGCTGGCCTTGAACTCACTATGTAGCTGACATGACCTTGAACTTCTGATTCTCCTGCATCTACCTCCCAAGTGCTAGGATTACAGTCCTGTGACACCAAATCCAGTTTATGTGGTGCTGGGTATCAAATGCAGGGTTTCATTCATTGCTAGGCAAGTACTCTACCAAATGAGCTACACTCCCAACCCTATTCTTTTAAAACACATCCTTGCTTGGCATAGTGGTACATACCTGTCCCAGCACTCGGGAAGTGGAAACAGGAGGATCAGGAGTTCAAGGTCATCCCTAGGCTACACAGCAAATTAGAGGCCAGCCTAGACTATAGTATGAGACCCTGTCTTAAAAAAACCATTAACAGCCAGGCGTGGTGGCACACACCTTTAATCCCAGCACTTGGAAGACAGAGGCAGGCAGATCTCTGTGAGTTCAAGGCCAGCTTTGGTCTACATATCGAGTTCCAGGCCATCTGGGGGTACAGGGAGACCGTGTCTCAGAAAGACAAAACAAAAACAAATGAAAACCCAATAACAAAGCTGGGCATGGTGGTGCATACCTTTAATCCTAGCTTTTAGGAGGTAGAAACAGGTGGATCTCTGTGAGTTCAAGGTTAGCCTGGTCTACACAGGGAGTTCCAGGCCAGCAGGGGCTATAGAGAGACCTTGTCTCAAAGAACAAAACAAAACAGTAACAGGTCAGTGAGATGGCTCAGCAGGTAGAAGTGCTTGCTGTTGAGCCAGGCGTGGTGGCGCATGCCTGTAGTCCCAGCACTCGGGAGGCAGAGGCAGGCAGATCTCTGTGAGTTCAAGGCCAGCCTGGTCTACATAGTGAGTTCCAAGACATCTGGGGCTACAGGGAGACCCTGTCTTTAAAAAAAAAAAAGTGCTTTCTGTAAAAGTGCTTGCTGTACAAGCCTGATGACTTGAGTTTAATCCCCAGAACCCATAGTGGAAGGAGAGAACAGATTCCTGTAAATTGTCCTCTGACCTGTACATGCATGCCGTGGCACCCATAGGCCTGCACTCACACACAATTAACAATTAAATTAAAATAGAAAAACTCACCACCACCACAACAAAAGTGCCAACAACGCCCCCCCTCCAAAACACACGCATCCTTTCTCATCTGCCTGTCACTGTCCATCCTATCCAAGGTAACACAAATCACTCAGGGATCATCTGTTCTCAGTCTTGCCTTCCTCCAATTCTGATACTGTAGAATGATGTGGGAGCCTCACAGGCACTGACAACTTTGTCTCAGCAGGTGGGAGGAGGGAAAGAGACTGTGTATTCTTATGCATTATTAATATTCTTTATCTGTCAAAGATATAAGCCACGTGGTAAGCCAGGTGATAAAAACTATCCATAGGCACTTATGAGAAAACAGAAGAGCAAGCCTACCTGAAAGGATGATAAAGAGCCAATCAGGAAGCAAGGAGACCAGGGAGGGCATTTCAGGGACAGGAAATGGCAGTAGCACTTGAGGTTGATGGGAAAGGGACTAGAAACACAGACGCATGCAGCTACTCATTATAAGAATGCTGAGAAAACAGAGATGTAGATAAAAACCTCCACTGGAAGGCCTTGGGCCTCTTCTCTCAGTCATCTTAAGAGAGACTGGAGAAGCTTCAGAAAAGTGAAGAAGGATTGTACAGATAACTTCTTGGAGCGGCTAGATAACCAAAAAGACATGGCTAAAAGGTCTTTGGAGCCTTAAAAAGGCTAGCCAGGATGCCTTTAGAATACATGACTGGCAGGGTTGAAGAGATGGCTTAGCAGTTAAGAGCCTGGTTGCTCTTGCAGAGGACCTGGATTTGATTCCTAGCACCCACATAGTGGCTAACAATCATTTCTAACTCCAGTTCCAGGGGAATTTGATGCCCTCTTCTGACCTCCAAGGGCACTGCACAACACAAGTGCACTTACACACATACAGGCAATACACTCATACACGCAAAAATAAAAATAAAGTATTAAAAGAATACATGATTGACTTGTTTGGACTTGAACAATTTAATCTTTCAGCAAGGTTTTATGGCACATGGGTACTAATGTGGGGATTGGGAGTTAAGGGGTGTTTCACAGCCCTTTAAACTAGCAGACAACTCAGTTCACACTCACTGATGATCATAAAGTCTGAATGGCCTGGACAAGCCAGTATGGCCCAGAGGGGCCAAGGTACAGTGTGAAGTAGGACAGGATGACTGCCCAACAAGTTCATTTCCCAAAAGCACCATGTTTTATGGAACAAAGTAGAGGGACCTAAGACATAAGCAATTAACCAGTTCTGTTTAACAAACATTTAACGATACAAGTAAGGCGCTAAGGTATCTGCCAGGGTTAGCCAGTTGTCTGGGGTAAGGGACCTTTGAAGTCTTCCACAAATAACACTACTGTACAAAACATACTTTCATAAAGGTGACACTGGAAACACAGAGGAAGAGGCAAGGTGCTGTACAGAGATTCAGTGAGTAAAAGGCAGGGAAGGTGTTTGTGAAAGGAGTGTGGGAGGTGTACTTGTAGAGCAGGCATGCATTTGAATATTGGCTGTTCAGTAGAAAAGAACCTTAAAAGCACAGAGAACCAGTTATTGGGCAAAGTTCTCCAACATGTTTGAGACTGTAGTGAATCTATGTGGCAGGTGGGCTCCATCATTTTATCAACCCCTATGAGATTAAGTGGAGAGATTTAAAAGACCTCTATTTGTAAAGATAAACTGCAGATTTTTGTCTTGAAGGAAAATATGACTCTATGGGTGTTTTAGGCAACAGATGAACTGGTTTAAACACAGTTAAATCAGTAAAACTTTGGCTTCTTGTCAAGCTGAAAGAGGAATTTTAAGTACATGATTAAATTCATTAATAAAGGAGAAGGGGCTCTTACTTCCCAGGGCCAGCTATGACCCTTTTCCAATTTTATAGGCAGACTTTTACAAAAGCAACTCTTCCAGACTTAGATTTCTGGGAAAATAAAAGTAAATACTGACATAGGCATACTTTGTTTTCCCAAGAGACGTTTCCCGGGCGATTTCTCTAATTATCTAGAAAACATTTTTTTTTAGCTTGCTTGTCCCTTTAGATTTCAGACAAGCTGAGGGCGAAATTACAGTATTGCTTTAGATTCTCCAACTTTGGTTTGGACGTAGTATTAGTCCGGAGAGACGTTTTAAAAAGACGACGTCTCTAGGTATTTGTTCTCTGAAACAAGGGCGCTAGGAAGAAAAAAAGAGCAATGAAGCCTTCTTGCAAGGGGTTTAGTTTAAAAATAATCGTTTAAGGGCGGGTGATATCGCCTAACCTATGTCTTTAAAACACTTTATTGGGAAAACTAATAGGGGCGGAAGGTGTGCGGTCACTTCTGGTTAGGGTATCTAGAGCCTAATGCTAAGGAAGGACCGAGGCTCTAGGGTATCACTTCTAGAAAAAAAATTACCGGTTACTTCCGCCAGGCTCCTAGAAGGGCGGATGAAGCTACAGTTTAGCGCGCAAAACAGCCAATAGGAATTCAGAAATCTGCGCACGGCTTAAATTTCAACCAATCAGCGTCCGGAGCTTTAACTTGTTGGCCAGCGCTTCCGTCGTCGGGAAAAGCTGCCCAGCTTCCCCCTCAGAATTGCCCTTAACGGACATGGCTGCGGCCCCAGGAGGCGGGGACGTGAAGTGAGGAGGGGGCTGGGAGGGGAGAGGACGCGGGCGAGGAAGACGGGCCCGAGGGCCCCGGTAAGTACGGAAAGGCTGGCGGCCTGGAAGTGGGGAGCACTGGGGCGTGGGGCTCGGCCTTCCTCGTCCTCGGAGTGCTTACCCCAGGCGAGCAGAGTCTGGGGTGTGCACGCAGCGAACGGCTTCGGGGGGCATCGCCTCGGCAGGGGAGTCGAGGTCGGGCTCCTGTGTCCGGCTCTTGGCCGTCCTCATGTCAAGATGTGTTTTCTTCTCTCCGTCCTGGTTTGCACCCCCTTCCCCCCGAGGGGGGCGGTCCGTCATCGAAAATAAAGGTTTTGTCCCAACAAAGAACTCCTGCGTGGGGTTCGTGGTGCTGGGCCGGGGGCTGAAGCCACGAAAGCCACGAGTGTTGCTTGTAGGCCCTGGGGCCTCCGACCCCAAGGACGGTTGTCACCCACTGCGTGCGCGCGTGCGTCCCGCTCCTTTTGCCCGAGCCCCTGGAGCTGACAGTGCCCAGTGTGCGCCCAGGAGGATGGCGCTTCCAGGGACTTCTAAGGTGGTTGCAGGGTTTCGATGCTGCAGTTTGAGGTGTACCTCCTCCCCACCCCCCAATCCTTTTAAGACTCATCTGGAAGCTGCCACCGGATCACAATATCTGCAATTCTCTAAAGCAGTGTCTGTGCTTGTGCTCTGGTTTTCTCGTCTGCATGACCCTAAGAGCTTAACTTCTCCGCAGTCTCTTGCACTCTTGCATGCTCTACTGTGAGTTCCTGCGGGATGCCTGGTATCCAGATGCAAACACGTCCTGCTCTGTTCGTTGGTGTTGTAACCGTGGTTTGCACTTTGGAAAGCTCATTGATTTTGTCACTTAATATTCCAGCTTCTCCATGCCCAAGCTCCTCCACTATGCCCAGTTCCCTCCCTCTCCCTTCCCTCTCTCCTTCCCTCTTCTCCCTCCTCCTTTTTTTTTTTTTTTTTTTTTTTTTTTTTTTTTTTTTTTTTGTCTTTTTGAGACAAGGTCTCCTTGTTGTCCCAGCTGGCCTGGAACTCACGATGTAGACCAGGCTGACCTTGAACTCAAAGAAATCTGCCTGCCTAAGTGCTGGAATTAAAGTGCCACCATGCCTGGCATTCCTCCTCTCTCTCTCCTTTTTTTTTTTTTTTAATTTTATTATTTTTATTTTATGTGTATGCATGTATTGCCTGCATGTAGATAAGCGCACCCATGTCTGGCAGTGCCAGAGAAGGACCGAAGAGGCTGTCATATCCCCTGGAACTGGAGTTATGAACAGTTATTAGCTGCCATGTGGGTGCTGGGATTCGAACCCGGGTCTTCTGCAAGAACAGTGTTCTTAACTGCTGAGCCATTTCTCTAGCCCCTCCCTCCTCTTTTGATCCTTCTCCTTCATCTGTATTTTTTGTTTTTATTGAATTTTTGTGTATTCATACAGAATATCTCAAACAATTTTAATCATTTTATACAAGTACCCTCTGATAGCCCTCCACTGGAACCTATATACTCTGTCATCCCTGTTAAGGTCCACTGTTTTGTTTTTGAGACAAGATTTCCCAATGTGGCTCAGGCTGGAACTCTCTATCTTCTTGCCTCAGTTTCCCAGCTGCTGGGATTGTAGACACATCACCCTTTCTTGTGGTTCTTAAGGAGAAAGAAGAGACAGCTTTATCTATACTGAGTTGTGTTCTGTGTCATTTTCTCCCCCTCCCCGCAAGACAGGGTCTCACTGTGTAGTCCTGGCTGATCAGGAACTTGCTGTGTAGTCCAGGCTGGCCTCAGATTCCTAAAGATCCACCTGCCTCTGCCTCCTGAGTGCTGGGATTAAAGCATGGGCCACCATGCCTGACTGTTGTTTTCTTTATTGTAGGTGGTTTTGTGCATTGGAAGGGATATTTTTTCATGCTTTATCTGAGACCTTCAAGGTGACATAGTTCATTTATTCCCTGGGTTCTCTCAAGAGACAGGGGGAGAGGGGAAAGCGTTAACGTTTTTCATTTTACAGATGTGAAGACTTCCTGGATAGGTGAAGGGCCAGGGTTGGTGCCACCAAGAGTCCTAAGGTCCAAATCCTTCCTTCATTGGAGCAAGTTGTTTCCTAGGTGTGATCTGAGGAAATCAGTTCCCTCCTGCAGGGTGGTTGTGAGGATTAAATGAGGCAGTAGAGCACCTGCTAGGTTATTTTTGTTGTCACCTCTGCTGGGAATCGAACCCAGGAACCTATACTACACAAGGGCTGTAGCCTTACAGCCCCAGCCCACCTACTAGGTTCTTAATGCATTCATTAATGTTAAGTAACTACCAGAGTTCACTGGCTGATTTCTTATGTTAACATTTATAGTTGTCTCTATATTTTGAGGAATAAATTATTTTAGTAGTTGTTAGGAGTAAGGTGAGCCTCCTCCCTGGTATTTTGGGGACCCTTGTAGTGTCATTGGTGAGGTCCTTGAGGGGAATATGTTGGGTAGAAGAGCGATGAGGAGAAGAGGAAAGTTGAGAACTACCAGAGGAAGAAAAATACCACAGCACCATTATGGTATCTCATTTGCAACTTTTGGCAAGAGAAGAGCTAATCTTAGAATCCTAAAGAGCTATTTTAATATTTTAAGGCCAGGTTTGGAGGTGCTCACCTGTAATGCCAGCACTTGGGAGGATGAAGCAGGAGGATAGAATTTGAGGTCAGTCTGACATAAACACTATAATGTTTCGTTTTGTCACAAAACAAACAACAACAAAATCAGACCAACGAAAAAAGAGCTGGACCTGGTACAGATCCAGATGTGCAGATATGCAGGAAGTTGGGACAGGAGATCAAGGCCAGCTAGGGCAACTTCTTGAGACCGTTTCTCATAATAAAGCACTGAGAACTGGCTATGGTGCACACTTGTAATTGCAACACTTGGGAGGCAGAGGCAGGAGGGTTGCAGCAAATTTGAGTTTAGCCTGGGTTGCATAGTGAGTTCCAGGCCAACCTGGGCTACAGAGTAAGACTCTGTCTCAGAAATGAAACAAAACATACACACACACACACACACACACACACACACACACACATAGAAGTAGAGATGTAGCTCAGTGGTATAATACTTATCTAGCATGCATGAGACCCTGGGCACAGGTAAGGTTCAGAATCTAAAAAAATCAAATAAGAGTGATTGATGGGGTGGCTGGAGAGATGGCTCAGTGGTTAAGAGCACTGACTCCTTTTGCAGAGGACCCAGGTTCGATTCCTAGCACCTACATGGCGGCTATGAAACGTCCGTTAACTCCAGTTCCAGGGGAATCCGAAGCCCTCTTCTGACCTCTGAGGCATCACATGACGAAAGCACTCACATACATGCAGGCAATATACTCATACACATAAAAAATAAAAATAATAAATAAATTAAAAAAAGGAGTACAAGTCCTTTTTAAAAAAAAGTGATTGGATTGATGGAATAAAAATGTTTGGAATAGGCCGGGCATGGTGGCGCACGCCTTTAATCCCAGCACTTGGGAGACAGAGGCAGGCGGATCTTTGTGAGTTCAAGGCCAGCCTGGTCTACATAGTGAGTTCTAGGCCAGCTGGGGATAAAAGGGAACCCTTTCTCAAAAAGACAAAAAAAAAAAATAAAAAAAAGTAGGCTAATCTGGAGCAGGAGGAGGCAGCAAGTTCAGATAAAACAGATAAAATCCATAAACACTCTGTAGTTTTATTTTACCTGCTTTTTTTTTTTTCTTTTTCTTTTTCAGACAGGGCCTCCCTGTATCCCCAGCTGGCCTGGAACCCACTATATAGACCAGGCTGCCTCTGCCTCCCAAGTGCTGCCTTCTTAGCATTAACTTTCATACTCACTGGTTCACTCTGTCAGCTACACAGGGAAACAGGTAGATTCTGGGCAGAAGTGTATTGCCCAGGAAGGTGAAGTACAAACCACTCCTTTGTTAGCCAGCCACCAGATGGTTTGAGAGTTAACTGTTCTGGACTCTCCACCACTGCCCACCCCATTTGATGTCCAGACTTCACAGATTAGATCAGGAAAGGCAGTGCTGGGCAGTGAGATGGAAGAAAACAGAAAGCACTTCACATTTCTATTTTAAGTTGCTAGGGAGCACCAGCTCACAGTATAAAGAATGAACTTTCTGGAACTCTTACCTCCTGAAGGACAATTGAGAAATGAAAGTCACAATCCTTTGGTTCCTCCCTGCTTTTTTCCCCTGAATTGGGCTCCAGAAACAGTTTCTGTAGGGAGAGGGAGGAATGGTAATGTGAATACTGCCTACACCCCAGGCATTTAACCCAACCTGGCAGTCAGATAGAGCTGGAAAGACCCAGAGCCTCTAAGGCTAAGTTCAAATGAAGGCTTGGGTCAGGCTTGGCACCCTCTGGCAAATGTGTGTCAGTGATTTTTTTTTTTTTTTTTGGTCTTGTTATTATTGTCTGTGTTGTTTTCACCATAGCAGTCTGTGGCTAAAAAGATAGAATTCTTTAAAAATGTTTTAAACCCTTGTTTCCAAGCAGGCCTGGGTTTGTTTACAACAGCACAGGTGAAGTAATGGTTAGGCTACTGCTGAAACAGAAGTATTTTTCTTCAGAAAGACCTGCCAGCCCAAATGTGTGGTTTGGTGAGCGGGAGTCTGTATAATAATCAGCTTTGCCTGCGGCTGCTGCGATGGTAGTAAACAGTACCAGTCACATGGCATGGCAAACAGGGTTAGAGCCAGATTTCAGCCCGACCTTGATTCGAGTATGCTAGGCAACTCTCACACTGATTGCTTTAGTTTTAGCATAAAATATATGATCTCAGTTTTTTAATTTCAGGATCCTCTTGAAAAAGACATGTGTGATGCCAGCCTTCTTTGCAGGGAGGTAAACAAAACTACCAGGTAACACTGCAAAGATGTTACTGGAGTGAGACACTACCATTAGCCGGCAGGAAACCCAACAGAGTTCTGCTTTGGTACTGTTAGGCAGAACCTATTACAAAGTCAGAATCAGAAGTTTGCTGATTTTTTTAAATTGTAAAATATATAGTACATGAAATTTATCATTTTAACTTGTGTAGTAGTAAGTACTTTTGCTTTATTGTGTGACCATCACTACCATCCTTCTCCAGAACTTGCTTGTTTTTCTTAACTGAAACCATAGCTCTATTAAATACCAACTCTCCACTCCCTCCTGTTCCTACCCCTGGAAACGTCCATTCTACTTTCTGTCTTTATGGTTTTGGATACTCTGGAAACCTCCTATAACAGCAGTCACAGGGTTTGTCCTTGCGACTGCTCGCTCCACTTAGCATAATGTCTTCAAGGTTCTTTTCCTCCCAAGTTTGAACTTTTCTTTCTTGTTAAAATTTTCCTTGTGCATATTCATTTTACATCACCCTGTGTTATATAAGGATACTTTCACATAAGTATATGTGGCATAGTGAGCATACTCTGCCCCCGTAGCCCTGTCCCTCTCATCTCTCCCACTCCTTCCATTAGCTTCTTTTCTCCTCCACAGTTTGCTTCTTTCAGAATATATATGATATATATATATATGATTTTTATGTCTATAAAATTTATATGAGAGAAAACATACAAACAATATTTTTCTTTCTGAAACTGGCTTAATTCGCTTAATATGTTTACCCCCCGTTATACCCATTTTCCTGCAAATGACATAACTTTGTTTTTGTTTTTCTGTTGTTGTTTTGTTTTGTTTTGAGACAGGGTCTTCCTGTAGCCCCAGCTGGCCTGGAACTCAACATGTAGACCAGGCTACCCTTTAACTTAGAGAGATCCACCTGCCTCTGCCTCCCAGTGCTGGGACTAACAGTGTGTGCCACCACGCCCACCTGGCTTAAGCTTGTTCTTTATGGCTAGAAAGAATTCCATTGTGTGTGTAGAGCACATTTTCTTCACCCATTCCTCTGTTGTTGGACACTAATGTTGGCTCCATAACTTAGTTGTTATGAACAGTGCTGCAACAAACAGTGATGTACAAACTTATCCCTGACATGCTGACTTGGAGTCTTTTGGGTAAATACCCAGGAGCTGTATCACTGGATCATATGGTAGATCTAATTTTATAGTCTTTTAACAAACTTCTGCACTGATTTCCATGGTGGCTGGATGTTACATTCCTGCCAGCAGTGTGTAAAGATTCCTTTTTGTTCATATGCTCACCAGTATCTGTTACTCATTTTCTTAATAACTGCCACTTTGACTGGCGGGAGATGGCATCTCAATGTAGTTTTGATTTGTATTTCTTTGAAGGCTAATGAGGTTGAACTTTTTTCCATCTGTTTATTGCCCATTTGTATTTCATCTTTTGAGAACTGTTCATTTATAAAGCTCATTAGTTGGGTTTGGTTTCTTGTTTAGCTTTTGGATTCTAGATATTAACTGTCAGCCAGCACACCTAGCAAAGGGCATTCTCCCACATCTCCCATTCTGTACATTGTCTCTCTTCACTTGATTGACGGCCTCATTTTAGTGTGCAGAGGCGTTTTAATTCCATGAACATGCAGCCTCGTGTCAGTTGTTGCGCTCTTTGTTGTTACTGCTCCGTTGGAATAACCAGCCATTCCAGCTCCGTTTGCTAAAGACTTTACTTTTTCTACTGCATTAACTTTGTACTTTCCTAAAAATCAGTTGTCCAAATGTATCTGGATCTGTTTCTGGACTCTCAAATACACTGCTTTGAATACTGTAGTGTTATGATCCTTGACATCAGATGGCGAGTCTTCCATTTTTTGTGTACTTTTCTTCTCTCTCCTCCTCTGCTTTTTTGAGACTGATCGTTTTATAGATCACACTGGCCTAGAACTCAACTGTATAGCCCAGTTCTGCTTTAGCCTCCAAAGTACTGTGCACTACCATATCACACTATACAATTCTAATTGTGTAGGAAAACGTTGCTCCTGGTGAGCCCCAATCTGTGTTTTGTTTGTTTGTTTTGTTTTGGGTGTTTTGAGAAAAACTCTCACTATGTAGTTCAGGCTTGCCTGGAACTTGTAACAGTTCCCCTGCCCAAGCCTCTTAAGTACTGGGATTACAGGCAAGAGCCACCACACTTGGCTCTAATCTGAATCTCATAGGACCCCCACCCACCCCTGTAGCCCTAGCCCCTGTTTGGGAGCCTCCCAGAGCAAGGCTGGTCTTCTTTCCTTTGACAGCCATCCTTTTCTCCTGCTGCTCTTACCCAGCCTGTGCATTTGCTGTATGGATAAGCACTTTCATCATGTCCTAGCTTCTGCAACTGGTAGCTGCTGTCTGGAAGCCCTCCAGGTTTGTTGTTGTTGCTGCTGCTGCTGCTGGTGGTGGTGGTGATAGTAATATTCTCTTCCTCCTCCTTTTTTTTTTTTTTTTTTAAAGATAGGCTATTACTCTGCAGCTCTGTCTGGCTTAGACCTTGCTATGTAGCACAAGTTGTCCTTCATCTCAGAGTGACCCTCCCCAGTGCTGGGATTACCCACATGAGGCACCATAGCTGGCTTTTCTATGTCCTTTAAATGTGTATTGTACAGGTGCGATAGCTCATCAGGTGAAGGCTCTTACTGTCAAGCCTGAAAACCTGGAGTTTGAATCCTGAAATCCAAGGAGAACTGATGCCTGCAGGTTGACCTCTGATTACCACATGTATGCCGTGGCATATTTGTGCATGTGTGCATACGCGCCCTGTCTCAAAAATAAATAAATAAATAAATAAATAAATAAATAAATAAATAAATAAAAAAGTGTGTGTTGTGCAATTAAAGCATTCTAGGCATGCTCTAGATATGTACAGAGATCAGATGTCTCTTGCTGGGGACAAGTCATGTCTGTTATGTAGAGTGAATATTAACAACTTTTGAGTGGCCATGCTCACATATTGAAATTGCATTTTTTTAAGCCATTTATGGTAGTTTTATATGATGGTTTTGAGCCTGGGGCAAGGACTTGCTTTTTTTCCGAGTTAAATAGGGCCTATTGGATTTGGCTCATCATTGTAGCCTGCCAAGATTGCCTTGGATCTTGACTTTTATCTCTTTTCCAGGCTTGAACTATCCAAGAACTTGATTACCATACCATCTGTTTTCTTACCCAAGTCATTGTTAAAAATATTGACTAGCATACAAAGGATAAAACCCTGTGGCTTGCTGTTAAAAATTTCCCTCCATCGGGGCTGGAGAGATGCTTAGCAGTTAAGAGCACTGGCTGTTCCAGAGAACCCAGGTTTGATTCCCAGCACCCACCATGGTGGCTAACAACCATCTATAACTCTAATTCTGGGAATCTGATGTCCTCTTCTGGCCTCTGAGGCCATTGCATGACACGGGTACACATATATACATGCAGGTAAAACATTCATACACTTAAAATTAAAAAAACCAAAAACTGGGGCTGGAGAGATGGCTCAGCAGTTAAGAACACTGGCTGTTCTTGCAGAAGACCTGGGTTCGTATCCTAGCACCCACATGGCAGCTAACAACTGTCTGTAGCTCCAGTTCCAGGGGATCCAACAGCCTCTTCTGTCCTCCTCAGGCATTGCACGACATGGGTGCACTTACCTATATGCAGGCAATACATGCATATACATAAAAATAATAAAACATTAAAAAACAAAAATAAAAGCAAAAAAGCTTCCCTCCAGGTTAGCATTGACATATTAATTAGTCCCCTTTGGATGCAGTTATTAACTAAGTACAGATCCACCAAATTTTGTGTGGTATGTTGGGCAAGTCCACCTTTCAAGCCTAGTTAATATAGATTGCATTGGAAGGGGCTAGATGACTGTTAAGTCCCCACCTCACCCTTAACCACAGCCTTGGGCCCCTGCTTGGATCTTTTTGGCCTTGGTTCTGAGACAGGGTCTCCCTGTAGCCTCCCTCAGCTGACCTGGAACTCACTATGTAGATATGTAGACCAGGTTGGCCTTGAACTCACAGAGATCCATCTGCCTCCCCAGTGCTAGGATGAAAGGCATGCGCCAGCATGGTGTGGCCCATCCTTTCTTTTTATGGCTACCACTGCCTTTGTTTGGCGACTTGAGGCAACCAAGATTATTGTGATTTTTTTTTCCCAACTCTCCTGTTTGTCAAGCCTTCCCTGTCTCCCTCTGATCCATTTTGTACTTTTTAAAAATACTAGAGTCTTCTCAGAAATGTCAGTGACTACTCAAGGCTTCTTTTGTCTGGCCTTTGGGGCCTTTTCATGTTGGCCCCTGCTTCCTGTCCTGTGTAGTGAGGCATCATTTCCTTTGCACCTTCCTCACCTTCTGTCACCAAACAGACCCCATCACTGTCTTCCAAAAAGGCTCTGTGCCTTTTTTTCTGTGGTGTCCTTGTTCCTTGGAGCTCTCCTTTGGATTGCTCTCCCTGTCTCCTCCCTGCTAAGCTCAGCCACACCTCACTTCTTCCAGGAGACTTTCTTTGCCCTCCAGTCCCCAATGAGCTCCCTGCAGCACCTGTTATTTGTAGTTCCTGTTTAGTGCTTGAATCGTAGTTATTTAAAAATCTTTTAATATTTAATTTTTATTTTATGTGTAAAGTGTATTGCTTGCATGTATGTAAGTGCACCCATGTCATGCCATGCCTGCAGAGGTCAGAATAGGGCTTCCCTAGAACTGGAGTTACAGGTGGTTGTTAGTTGCCCTGTGGGTGCTGGCAATCAAACATGGGTCCTCTGCAAGAACAGTCAGTGTTCTTAACCTCTGTACCATCCCTCCAGCCCTCAACAAATGTATTTTTCAATTACAGTTTTATTTACTGACGTTGTATATATGTGTGTGGACTCATGTGTGCCATGGTACATATGGAGGTCAGAGGACAACCTGTAGGAGTCAGTTCTCACCTTCCACCATGTGGGTCTTGGGGATTGAACTCAGGTGCTCAGGCTTGGTGGGAGGTGTCTCTACCAGCTGAGCCATCTCACCTGGTTATCCTTTTACATAATAGTCCCAAACTGTCTATATCAGAAGTTTCTCTGGGGCTTATGCATATAGTCCAGATAGTTTGGGAGACTGAGATAGGAGGATTACAAATTTGAGGCCTGTCAGTGTAACATAGTGAAGCTCTTATCTTAAATATAACAAAACCAAACAACAGAATTATAACACCAAAAACAAGCACCGGAGAGGCTGAAACAAACAAAACAAATCTCTCTTACAAAGAGACTTTAAAATATTTTATTATTGTCGGGTGTGGTGGCGCACACCTTTAATCCCAGCACTTGGAAGGCAGAGGCAGGCAGATCTTTGTGAGTTCGAGGCCAGCCTGGTCAACATAGCGAGTTCCAGGACAGCTGGGGCTACAAGGAGATACTGTCTCAAAAAGACAACAAAAAAAATTTATTATTATTTTTTTGTTGTTGTTTTTTAACTTTTTAAATATATTTTTATTTATTATTTTCATTTTATTTGTATGCATGTATTGCCTGCATGTTGGTAAGTGCATCCGTGTTGTGCAATGCCTGTGGAGGACAGAAGAGGCTGTCAGATCCCCTGGAACTGAAGTTACAGACAGTTGTTAGTGCTGGGATTTGAACCCAGGTCTTCTGCAAGAACAGCCAGTGTTCTTAACTGCTGAGCCATTTCTCCAGCCCTGTTGTTGTTCTTTTTGAGACAGGGTCTCCCTGTAGCCCCAGCTGGCCTAGAACTCACTATGTAGACCAGGCTGGCCTTGAACTCACAGAGATCCACCTGCTTCTGCCTCCTGAGTGCTGAGAGTAAAGGTGTGCGTCACCACGCCCGGCCTGTTTTATTATTTTCTATTTTGTCTTTTTTTTTTTCTCTCGGAGCTGAGAACAAAACCCAGGGCCTTGCGCTTGCTAGGCAAGCGCTCTACCATTGAGCTAAATCCCCAACCCCTATATTTTATTATTTTTTATTTTATGTGTATGAGCGTATTGCCTGCATGTATGTAAGTGCACTCGTGTCCTGCAGTGCCCTCAGAGGTCAAAAGAGGGTGTCAGATTCCCCTAGAACTGGAGTTGTGGTTGTTAGCCACCGTGTAAGTGCTGGGAATCAAACCTGGGTCCTCTTCAAGAGCAGCCAGTGCTCTTAACTGCTGAGTCATCTCTCCAGTCCCAGAAAGAAACTTAATATATTTTGAAAATAGTCACTCGTTAACCTCCTTTATTAATCATTTACAGTTGCTTTGGCTTGTGGTTTCAGAAATTTCAATCTATGGTCATTTGATCCTGTAGCTTTGGACTTGTGATGGCACCTTGCAGCATGGAAGAAGCATATGGTGGAGGAGGCTGCGTTGGCAGCCAGGGAGCAAGGAGAGGGACATACTGAAGCCCAGGTTGAATAGCCCCTTTAAGTATGTGCCTCCAATGACCTTACTTCCTCTCACTAGGCCTTACCTCATGAAGGTTGTAACACCTCCGAACAGTCAGAGCACGATAGCAAAGTCTAACATGCAAGCCTCTGAGGCATACTTTAGGTTCAAACTCTAGCATCTAGTATAGTGTTACACATGGTCAGTACTAGGAAAATGTCTCCCTCATTGACCCTTTCCTCTCCTTTGTATTTCCCAGATCCCCTTAGCATATGCTAGGCATTTTAGAAGTTCATTGAGCTGACTTAGTTCACCTTAGATTCCACCTTTTAAAATGTATTTATTTTTGTGTGTGTGCATGCATGTGTGTGTGTGTGTATATGAGTGTTTACCTGCATGTATGTAAATGCACCACATGTGTGCAGTGCCTATGGAGGCCAGAAGGGGGGCCTGGAGTTACAGATGATTGTTAGCCACCATGTGGGTGCTGGGAACTGAATTCTTGTCCTCTGCAAGAGTAGTAAGTGCTCCTAATTCCTGAGCCATCTCTCCAACCCCTATTATTATTTTTTACATTTGTTTAATATGTGTATGTGTGTGAATGTGTGCGTGTGTGTGAATATGTGCACATGTGTGTGTGTGCACACATGCGTGCGGGTGCCATGGTACATGTCTGGAGATCAAAGGACAACTTGCAGGAGTCGATTCTCTCTTTTCACCATGTGGGCCCCAGGGATGAAACTCAGATCATCAGGCTTGGGGCCAGTGCTTTTACCTACTGAGCTGTATCGCCAGCCTTGTTCTAAATTTTATATACCTAGATGGAATCATAGACTAGAAACTCTTTTGTGTCTGCTTCTTTCCCACAGGAATCATTTTTGAGATTCAGTTTTATTATGTGTATTAATACTTAATTGTGTTTTACTATGGGGTCAAATTCCACAATAGCAATGGACTGAATTTTTTCATCCATTTTCCTGTAAATGGACATTTGAATTATTTCTGGTTTTTGGCTATCTTGAATAAAATGAATAGTAACTTTTCGCATATATATGTGGGGGGGTGCATGGGTGCATGTGTGTTCTCATGTATATGGACACAAGTAAGTGCTTTGTGAATGTGTGTAGAGGCCCAAGGTTGATGCTGAGTGTCTTCTTCAGTTACTGTCCCCCTTATATATTGGGGTAGAGGCTCTCACAGAACCTGCTGATTTGGCTTATCAAGCTGGCCAGCTTGCTCTGAGGATCCCACCCACCTCCCAAATGCTGGAAATACAGGTGCACTGCTGTGCCCCTACCCAGCATTTAAGCTCGTGCTGGGGATCCAAACTCCAGTCCTCACATGTGTGAGCCATCTCCCCAGTCCTGTTTTTGTTTGTTTGTTTGTTTTTTAAAAAAGATTTACTTATTTATTTACTTATTTAATGTACATGTGTGTGTGCCTGAGTTCTATGGATATGCACCATGTGCATGTAGTGCCTGTGGATCCCAGGAGTTAGATCCCCTGGAACTAGAGTTCCAGGCAGCTGTGAGCCTCTGCTTCATGTGGGTGCTAGGAATTGAACCCGGGTCTTCTAGAAGAGCAGCAAATGCTCTTAATTACTGAGCCATTCCTCCAACATCCCTGTTTGAAAAAAAATTTCATTTATTTTTGTGTGTTTTTGTGTGTGTATGCATGCCATAGTGTGCATGTGGAGGTCAGAGGAGAGCTTGCAGGAGTCAATTCTCACCTACCACATGGGTCCCCGGGATTGAATTCAGGTCATCAGGTTTGGCAGCAAGTGCCCTCACCCACTGAACCGTCTCACAGGTACTGGAAATAGAATTTGTGTTTGCACTTTGACCTTGCATCCTTGCCCTTTTCTTTGTTCTAGTATTATGTAGATTCCCTAGAATGTTTTGGATACTGTTATTTGGTCTCTAAAGGGGGACAGTCTTGCTTGTTTTAGTCTCTGTACTTCTGTACCCTCCCATTTCCCCAGTTCCTTTCCTTCCACTTTACTTTTGAGCCTCCCTCTCTCCCTCCCTCCCCCCTCCCTCCCTCCCTCCCTCTGTCTTGTGCATGTGCCAAGTGCACATGTGGAGGTCAGGGGACAACTTGCAGGTGCTGGTTCTTGCCTTCTACTCCTGGCTCCCAGGGATTGAACTCAGATCATTTAGCCTGGCAGCAGGAGTTTTGCCCATTGAGCCATCTTGCTAGCCCTTCTATCCTTCTTCCTGATTTAGGTGGTACTTGATTGACATTTCTTGTTTGCTAATGCTAGTAATGGCAGTTATTTATTGAGTACCTACTAGGTGTCAAATATTGTGCTAGGCCCACTGCATGTACCATTTTACACTGTTTTCAGAGTGCCTCTGTGAAATAGGTATTGCTATTTCTATTCTAAGAACAAGGAATAGAAGCTAAAAAGGACAAATAATTTACCAAGAGCATTCAGTATTTGATACATATTGGAGCCAGGAGTTGAACCCACAGGTATTTGGCTTTGAAGCCCATGCTTTTTTTTCTCAGTGCGCTGTAGGCAGAGTTGGCCCTTTAAGGATTTTGCTCCTGGTTTCAGGTCAGCCGGTAAGAACATTTTTCTCCCAGAATCTCATGTATGGAATGATGGGAATACAGAGACTCTTAGAAAATGTCTTGTTCCTGGCTGCCCTCTGCTCTGCTGTGGTTCCAGCTGGCCACAGTAATTTCACTCTTGTCATACTGGTGGAAGAAGTTAACAGGCACAATCCCCAGCTGGCTCCTGGTGCCTTTCCCTGTGTGGCAGATACCTCATTCAGCCCCTGCTGGGATGGTGTGTCATGGGGATCTCAACCATAGCTGTAAACAGGGCCCAGGCTGCCTAGTCAGAGAGTGGCCTTGGGGAGGAGTGGTTTACCCTCTCAGGGTCCCATTTCAGTTGGCTGCCAAAGACCAAATGTCATTGCTTTACAAGGCCACTTCTAGCGTCACTATCTTTGACCCTGCGGGGCTGGCTCAGCTTTGAAGGTCCTGACTGAAAGGAAAGGGTAGGGAGAATCTTGGCAGCATGGCTGGTGACATCAGCACTGGTGCTGCCTGGAGGAACTGGGTGGGATTTTGGAGTGGAGGTGGTGACTGCAGACCTGAGCCTCCTGGCTGGCCCTCTGGACATAGATTTTTAATTGTTTCTCCACAGCTCTTTTATGGGTCAGCTCTCCTGGGCTTTTGACTGATTCCTCCTAATGAGGTTGGCTACAGGCCCCAGAAAGAACTGCCCTAATCAGCAGGTTAGTGCTTTCTAAAGAGGAGTCACCTGGCACCAAACCAGATTACTCAGTGTCCCTTTTTTTTTTTTGAGACAGGGTCTCCCTGTAGCCCTAGCTGGCCTGGATTAGCAATGGAGACCAGGCTGGCCTGGAACTCACAGAGATCTGCCTGCCTCTGCCTCCTGAGTGCTGGGATTAAAGGTATGCGCCACCACGCCCGGCTATCAGTGTCACTTTTTACTGAGAACATGCCCTGATCTGAGACCCTGAAAGTTGTGTCGCTGCCAGGATGAATGGCTTGGGTTGGGGCTCAGGCAGGTAGGAGGTATGTATATTGGTGCTGAGGATCTAGCCCATGGCATCTCACATGCTAAGCATGTGTTGTATCACAGAGCTACACTCTAGCCCCTGGGATAATTGCTTTTCCAGATAATTGACTTTTGTCATACTGGTTGTCAAATTGGCTTGCTTATCCTTGCAGACCTCTGCCCAGGAGCCTGTCACCCACTCAAGAGGCTCAGAGGGCCTGTGGGCATGTGTGTACTGGCAGGCGTGGTGTTTGTTCCTCAGTATAGAGTGCCTGCTTCTGTCATGTCTCTTTTTCTACTCGCCTCCTGCTGTCCTGCTGTTCCCTGATTATTTGATTGGCATCTAGACTCCAGATGACCTTAATGTTAACTTTAACCCAAACTTTAAGAAATGCCAATAATGCCAGGTGTAGTGGCACACATCTTTAATCCTAGCACTGATGCAGAGGCAGGCAGATCTCTGTGAGATCCAGTCCAGCCTGGTCTACATAGTAAGTTCCAGGCCAGCTGGGGCTTTGGGGAGACCCTATTTCAAAAACAAAAAAAAACAAAGACTGCTAAGTCGCAGCTTTTCCTGTTCGTTGAAGTCAGTGAGGAACAGAGTGCACAACAGAACATAGTGTACCTCTAAAGATAAAGGCTGAAAGAGGGAGCGCGAGTCCCCCAGAGGCCCCCCTGGAGCTAGCTCCCTGCTGACTTCTCAGAGTGGAACTCATCCAAGGCTGTCTACTTGAGGCAGTGCTGCGGCAGGGTCAGGCCAGCAGGGTCATAGTGGCTAGTGGGACCAGTTCTTTCCCCCATTCGCTCTGTGGCTTAGTTGAGACTTATATTGCATAGTAGTAACCTAGACCTGTAACCTTACTTAAGGGATTTCTTTCTTTTTTCCCAGATGCTGTGAGTGTGACAGACTCACTAGGGTTTGTCCATGTTGGGGAGGAACCTTCCTTCCGGGGGTGACGGTGTTCATCTGGGCATGTCTGAAGTACCCTGGGCCCATGGACCTGAAGGAGAAGCATCTGGTGGGCCCTCCTCTGTTGCTGTATGGCTGTTGTGGGGGCGTCTCTGTTGGACTCTCTTCACCTGGGTTTGCTGGGTGGTCTTCAACTGGGACTTTACCCTGAATGTAAGGGTGTTTGTGTGTATGTGTGTGTGTGTGTCTCTGAGGCTTGCTTGGATATGACCAAGACCCTTTCTCAGAGGTTAGTATTGCTTGGCTGGGAAGAATGTAGGGTTAAGGGCTGCCTACTTAACACATTGCATTGACAGCAGGCTTTCTGATTGGGTTTGATCCCAAGCCAGTCTTGCCCAGGGGTGTGTAATTTAGTTTGTTTGCCCTATTTTAGGGCTGTGCCCCAACCTGCTGAGCCATGCTGAGGACTGTTGGGCACCCTGTCTGTGGTTAGGGCTGAGCGCCTCATCAGATTCCAAACACAGCTGCTTTAATCAGCCAGGTTGAGCTGTGCCTAGTGGCGCAGGTCTTTAATCCCAGCTATTCAAGAGGCTGAGGCAGGAGAACTGCAAATTCAGGAACTATCAGGTGCAGTCTTTGTATGGAATTAGTCTAGTCCCATCCCATGGCAAAGCCTGTTCCCAGGAAGCCCTGTATCTTGCCTGGTTTCTGCACTATCTACTAATAAACCTCTGTCTCTGCTCACCAGGCCATTTTCCTTGAGGAATTTCTGGATATATGAGTCCTGAACTAGAAAGTCATGTTGCCATAACCAGCAGCCATATTTATGGAACATTGGCCTTAGGTTGTCAGAGTGCTGGGACAGTGGCTCCTGATTGTAGAGGATGGCATAGTCAGTTCAGTAATAGAGCCCTTTGGGGTTTCTACCTGTGCAAAGACTTTTATTATTAATGTGTGTATAGGCACATGTGCTAAGGCATACTTGTGGAGGTCAGAAGACAACTTTTGGAGTTGGTTCTTTCCTGCCACCTTTACATAGGTTTGGGGATCAAATTCACGTTTGTCAACCTTGTGTGGCAAGTGCTTTTACCCACTTGAGCCATCTCGCCAGCACAGCAAAGATCTTTTCAATGGTACACTGGGCTTTGAAAGGTGCCTGTAGCCTAGAACTTAGAAAGCTTCTCAGGGAAAATGGATTAGGAAGAGCTGGTGTGGTGACCATTGTTGTTCAGGTAATCTATGGTCGCTGGCTCAACCCAGGATTGGTTTGGCTGTGGCTGGCTGATTTTTGGCATCCTGCCCTCTCTTTCCAGTTCTCAGCCTGTCTTGAAGCCCACAGTTGATGAGCTGTAGCAGTAACAGCTCGGGCTCCTGTTTCTGAGATGCAGGGCTCTATTTGCCCATCACTGAAGTGGGTAGTGTGGGAAGTAGATGGAAAAAGGAAAGGACTATGCTGTGTCTGAACCACACCCAGGGTAGCCCTAGCCCTCCTAAGGCCTGCCGCAGAGCTGGGAGACCTTTGGTTAGCTGGTTCCCACCCTAGCAGTACCTTCCGGAACTGAGGACAGAGGGACCAGGGGTCTTTCTCTTTGACTAGAGCTGACAGTCCTAGTGACTGGCAGGGAAACTGACCCCGCCCACCCCTCCTTCCTGCTCCCAGCTGAGACTTCCTGCCTTTAACCTCTGGACTGCCCAGCCCCTCCTTTCAGCATTTAACCATTTGGCAGCAAATACCCCCCCACCCCCACCCTCCACGCCCCTGGAGCTATACAGGCCAGCTAGGGGGAGGGGAGAAGCTGGCTTGTGCTGGGAGGTTCTCTCTTCACTCCCTGCTGCTGGAGATGGTGTTGTCCAGGAGACAAAGGACCCTGGAGAAACAAGCTCAGCCTCCAGCCTGCTCTCTAGACTTTCTAGCCAAGGGACCCATTAAACTGGTCTCACTCCCTGGGGTGTTGTATCCCTATCCTGAGGATGGTCTGTCCACCAGAAGAGAAATGACCAGTCCCCTGTCAGTGACTTGACTCCTCCTTCACCCAGAGGGTCTGTGCTGACAACTTCCTTTGTGACAAACTGGAGTCCTAGAGCCGCGTTTTTAGAGCCCCTAGTTGCCAGGCCCTGCTGATGCTCCTAGAAATGCTGAGGGGGGTGCCCCAGGTAACTAGCCTCCTCTTTTTGCTTGGGACAGTGAGAGCCAGGTGTTACCCACCTGGTCCCCATAGCTCATGAGCTGGTGTGTCTAAATGCAGCTCTTCCCTTCATGAATCAGCAGTCTTTGGGATCTCTGTCCACCTGGAGAGAAGGTATTGAAAACCTCTGAAGCCCTTTCTTTTAGCTGGCTTGCCACTGATTTCTTCCTTCCACCAGAACCCTTGGCCTCCTAGGAGTCCCTGCTGGAGTCCCTGCTGGCCAGTCCTCCCCCTCCTTGCAGGACGTGCTGCTATTAATAAGGCTCCGGTTCTCTCCCTACCTTCCGGCAGTTCTTACTGTGGAAAGAGTTGCTGTTGGTGGAGCTCCATGCTCTGAGTGATGGGAGTATTGGGGAGCTCTGGTGGGTGATGGGCTAAGCCACAGTGGGGTGCCTAACCTCATCTAGTGACCTGGGGGCAGTGGAAAAGTAGTCTGTGAAGAAAGCCAGTATGTCCCCTAGGGTACTCCTGGGTAGCCAGCATTTGCCCTGGGACTCCAAGCACGTGGCAGCTTCTCTTGTCTGTCCATGTGTCCCTCTGTCCATCTTGGCTATCCTCTAGCTGCATCTCTCCTCCCTGCTCACCCTGCACTGGCCTCTCTAAAGGACCGAACTGTTGGACACCTGACAGAGTATGGACAAACTTTTGCCTTCATCTCTCCATTCTTCACCTGCCTCCTCCCTCTCGCTCTCTCCCCTCCCTCCTTCTCTGCCTCCCTCCCTCTCAGGGTTGCAGTTGCAGCCTGCTGCCTCTGCCTCCGCCTCCTCCTCCTCCTCCTCCCTCCCTGAATCTGCAGTGTGACTGGAAATAGGCTGAATTAATCAGCAGATTGAAGCTCGGCACTGCTGTGACCAATTCTCTGCAGTACCGGCTTCTCGCTCACTCACGTTCCAGCCCTCTCCCCTTTTCTCCCTTCCTTTCATACTCTCCTTTCTCCCTCTGTTCTGTTTCTCCCTCTGTCCTTGAGGGTAGTGTTGGAAGTTACTATACCTGACTGCTTGTCCCACAGGCTCTGCCCCATGCTCTTCAAGCAGGCAGAGCTATGGATGTCCCACCAGGGCAAGCACAGCACAGTGAGTATGCCAGCTTGACTTTCACAGTCTAACAATGTCTCCTTTTCTGCTTATGAGGGAGTTTCTGAGTTAGTGGTTGCCAGAGGAGTCCTGAAGATCTTGCAGAATAGGAGGCAGCTGGAATGAGCCTGAGGTAACCAGGGTTTTAGAGGATATTGGGACCGAAATCCAGAAAGCTAGCATATCTTGGAACTGCTAGCCAGGTGTTCAAGTTACCCAGAGCAGTCCTGGGGATTGAGTTTCCCAGAGGGCCATCCTGCCAAAGGATGCTAGGACCCAAGGCTTCATGCATAAGTGACAAAAACTCTGGAGTGCCTCTGTGGTGACGGGACTTTTTTTCTGCTGTATTTCTTGGGTAACTGAGTCAGGAGTCAGGGTTGGGATGGTTTCTTCTAGGCTTTGGGGAAACAGGTATGTGAAAGTGCTGAGCTCTGTAGGAGCTTTTAAGAATAAGGGAGAAGACCGAGCAGCTGTCCTCGGCCTCTAATTCACCTGGCTGCAGATGAGTCCAGATGTGCCTGGCCAACTCAGAACCTGGGTAGTGGCTGAGTGTAGTTCAGTGACTTGGGTTTGTGCTGAGTTCAACTTTGGGTCCTCTCTGCCTGTACTTATGAAAGCAGCTGTGATGGGGGACCTAGAGAAGGGGCTCCAGCCAATTATAGCTAGTGGTCATCTGCCATCAAGGCTATGAGTCAAGGTCTAAATTTGTGACTTGTCTACCTGAGAGCAGAGCCTTGATTCTGCTCTTTCTGAAACAGATGAAATAAGAAGATGAACAGTCACCATACAGAGAACCTCAGAGTGTTCTGCAAGGAATTGGGCCGGGGAGGGGGATGTTGGAAATTTCTGGGTAAGGTAGGTGCAGGGGAGCTCAGGTGCATCAGTTCTTGAAAGGGTCATTGGACCGTCTGATGCTTAGTTATGTACTTTGACAATGGGTCCTGCTCAGAGGCAGATTCCTATTTGTGATTTGGCAGGCAGAGTCCTTTTGCCCTCATTTCCCCAAAATGCCATGTCTTGTTGGTGTTCCCCTTGAATGATGGAACAGAGAGCCAACCCGGCTTGCAGTAGCATACAGCCTCCCCTGAGTTAAGAATGCCCTTCTACTTCAAGCTGTTCTCCCCTTGGCTCCAGTTTCTGAGCACTTACAATAGTGGGCTGTGACTGGTTCTGCCTGAAAGTCTTCAGTATCCTCCTTTCCTAGTCTATCTGGGGTAGAGGCCTCACTCCTGGTCCCAAGACTGTCTCTAGAGGGGCCAGCAGCAGGGTAAAGTGGGAGTTTTTAGCATGTGGGAAATAGAAATCTCTTGTTAGCTTTGGGAATTTAATTAAGGCATATCAGAATTTTCTTCACCCTTCTTGACCTCAGTGGGCAAGAGAAGCAGACTTTCGACTGTGACTGTTGACTTTGGCTATTGATTTCTCAGAGAAAAGGAACTTGCTGCAGTCTATCCAAGGGTGCTAGGCACATGGGGTAGCCTATCTAATTCTGTGTGGAGAAGAGTGACTGTGTCTGTTTTCTGCCAACCCATTCTGAGTCTCCTTCAGAAAGTACTAATCTTCCAGTGAGCACTGTAGCTAGAGCTCTTCTGTCATGTGGGGGAAAGCTAAAACACGATGAGGATAAACAGAGATTTGACCCTTAACTCAGGCCCTCTTACCACAGAGGGGTGAGCCAAACAGGCTTAGTTAGCATTTGGGTCAGCACAGTAGAAGCTTGTGGAGAGTAGGCTGGCTCAGAAGGCTGAGTCCTTGCCACAGGGCCAGCCTGTGTGGGCGGGCACTTCCTTCGGGCAACATGTAATTACAGAATGGCTTATTTTCCCTCTGCTGTGCTGTCTTTAATCCCCTGTCTGGAGTTGGTGCCCCTAGCCAGACACAACATGCATGTGGGGGCAGACTCACACAGACAGCTCTACGAATGTCCTGCTCCAGGAGCATCTGCTACCCTCTGGCCATGCCTTCCAACCTGGAGAGACACAGAGTACCCAGGGCTGGGAGAGCAAGAGAGCAAGTGATGGCTGATGAGCAAGGGAGTCTTGCACATGGGTCTGTCAAGAAGGCAGCAGATGTCAGGTTGGCCATGGTGCAGCCCAGGGGAGCCAGTGAGTGCCTAAAGTCTGCTGGCCTGGCTGGAGGAGGCATGCTTCCCCGGTTCTCTAGTTTCTCGTCATAGCCTTTTTTTCTGTCTCAGGGAACTGTTCTTTCCTGGGCATGAGGTCCTAGGTCCAGGCCCAGCAGCTTCCCAGGTAACCATACAGTCCTGTGGTTTGCCAGGCTCTTCCTTTTTCCTTCCCAGTTCCCATCTCTTAAACATGGAGCCCTTACCCTTTCTAGCCAGCCCTTCCCACATCTTCAGTTTTGAAGGCATGGTCCAAGCATCCTGTCCATCCCAGGAAGGAGAGAGAGTAAGCCAGGAAAACTGAGTCCAAGTGGAGCAGGAGTAGTGTGAGGGAAGGTGCTAGGGGCCCAGGCTTCTTGCTCTGGCCCCAGGTCCTCTTCTTTTGGTGGGGAGGAACTGGCACAACCACTTTGGCCCAGCCCTTTATAGCCCTTTGTCTTCCCTCCTTAGAGCCCCCCCTGAAGGTCTCATCCCTTCTAGGAGATTGCATGATAGACCCTAGCCTCACTGAGCCTTTTTGTTTGTTTTGGACTCTGGCTTCTGGGAGGCCCAGGATCCTACTGAAGGGAGTTGGATGCTTGGGCGTGCAGTATTTACCCAGGCTGGGCTGTGGGCCCCCTGCCTGGAGGCCATCTCTTTATAAGCTGAAATAACTAGTTTATCCCCTCTGGGAAGAACCTCTTATCTCTTTAATTTATTAAAGTCACCATGGAGAGTGGGATTAGATGAGTTAGGCAAGGAAGCCAAGAATCTTGGGGTGAGCCCACTGTAGAAGCTGAGGCAGCCAATGGTAGGCAACGGGGGGCTCTCTTTCATGTGTGCCTCACAATTCAAGTTATGTGGCACTGAGACCCTGTTCTTTCAGGCCTCAGAGCCCCTCTCAGAGTCATGGAGGTATGTCTGCTGCCAGGGCTGAGGCCAAATAGCCAAGGAGAGAGAGATCTTTGGAGCTAGGCAGGGAAGAGAAGTTCAGTCAATAGGCAAAGCCAGAGCAGATCCCTGCAAGGGACAAAATGGGGCTGGGGTGGGGAGGGGCATTGGAACAGAGCAGAAGGCAAGGAGTTCATGAAACTTGGTGAGTGTGGTCCTGTGGCTCCTCAGGATTCCTTGGTGGACAGCCTTGAGTCCTTTTTCTTGATGTCTCAGTTCTAAGAATTCACAGCTTTTGCTTGAGAGCTTTTTCTGATGGAAACCACATGGAAGCACTTTGTGTAGCCCCTGGGAAAGACTTGTTGCTCCTTCAGGCACTCCATTTCTTGGGCCCATTCTTTGCCTTATCATTGTACAGCTGGTGGTCTAACAGATTTACCCCAATACCAGCTTCATCCCAGAAGTTACGTTGCAGTGCTAGGGTGGTGCCTGGTCATGCACCTTTTTAAAAAGCTATGGATGCTGCTGCAGGTTTGGGGTTGACATCCCTGACGAAGGTGTCCCTGGATCAGTGAAACTACTTGCACATTCATTCAGCAGGTATTCATGAGCTTGTGTGTACCCAGTAACCATCCTTCGTGATTCAGTGGTGATGGCTTGTAGAGAGAAAAGAATTCGTTACCTTTTTTCAAAGAACTAAGTCTAGTAGGAGAGCCAGACATGAAAATCTAGAATCAGTTCTGTAAGTTGCAGGCTGAGAGCCAGGTTGCCTTGGTGCTATTGGAATACAAACCTCCCTCTAAAGTGCAGCACTGGGTTTTAAGAAAATGTCCCTCCCAGAGGAGGTGATGTCTGAGCTGTCTTGAAGGAGTAAGAGTTGTCTGGTGGCAAATGTCCTTGGCCAGGAAGTACAGAAGGAACAGCAGGGGGAAGTGGGAAGTCACAGGACCCTAGGGCCTCACAGAGCAGGCACAGAGGTCTGGAGTAGGTTTTAAAGGTAAAGGAGAAGAAGTCAGAGAGATGGCTCAGCTGGTAAAGGTACTTGCCACCAAGCCTGGTGACCTGAGTTTGATTCCCAGGACCCACATAATAGAAGGAGAGAACCAACTCTTGAAAGTTTTCCTGACCTCCACATATGTACCATTTGCATGCACACGAATACACAGACACAGACACACAAACACAAATTTTAAAGTAAAGGGGGTCAGCTGATGAAGCATGCCTTCTCTGGTTATGGTCTTACAGTGGGTTTGGAAAAGGTAAAGATAGGGTGAGAATGGCTGGGTGTGGTGGCTCAGTCCTTTAATCCCAGCACTCAGGAGACAGAGGCAGGTGGATCTCTGTGAGTTCAAGGCTAGCCTGGTCTACATACATAGTGAGTTCCAGGTCAGCTGGGGCTACAGGAAGATCCTGTCTCAAAAAGACCTAAAAAAAAAAAAAAAAAAGGGTGAGAAGGAAGAGTAAGTGTGTAGAGGGGGAAGGCTAGGGTCTGGGATATTGTGACCACCCGGTAGTGGTAATATGGATGGAGAAGTGATTCTGGTAGGGAGGACTAGGGAAGATTAGGGGCTTGGGGCACACTTCCATTTCCTGTGAAGCAGCTGTGAGGCAGGTCAGTAGACAGGTCTGTGTCTGGGACAAAGGCCAGGCTGGGAGTGAAATGTGTGCCTTGAAAACATATAGGTGGTAGGTGAATTCACAACTGTGGCAGAGGTCTCCCTGGAAACATCTGACAGTTGGGGAGGATGGGCTGTGGGATGAAAGGAAGGAGAACAGTTGGAGTCCCAGACGAAGAAAACAGGAAAGGTCGGGTCTCAACAAAGAGTGACCCAGCCATAAGTTCCCTCAAGATAATTTGTCTGGTCCTTATGTCATCTGGTACTGTCCAGGGCCAGCTGTGATGATGGGTATTATAGAGTCACAGTATTGTCTTTCCCTAAGAACAGCTGCCTTTTTCCTGTAATTATGTCCTGCCTAATATTTTAGTGTTGCAAAATCCTCTCTTGCAAAATGGTGGTAATAGAAGGAGGTAGGTTTTTCTTTCTTTCTTTTTTTTTTTTTTTTTTTTTGGTCTTTTTGAGACAGGGTTTCCCTGTAGCCCCAGCTGTCCTGGAACTTACTACGTAGACCAGGCTGGCCTTGAACTCACAGAGATCCGCCTGCCTCTGTCTCCCAAGTACTGGAACTACAGGTGTGCACCACCACACCCGGCTTTTTTTTTTTAAAGACAGGCTAGTTTCTGTCTCACATAATCTGCCACCTGCCTCTGCCTCTTGAGTGTCGTGATTAAAGGTATACGCTATCACGTCCAGCCTTTAAAATTTTTTTTAAAAAATTATCACTCTGTGTGTGTGTGTGTGTAGGTCAGGCTACAACTTGTAGAAGTTGGTTTTTTCCTTCTACCACAGGGATCCTGGGGATTAAACTCAGGCATCAGACTTGGCAACACTTGGCTTTACTGCTGAGCCATTTTGCCAGCCCTAAGTTGTTCTTTTCTTTCTTTTTCTTTTTCTTTTGTCTTTTTGTTGTTGTTGTTGTTTTTCTTTTTGTCTTTTTGAGACAGGGTCTCCTTATAGCCCCAGCTGTCCTGGAACTCACCATGTAGACCAGGCTGGCCTCGAACTCACAAAGATCTGCCTGCCTCTGCCTCCCAAGTGCTGGGATTAAAGGTGTGTGCCACCACGCTCAGCCTTAAAAATATTTTTAAAAGATTATTTATTACTTTTATTTTATGTGTATGAGTGTGTTGCCTGCATGTATGTGAGTGCACCTGTGTTGTGCAATTCCGCGGAGGTCAGAAGAGGGCTTCAGATTCCCCTGGAACTGGAATTAAGGACGGTTCGTAGCTTCCATGTGGGTGCTGGGAATTGAACCTAGGTCCTCTGCAAGAGCAATCAGTGCTCTTAACCGCTGAGCTATCTCTCCAGCCCCTTTGTTTTGTCTTTTGAGACAGGGTCTCACTACATAGCCTTGGCTGGCCTGGAACTTGTTATGTAGACCAGGTTAGCTTCAAACTCACAGAGGTCCATCTGACTCTGCCGCCCAAGTGCTGGAATTAAAGGGGTGTGTCACCACCACACATGATTTCCTAAGTGTTTCTTAATGTCTTCCCTAGGAAAAATTAATAACTAGTATTTCAGAGTATTTTCTGGTCTGTGAAATCTGAAAGACCCTCAAGGTAAAGTAGGGAGTGGGTAGCAAGACCAGTTTGATGGGTCAGAGAGACTGCCCATGGTCATAGCTTGAGGGTCAGAGGAGTAGAATGAGTTGGGAAAGTGCTTTTTTATTGCCTTTTTTTTTTTTGGTCTTTTTTGAGACAGGGTCTCCCTGTAGCCCCAGCTGTTCTAGAACTCACTATGTAGACCAGGCTGGCCTTGAACTCACAGAGATCCACCTGCCTCTGCCTCCTGAGTGCTGGGATTAAAGGCGTGTGCCATCATGTCCAGCTGCTTTTGTTTTTAACTTGGCTTTAAAGAGTAGAGGGCTATCTATTGTACCCTTGAACATTTTTAGAATTCATCGTGGTTTGGCTATGGTTAAACCAAGGGGCAAGAGCTGGTGGTAGAGGAGGGAAAGTGAGGATTGGGAGGAGGAGGAGGAGCCTTGCACTATGATGGACAGCAGGCCTGGGCAGGGACCTGGGGCCTGGGGAGATGCTGAACATTTCTGCTTCCCTTCAGGGCGAGCCTTCCTTGGCCCTGGGCCTGTCTACCCAGAAAGCTCTCAGTGTCCTGAAGGAACAGCTGGAGGCTGTGTTGGAGAGACACCTCAAAGAGCAGAAGAAATGTCTTACGTGGAAGGTAAAGCTTCTCTGGGGTGGCCAGGGCATGGCTGGGATGGAAGAGAAGCAGGGGTGGGAGGGGGCTTGTCTCAGGGATGTCATATGCCTTGTCCCACTGGTCAGAGAAGACTCAACTGAGACTTTCTGCAAAGTCAGAAGTTCCAGTTCCCTTAGAGTAATGTCCTACCCCATTGGCCACAGGATATGGGGAGGCCGGGATGTGTGAGGAGGTAGACTGGAGCCAGTTGGGGTGCTTACTGCCTGCCTGCCATGTCACTATAGGAGATGTGGAGGAGCAGCTTCCTGCACCTCAATAACCGCTGTTCCTGTTTCCACTGGCCGGGGGCCTCTCTCATGCTGCTGGCTGTGTTGCTGCTGCTGTGCTGCTATGGGGGCCAGCCTGCTGGGAGGTAAGCAGGGAGCTACAGTTTCTGCAACTGCTCTATTCCATCCCCCAGGATGTCCCAGGGTTCTGAAGGGGCTGTTGCCCCTGAATTGCTCACATCCTGATCTGGGTATATAAGAGCCTCCTTTTCCTTAATCAGGGCCAAAGGCTTGACTGGAGTCAGGAAGCAGGCAAGACTTCTTTCAGAAGAGACCAGAGGGAAGGGGGATCTTGCGTTCTGGGGGATGGCTGGGAGGCCTTAGTCCCTGGAAATACATGCTGTTCTTTGCCTCTCTCAACACTAGCCATGGAGTGGAGCTGGTAAACGCCTCTGCTCTGTTCCTGTTGCTGCTTCTCAATCTCATCCTCGTTGGGCGGCAAGATCGGCTGAAGCGCCAAGAGGTGGAGCGCAGGCTCCGGGGCATCATCGACCAAATCCAAGGTGAGACTGAGTCAGACCAAAGTCGGAAAGATGCCCTGTGAAATGTCAGAGGATACCCAGGCTATCATCCCTGGGGTTAGTGGATGGCCCTGCCCTCTTAAGCAGGGCAGCAAGAGCTGCAGGAAGGCTGTAGGTACCAGGCAGTGGTCTGGGCAGGCAGGAAGCTGATGGTGGCACTGTGGTCTCTCTAATGTTGGGAGACTGACAGAGAAGACTCTGTCTCTTGGCAGGAGGGCAGTTGGGAGCTTTTTTCAAGTCTGTCTTATCTGGCGGGATTGGGCCAGAGGAGTGGGAAGCAAAGATGCCTACAGGGTTAAGCAGAGAGATAGGGGCTCAATATGAGCAGCCCAGTTTCTAAAGTAGAGAAGAAGATCTCTAAAGGAGAGGGTCATTGCCCACATTGTGCTGTCCAGCTGGCATTTATTATGCTCCGACTGTAAACCAAAGGTTACATGAAGCTGCTTGAAAGACTGTGGTTTCTGCTTCCAGGAGCATGTGGTATTGTCAGAAAAGCAGCGCCACCTGCTCTCAGTAGGTTTTTCTCTGAAAATAATGGGCAAAGATAGTGAAGTGCTAAGTGAGAGTTTGTTCATTTATTTTGAAATGATTAATTAATTGCAACCAAGTGCAAGGTACTAGAAGTCTGAGGTGACCAAGAAAGATGGGCCCTGCTCATTGGGAGCTTAGTCCCTTGCTCAAGAGCATAGTAGCATAGTCTCTAACTGGGATTTAGTCATGAGAGGATCCCCTGCTTGTCTACACAGCACAGCACCTTTAGGGAGAGAAGCAGGACTGGAAAAATTAGTGTTGGCCTAACTGTCTAGTAACCATACAAACAACAAATGAACAGTCCAGGACCCAGCAAGCCAGGTCTATGGCAACAAATGTCTCCTACAGCTCCCTCTTGTTCCTTCAGGTCATCATAGATGTCACATGTGGCTTCTCAGAGCCTCTGCCACAAGCTTGTATCTTACTGTTTACTCTCTCCTCTTACTGTTCATCCTCCCATTATGAGCCCTGATCTGTTCGAGAGCCCCTGTTTAACCTGTTGAGTGCCTCTGTCCTGCTCACCTCTACCTGGATTGCTGTTCCTTTCTTATTGCCAACTGATAAAGTTTTGCCCATTTTTCCCGGCCCATCTCACATCCTCTTTCTTCTTGGAAGTCATCTTTCATGGCCTGGCAGATAGGTTTACTCCTTCTGTACTCCCCTCCCACAGTGCTGGATCTTTGTTAATATACTTGGCACTTGATGCCTGATGGAGGCTGCAGTGGAGGAATCTTAGGGAAGACATCATTGAAACAGAAGAAGCATCTGAATGTGTAGAGTAGCTTGTGCAGACCTGAAAAAGGCTGAAGAGCAGGTAACACTGCCTAGGTGTATATTGGGGCTGTTGTCTCCATTTTTGTGTTCTCTCAGATACTCTCAGGGATGGAAAGGAGATCAAGTGGCCAAATGCCATGTATCCAGACCTCCATATGCCCTTTGCACCTTCCTGGTCCCTGCACTGGGCCTACAGAGATGGACATCTGGTAAACCTGCCAGTTAGCCTGTTGGTAGAAGGAGACATCATAGCCCTGAGGCCTGGCCAGGAGTCTTTTGCCTCTCTGCGGGGCATCAAGGTAGTAGAAATTGCTGGGGAACATGTGAAGGCAGTTGGGAGTCCCTGGGTTGGATCTTGAAGCTTCCTGCCCAGCAGGGAGGCTTCACAAGGGCTTGTAGACAGAGGTAGAACCCCCTCTTCTTCCTCTTCCTGCTGGTCTGTCGTTTCCTGGATCTTTAAGTGCTAGGAATCCAAGTCCCACACAACCCACCCCCAACAGGCTAAATTGCTAGTGAATGGACCCTGACCTTGGAGCCATTTCTATTTAACTGGCTATGTCCAGGAAGATTGGCCTTGCCAGGCATGGTAGTACACGTCTGTAATTGTAGTGCTGGGGAGGCTGAGGCAGGAGGATTGAGAGTTTGAGGCCAGTGTGGATTATGTAGTAAGATTATCATAAAAAACCAAAACCCTCCTGGTGTTGGGGGCACACACCTTTAATCCCAGCACTTGAGAGGCAGAGGCAAGTGGATATCTGGGAGTTCAAGGATAACGTGGTCTATGGTCTACGTAGTGAGCTCCAGGCCATCCGGGGCTACAGGGAGACCCTTTCTCAAAAAGAGCAAAAGAAAGCCATGCGTGGTGGCGCATGCCTTTAATCCCAGCACTCGGGAGGCAGAGACAGGCGAATCTCTGTGAGTTCAAGGCCAGCCTGGTCTACATAGTGAGTTCCAGGCCAGCTGGGGCCACAGGGAAACCCTGTCTCAAAACGACCAAAATAAACCCCCCCCAAAAAACAAACAAAACAAAAACAGCCCCCCCAAAGACTCTGATGGAGCCCTTTTGCCCCATCACTGCCGGCAGGATGACGAGCACATTGTCTTAGAGCCTGGAGACTTGTTTCCCCCCTTCTCTCCACCACCTTCACCCCGGGGGGAAGTGAAGAAAGGGCCACAGAACCCTCAGCAACATCGGCTCTTCCGTGTCCTTGAGACTCCTGTGATTGACAACATCAGGTAGCAGTGTCACCCACATCTTCCTGCCCTGTTGTCTTCTCCCTCAATGCTTCCTGTGACAAGGAAGGAGCCTCATCCACCCCAGGCCCTGCTGATGATAGGCATTGCCCCAGCTTCTTACCTCAAGCTCTCGTGAGCATTCTTAGACTGAGGGAACACCTAAAGGAGGTTGCCATAGTCCCCTTCCCCAGTGTACCATGTGGCCAGGGCCAGGGTGAACTAGGGGCTTATAGGACTTGATGTTTGGTGAGGCTCTGTCCAGGAGAGAGGCCCAAATTCCTTTCAAGGTACAGGCTTCTGGCCTCTTTTCCCAGGAGAGACTGAAGATTGTCTTTTTGCAGATGGTGCCTGGACACAGCCCTGTCCCGCCCAGTCACTGCTCTGGACAATGAGAGGTTCACAGTACAGTCAGTGATGCTTCACTATGCTGTGCCAGTGGTCCTGGTGCGTGAGAGGCTTTGGGGTAGGGGAGAGGGACACACATGGGTGAGCCTCAGGGCCCAACACAGGTGACAGTGCATGTAGAGGGGTCAGAGTGAGCCTGTGGTGTGAATGGCAAAGGAAGGGGCCTATAGGTCAGTTCCTCCCTAGGGGAGGGCATTAATGCTGTGTCCATCCTCTTCCCACAGGCTGGCTTTCTCGTCACCAATGCCCTGCGCTTCATATTCAACGCACCTGGGGTCACTTCCTGGCAGTATACCCTTCTCCAGCTCCAGGCAAGAATGGCATTTCTTCGTGGTGTGCTTTCCTGTCTGGTCTCTCCCTCTCTGCAGCCCAGAGCTTACTCAGGATTTAGCTTACAACCCTTAGTCTCCTTTCCTTCCTGCTCCCTAGATAACTGTCCCTTTCTACCTAAGGGATGGCTATGTGGCAGGGCATCCCTCCCCTTCCTCCCAAGCCAGCAGGCTCTTTAGGAACCTGGCTTGTGGTTTGCTCTTTCTCAGGTGAATGGCATGCTACCCATCCTCCCCCTGCTCTTCCCAGTCCTCTGGGTCTTGGCTACCGCCTGTGGAGAAGCTCGTGTCCTGGCCCAGATGAGCAAGGCCTCACCCAGCTCCCTGGTAGGTTGTTCCAAAGCATCTAGAAGACAGCGGCAAGAACAAAAAGAGGGAATTGGTTGTGCCAGGAAGTGGGACAGATGTGATCCCAGTCGGGTCAGCATATTACAAGCCCTGGGCAGATCTCTAGGGGCTCAGGCTCTTTCTGACACCAGGTAGCCTCCACGCCAGGCCCAGGTATGGGTGAGTGTCTCCTCTGCATACCATCAATGGGGAGTTGGGATTGCCTGATGAGGTTATGAGCCTCACTGGTGCAACACTGCATTCAGTTGGTAAGGTGATCTGTGTGAAGGCAGCTTTTTCCTCACTGAAGCTCACCTCCTCTCTGTACAGCTAGCCAAGTTCTCAGAGGATACTCTCAGCAGCTACACTGAAGCCGTCTCCTCTCAGGTACACTGCTGAGAGGAATTTTGCTCCAGGCCCCTGCACTCACAGAACCCTGTGCCCTTGGGCTCTTTCTTGGAACCCTGTTAGAGCCTTGAACCTCCAGCTAAGCTCTTGGAGCACTGCTTTCCCCCAGTCTGTGTTGCATGTAGGTGTGACCCAGGTCTGAGCCTATAACAATACCTTGTCCTAGAACCCCAATCTCCTGGACTCTCTTGGATTTTTCTTGATTTGGGCCCTAGAGGCTATCTTGAAGGAAATAAGTCTGACCCTCAAATGGCCTCACAGACTGTCTCCCACCAGGAAATGCTACGCTGCATTTGGGGTCACTTCCTGAGGGTGATCCAAGGGACATCGCCAACGCTGAGCCACAGTGCCAGTCTGCTGCACAGCTTGGGCTCTGTCACGGTGAGGAGGCCCACCAGGGAGGAGGCACCTGTCGTACTATCTGGCTGGGTCTGGACTGCTCATCTGTTACTTATGTGGCCACTGGGCAGTTAGGTCAATGCTAAGTCTTTTTTCTAATCCTTCCTTCCCAAAAGGTGCTGTGCTGTGTAGACAAGCAGGGAATCCTATCATGGCCAAATCCCAGCCCAGAGACTGTGCTCTTTTTCAGCGGGAAGGTGGAACCCCCTCACAGCAGCCATGAGGACCTCACAGATGACCTGTCCACCCGATCTTTCTGCCATCCTGAGGTAGAGGAAGAGGTATGGCCAGCTTCCATGGAATTAGGTTTGGCTGCTTAGCCTCAGAGACTGACCTATGGCCTTGGGAGGGCTAGACTCAGGAGGGAAAAAAGGGCTTAGACATTCTGGGAGCTTTTTCTGAGTATTTGAGGGAAAGGACAAAGCAGTAGGGGGCCCAGAACTGCCCCGCCCTCCTGGTCCTCTGGAGCCATGGGACTTTGGTCCTAGACCTATGCTCCTGTTCTTCTCAGCCCCATGAACGAGATGCCCTCCTTCCTGGCTCCCTGAACAATACCCTGCACCTTTCCAACGAGCAGGAGCATGGTGACTGGCCTGGTGATGGTCCCAAGCCCTCTGAGCCCTACTCTCATCACAAAGTGCATGGCCGCAGCAAACACCCGTCCGGATCCAATGTGAGCTTCAGCAGAGACACCGAGGGCGGCGAGGAAGAACCTAGCAAGGTGAGAGGAGGGAGACAGAGTGGAGAAGCCACCTTGTGTATCTCAGGCCATCCTGCCCGCATTGACAAAGGGACACAGCTCAGTTTGAACCAGTGAGATTTGGAAGAGTACAGGAATCAGATACAGCCTCTCTTCCTAGAGCTTCCAAGCCTGGGTCAGCAGGACAGCCTTCTGAGATCTGACCTGAGCCTTTTGTATGATGGTGCCTTGTCCTAGTTCAGTTCTCCCCAAGTTAGCAGCCTCATAATCAGAATCTTCTAAGCACACCAAGCCAAGGCTCCCAGGCACCTACTTTCCCCTGGCTGAATTAAGACTCATTGTTTCCTTCCTGCCGGTCCACCCCAAAATTGGTACTGTCAGTGTCAGCCATATAGGTCCTATTTAAAAATATTTTTTATTAATTTGAGAATTTCATAAAATATATTTTGATCATATTTAGACCCCCTCCCCCTTCTCCACCCTCACCTTACTATACCCCTAACCTCATGTCCTCTATTATCATTTGTCTTTTTTTTTTTGAGACAGGGTCTCCCTGGCCTGGAACTTGCTATGTAGACCAGAGATCTGCCTGCCTCTGCCTCCCAAGTGCTGAGATTCAAGGCATACATCACCATGCTTGGCTCTGTTTGTCTTTTTTTTTTTTTTTTTTTTTTTTAAGAAAAAAGGCCACCAGGCGTGGTGGCGCATGCCTTTAATCCCAGCACTCAGGAGGCAGAGGCAGGCAGATCTCTGTGAGTTCAAGGCCAGCCTGGTCTACATAGTTCCAGGACATCTGGGGCTACAGAGAGACCCTGTCTCAAAAAGACAAAAAAAAAAAAGAAAAAAAGAAAAAAAGCCTACTAAGTTGAATCCCTATTTCCAAATGCTCCTGGGTGTGAGTCTATCTCCTGGAGTCTGGTCAACCTACCAGGTGACACAGTGGCTATCAATTGCCAGTGGATCCTCAGCGAGGGCTGGGGCTTCTTTCTTACTTCCCCCATCCATGCTGAGTTTTTGTCTGACTTGGACACAGGTCTTGGGCATGCTGTCACTAGCACTGCGGGTTCATATGTGCAACTGCCCTGTGGTGTCCAGACAACACAGTTTCCTTGTATTCATCTAACACCTCTGGCTCTTATAATCCTTCTGCCCAGGTGTAGGTCCCATTTTTGATCCTAGCCAAAAGGATCAAAATCAGTGGGTACAGATCCTAAAGGCAGACAGGAGGACAGGGAGAGGCTCTCAGTAGGGATAAGAGGATATGAGCATGGTCACCCTCCTGGGAAGATGGGCTTTCTTTTTTCATCTTCCCCAAGATGAACTTTCTTGTGGGACCAGTTTGGGGCCTATCTGGGAATCAGAGCCTGACCTGACCTCCTCCCAGCCTAGGGCTCCTCTTCTCCCATTTCCTCCAGGTCCAGCCTGGGACAGAGGATGATCTCTATGAGACTGAGGACTTTGTATGTGACTACCACTTGGAGATGCTGAGCCTGTCCCAGGACCAGCAGAACCCCTCGTGCATCCAGTTTGATGACTCCAACTGGCAGTTGCACCTTACCTCCCTCAAGCCACTGGGCCTCAATGTGCTGCTGAACCTGTGCAATGCCAGCGTCACTGAGCGCCTGTGCCGCTTTTCTGACCACCTGTGCAACATTGCCCTGCAGGAGAGCCACAGTGCTGTGCTGCCTGTGCACGTGCCCTGGGGCCTTTGTGAGCTGGCTCGTCTTATTGGTATGGCATTGTGGTGGTGGAAGTGGGATGGAGCTGTCTGAGTGACTGCTAGCCTCTCAGGACAGGCTGGGCACTGACTCCAAGTAGATCTGTCCCTGGCATAACATTCCTTTGTCATGAACTCTTTAAGCTTCTATTTCCTTTTAATAGACACTGAAGGAGTGGCAGAGCTTTCTAATCTGGAAAGATGAGTAATTGTTGGAACACAAAAGTGGCAGGAGCTGGTCAAGACAACTACAGTCCATCTTTCTACCTGTTAGAATGTAAAGAAGCTGGTGGAGCCTTGTCCCCACTCTTAGGCCCCAAGTCCTGTCTTTGTCCATAGGCTTCACTCCAGGGGCCAAGGAACTCTTCAAGCAAGAGAACCACCTGGTACTCTACCGCCTTCCCAGCGCTGAAACTGTGAAGGAGACTTCGCTAGGGCGTCCCTCCTGTGTGACCAAGCGGCGCCCCCCACTCAGCCACATGATCAGCCTCTTCATCAAGGACACTGCCACCAGTGAGCCTCATGCCAGCTCAGCTGGTATCTAGCCAAAACTTCTAGAACTTTTCAGGTGGGGGGATATACCCCATCCCATCTATTCTGGGGAGAATAAATCAGATAAGCACCAGACAGCTCTCCAAGTCCCCCAGTGTGGCAGAGACTGGTCTTGAGGACAAGAGTCACAGAGAATGGGATTCTTCAAACAGGAAGTGTAGTGCCTACAGGACTAGTCAGCAGTGTTCCATGTCGGCTTACTGATTGGGAGCCCTGAAGGGAGTCTTTCCCTATCAGGAATGCCTTTGTACCTCTTTAAGGACTGCAGTGTGTCACCTGCTAGATTAGAAGAAGGGCAGAGGCTAGTTTGGGGCCTCATGGTATGGCTTATTTTCCTACCCTAGGCACAGAGCAGATGCTGTCCCATGGCACTGCTGATGTGGTCTTGGAGGCCTGCACAGACTTCTGGGATGGTGCTGACATCTACCCTCTTTCAGGTTCTGACAGGTGAGTGGGGAACTTTGCTGGTTTGCCTGCCTGTCTCATGGTTGTGGGCATCTCAAGATCAGTCATCTTACTTCTTCTCTACTCCTCTGGCAGAAAGAAAGTACTGGATTTCTACCAGAGAGCCTGCCTGTCTGGCTATTGCTCTGCCTTTGCCTACAAGCCCATGAACTGCTCCCTGTCCTCTCAGCTTAATGGCAAGTGCATTGAGCTGGTGCAGGTACCGGGCCAGAACAGCATCTTCACCATGTGTGAGCTGCCCAGCACTGTTCCCATCAAGCCAAACATCCGCTGTAGCAGCTGGAGTTCTGACGGTATCACACACTTCCATTTCAGTAGGAATGGTACTGGGGTTCCTGAGGCTGGGAAGCCCAGGAGCTGGAAGGTTTCAATGGGCCATGGCTTTGTGTGTGGCAGAAAATGGGTACCACACAGAGATGGCAGTGTGGCACTCACTAGCTGATGTAGGAAATCCTTCAGTTTTCTTATCTAAAAACAGGTGCCTTCTGTACCCTACTCACAGGTTTCTTGAGGTATTTAAGAGGGTTAATGAATATAAAAATGCTTTCTTAGGAAGTTATAAAACAGTGCATTTATAAAGCATTACCTTATTAAAATTAGATAGAAGCCCAAGCCCAAACTCTGGGAACTGAGGAACTTAGCATCTGCCTTCCGTCCCCAAGCACACATATTTGGTGGTATCTTAGAAGCTCAGGATACCGTGTACTGAAGTGGTTGCTGAGGGTGGGACCAGCACCTACCTGGAACAGGGCCAGGCAGGAGCTAAGCCATGCCCTACATGGCTCCCCAAGGTGGTCACCTGACTGATGAGTACTTTTCATTGTCTTTTCTCTTGTGTCTGTTGGCTCCTTAATGTTTCTTGGCTCTGTATATGTCTGTGTGGCTCTGTGTGTGTGTATGTGTTCCCCTGGGGCCCATATGCTCATTGATTTGGGTATGGCCTCTATGTGTGTGGCCCTGGGCTCCTCCTGGAATCTGCCTCTGTGTCCTAACTGGGCTGTGTCCTGGTTGTCTTGCCACATGCCGGCTGGGCTTTGTGTCTTGTGCCTGCCTGAAGAAGGGATCGGGGAGGTGCTGGAGAAGGAAGACTGCATGCAGGCCCTGAGTGGTCAGATCTTCATGGGCATGGTGTCCTCCCAGTACCAGGCCCGGCTGGACATCGTACGCCTCATTGATGGGCTGGTCAATGCCTGTATCCGCTTTGTCTACTTCTCTTTGGAGGATGAGCTCAAAAGCAAGGTAGGGAAAGCCTTCCCCTTCTGTCCCCACTGGTCCTTTTGGGCCTTTGTGTTCATTGTCATATGCTTTTTACAGGTATTTGCAGAAAAGATGGGTCTGGAGACAGGTTGGAACTGTCACATTTCCCTCACACCCAATGGTGACATACCTGGCTCTGAGATACCTCCCTCCAGCCCTAGCCATGCAGGCTCCCTCCATGATGACCTGAATCAGGGTGAGGGCAAAGGCTTGTGGCAGGGAAGGGGTGAGTGTGGAAAGTTCCCCTTGGAAAGTTCAGTTAGGAGAAACTTCCATAGATCCTCCTATAAGCACACTCCCTTGGAAATAGCCTGAATGTCCCTGTGGGCAGCAACAGTAGGCAGAGGAAGAAAGGATGCAGGAAGCTGTGTGCCATCTGCAGGGCAAGGAAAAGCCTCCCAAAAGGCTGGTCCAAGGTAAGGACAGGTGTTTGTCCTCACAGTGTCCCGAGATGATGCGGAAGGACTACTTCTCTTGGAGGAGGAGGGTCACTCGGACCTCATCAGCTTCCAGCCTACAGATAGTGACATCCCCAGCTTCCTGGAGGACTGTAACCGGGTATGACAATGCAATCTGTGTCCTGTGCCCATGAAGTGGCCACAAAGATGGTCCAAGAAGAGAAGGGCGGGGTGGGCGGTTGGCACGTGCAGTGATTCTCCCCATCCTGAAGCCACTGGCATCTCTGCTTCCTCCAGGCCAAGCTGCCCCGGGGCATCCATCAGGTGCGGCCCCATCTGCAGAACATTGACAATGTGCCCCTGTTGGTGCCCCTCTTCACGGACTGTACCCCTGAGAGTGAGTATTATGTCTCCTCCTGAGCTCTGTCAGGGTTGGGTATCATGTAGCTCGGAGGGGAAGACTTTCCTAAGGAGAAAGTGGGAAAACCTGGGCTAGGACTGGCTGGGGAATCCAGTGGAATAATGCTGTGGGCATGTCCATTCCAGGGAGTTAGAAGTGAGTGTTCATGTAATTGTGTTGCTGGGTGGTGTTGCTCCAAAAAAGGGGCCAGCTCCCATTTGTTTCCTGTTCTTCTGGCTGAGGGTTTCTGCTAGCACCTGTCCAGGATTGTACCTCCTGACTCTTGTGACTCTTGCCTGCCTGCAGCTATGTGTGAGATGATAAAGATCATGCAGGAGTACGGGGAGGTGACCTGCTGCCTGGGCAGCTCTGCCAACCTGCGGAACAGCTGCCTCTTCCTCCAGAGTGATGTCAGGTCAGGGTGAGATGCTGGGGCTGAGGGTCCACCTCTGCCTCTCAGACCTCAGATGGGCGAGCCTGCATGTAGCTAGGGACTTACCTTGGCTGGGACCCAGGCACCTGTGTATGGTGGGAGAAGAGGGGATAGGATGCTCAGTCCTGTGGTACACAGTTTTTGCAGAGTTCAGTTCATGGTGGACTTTCCTTTCATTGAGCAGCATTGCTTTGGATCCCCTGTACCCATCCCGCTGCTCCTGGGAGACTTTTGGCTATGCCACCAGCACTACCATGGCCCAGGCCTCGGATGGCCTTTCTCCCCTGCAGTTGTCAGGGCAACTCAACAGCCTACCTTGCTCCCTGACCTTTCGCCAGGAGGAGACCATTAGCATCATCCGGCTCATTGAGCAGGTGGGACTCAGACAGGTAGTTGGGGGAGGGTACAGGCCCTCCTGGGCAGCCTTAAAGGTGGAACTTCATCATAGTATGCTTCTGGGCCCACCGGACCTCAAGCTTCCTGCCTTCCAACCGGGAAGAACAAGTGAAGCTCCCCATGGCAGTTAACTGCTCCTTCCTCTGCTCCTTCCTCATAGGAGTATCACTGGGAGCATCACTGGCATCTGGTTCTTAGCTCTTGTTGGTTATACACCTGAGAGAGGTCATGCAGGCTTGGGCCATAATCTGTCCCTGTTCGTCCCTAGGCTCGGCACGCCACCTATGGCATCCGTAAGTGCTTCCTCTTCCTGCTGCAGTGCCAGCTGACCCTTGTGGTCATCCAGGTAAGCCGGGGCCTACCCAGGCATTGCCCTCCTTTACCTACTCCTTCCTTAAGAATCTGAAGAGGTGGGTGCAGCATATCCAAGAGCCTCTGTGAAACACCTGGACTTTGGAGATGACCCCATTGGTAGAAGTGTTCTCTTCTCAGTCAGGATGAGTCTGTCAGGGCAAGGGCAAGGCAGCCCTGGCATCTAGGGTCATACTAACTTGCTGGCACCTCTTTTCTCTCCTGGTATAGTTCCTTTCCTGTCTGGTCCAGCTGCCACCACTCCTGAGTACCACAGACATCTTATGGCTATCCTGCTTTTGTTATCCTCTGCTCAGGTGAGAGACTGTTTAAAGCTCCTCTGTGCCCAGGCAGGTGGGGCGAGCATGTCAGTGGGCATCCCAAGGGGCCCAGCATTCTACCAGGATGGCTCAGAGCTCACCTTTAGTACAAGAAGGCTCTGAGACAAGACCCCCTTTTCTGATTCTACTTCCTTAGCAGACTTGATCTCATTCCCAAGATTCCCTGTATGTTTTCTCTTTGAGAGTTGAGGGACGGGGTGGTAGTCACTATCCCTTTATCCACACTTGCTTTTCAGCATCTCTCTGCTGGGTAAACCACCCCATAGCTCTATCATGTCTATGGCAACAGGCAAAAACCTTCAGTCCATTCCTAAGAAGGTAAGCAAGGCAGACCTAGGTTACCAGAGCTTCTCAGAGAGGCTGAAGGCTGGGGCTGGGAGTGGCCTAACCTGGAAGACTCTGCAGAGGTTGGGGACCTGGAGAGCTGGCACTTGGCTAGTAGAGGTGGTAGCCAATCCTGAGAAAGATTTGTGCTGGGAGTATGGTCCCTGGTCCTTATCCCTCCAGGCTTGACCATTTGCTGAGAGCCTGCTGAACATGTGAAAAAGTTGACCAGGTGCCAGGTCTGCCATGCAGCCCACAGGGAGGCTGCCCACCCTGGGAAATGACCACCCTCCTTTATGCCACAGACCCAGCACTACTTCCTGTTCTGCTTCTTGCTCAAGTTCAGCCTCACCATCAGCTCGTGCCTCATCTGCTTTGGCTTCACACTGCAGAGCTTCTGTGACAGTGCCCGGGCCCGCAACCTCACCAACTGCTCCTCCATCATGCTTTGCAGGTGGGTCCCTCACTGCCCCAGCCATTTCCCTGTGGGCCCTCAGGAGGCTAAATCTCTGTCTTCCTTTGGCAGCAATGATGACAGGGCTCCCGCCTGGTTTGAGGACTTCGCCAATGGGTTGCTGTCAGCTCAGAAGCTCACAGCTGCTCTGATTGTTCTGCACACTGGTGAGGGCTCTGCTTTGGAGGGGTTGCTGAACACTGTCAGGAACACCCCAATGTTGGAGGCAAGATCTTGGGCCAGTGGAAGCCTGACACCCCATTGGCTGATTTCTTTTCTAGTCTTTATCTCCATCACTCACGTACATCGCACTAAGCCTCTGTGGAGAAAGAGCCCTTTGACAAACCTCTGGTGGGCCGTGACTGTGCCTGTGGTGTGAGTAGTGCTTAATGCAGGGTGCTGTGGGATAGGCCTGGGATTGCAGGTGGGAGGAAGACAAAGTCTGGTTGCCCTCCTTGAGCTAATTGTGCTGGGAAAGCAAAGAAGGAAGCAACATGACTTGGGCTTCACACAGGGCTATTCCCTCCCCCAACAGACTCCTGGGTCAGGTGATCCAGACAGTTGTAGACCTGCAGCTGTGGACACATAGGGACACGCATGTCCACTTTGGCCTAGAGGATGTGCCCCTGCTGACATGGCTCCTGGGCTGCCTGTCCCTGGTCCTTGTGGTGGTCACCAATGAGATTGTAAAGCTTCATGAGATTCGGTGAGCTTTAGTGGGCCCCTCCAGTGGGACTCTTGAGTGTTCCTTGAACCTGCCACCTCTTTTGTTGGTATCCTACGCAGTCCCTTGGTCTGAAGGTCTGTCCCAATCTGTTTGTCTTTTAATTCCTGGTACTAGATATTGAACCTAGGACAACCTCCAATATACTAACGGGCTATATCTCTAGCCCTCTTTTTCATTTTTTGAGACAGGTCTCACTAAGTAGTTCAGATAGGTTTTGATCTTGTGATTCTTCTGCCTCAGCCTCCAAATAGCTAGAATTATAGGCCTGGGCCACTAGGCCCAGCTATCAGTCTGTCTTAATCTGTTTCACCAGGGTCCGTGTCCGGTACCAGAAACGACAGAAGCTGCAGTTTGAAACTAAGCTGGGCATGAACTCTCCCTTCTGAGCCATTGGTCATGGTGGCCATACACGCCCTGGTTCCTGGGGCTAAAGCCAGATGTTTTCCTGATCCTGGGGAGTTGGTATCATGGATGTTTCAGGGTTTGTCTTTGTGCCCCTTGGCGTTGGAGACCCTGCTGTCTCCTTACTCTGGAGCTTACCATGGAGAAGCTGAGGACCCATGACCTTGGTTTGACAGGACTGCCCAGGTTCTTCCCTGGCCCTACCGGGGGCACTCTTGAATGTATGACCTTGGGCGCTTGGTAGAGGGGCCCATAGCCCCTTCCCCGTGAATTGCCTGTCATCAGGGTCCCCTCACTTGGTGCCCTCTGCTTTTGTGTCTACAGCAGCCTGAGTGAGGGGTGAGCCTCAGCCTTTGTTAGAGAAGCAGTGTGGAAGATAGTGTCCTACCTGCCACCCCCATCCCATCGTCCTGGGGCAAGGGCTTGGGTGTGGCCCTGAGGACCTCCCCTTAATCTGGGTTACTCTCATAGGTGGGCCTGAAGATGGAAAAGGGCCCACCTCACCCTGGAGCCCTTTCCTGTGCCTGCACCAGCTGGCCATGAGTCAGCCATAGGGGACACAGCTCAGGCTCCCTATGACCCCTGCCCTCGTTCTACAAGTTTTTACTGTTATGTTTTGTTTTTTTACTGGAAATGAGCCTTTTGGGAATGAATGTCAACGGGTTTATATTAAAATTGTAAATTGCTTATGAAAAAACCTGTAGCTGATCCATAAAGCAGTCATGAAGGGTCCTGTCTCCAGGCTGCAGCACTGAGGGGATCCTTGAAAGCAGGGAGCGGGGCCTAAGCCTTCATTCCTCCACATTGGTGTGTGCCCTCAGGTCTGGGTGAAGGGAGACTCCTGCACAGATCCAAACACAGCCCAATCATGTGGAATGACACTTTCATTGGTGTTAGTTGAGGGAAGAGATTAATAGTTACAGAGCCTGGGCCTGGGCCAGCTGGGTCAGGTCTCCAACTGGAGGTGGGCAGGCAATACAAAGGCCTACCCCACGGCATCCTCTCAGGCAGTTAATAGAATAAATTCCATTTAAAATATATGCATTTCTCTCTGCTTAAAAAATATTATGTACAGTTGTAAAAGTTTGGACATTGGGGATCTGTTAATCTCATTGCCTCTGACCCCCACCAGCACTGCCTCCCAGTGTGGGATGGCAGGAGATGACTGGACCATAGCCACTGCCAGGAGAGTATACCCCTGCTCTGTATTTACATCTCGTATGTACACTTCCAGAGGGGACCAGCCAGGTGCCTTACCTCACCTAGCCTAATGGAGCCCTAAGGCAATACAGCAAGTGGCCGGAGGCATTTCCTTGGGACAGGGACTTTAGACATGGGCAGGGAGGTGCAGAGGAAGCACCCCAAAAGCCTGTTGCCACCTCCTCCTAGAGGAGAGAGCTCTTACCAGGGTTCCTGTTCAGGGGTCAAAGTTGTATAGTCCGATTGTACATGGGAGGGGCTTTGCTACCACATGCAGCAGAGTCCCTCAATCACGTTCTGACAAGTCCTCTCAACCCCCTTCTGGACTAACAGCCATTGCGTGGAGCAGCAGGACAGCCTCTGCTGGGGAAGGGTACTCCAGCCCAACCAGCCCTCTGCCTGTTCCTTGGCTGGCAGGGTCCTCTTCCATGCTTGGCCACTGGCAGTGAATGCTGGCAGGCAACTGTGGGTACTGTAGGAGGCCCACAGGCCAGTCTTGCTCAGTCCAGCATGGCATCCAGCTGGTCAGCCAAAGCATCAAACATGGTACTGATGTCATCCAGAATGTGCTTGGTAGAGGTCCCTGGAGGGCTGTGGCAAGAGAAAGCTTGATGAGATGGACGAGTAGTCTGTAGCTTGCTTCCCTGGGGAAGGAACTCCATGTTTCATGTCAGACACTTAATGTATATTGCCTCTTACCTAAACTAACATGCCTGTAGGTGACAGTCACCAGGAATCTCTGCAGGCCGGATCTGGGTCACTCTGAAACCTAGGTCCTAACATCCCACTAGAGGCCCCCCCAGGCTCTGCCTGCAGTGTCTCCCTCCCTCTGGTGTTCTGAGGGCCCAGGGGAGAAGCTGTTCCCATGCCTACCTTCTCTCCCATCCCCTCTGCACCCAGCTCACCCCTCTCGCTCCTCAGTGCCAATGCTCTTCTCAGCTGCCCTCAGTGCAGCTGCCAGGGATGAACTGGTTTGTTCCAGTCTCTGTTGGGCCCGGCCTGGACCCACAGGCCCAGTGCTCTCAGGCCTTGGAGGGGGTACTGGGCGGGGGCCGAGCCGGGGAGCCAGCTTTGGGCCAGAAAATGCCAGCTGAGTGCAGGCCACAGAAACAGGCTTGAGGGCTGTTCCTGCAGAGAAAAAGGTTGGCTTATGACTTGGCTGGATGTAACCCAACACACAATGACTCTTCTCTGCAAGCCTCACTTCCTACCTGTGCCAGGCACTTTAAGGAGGGCAGCAAGGGCAGCTGGAGGCTCTGTCTCCACATTCAGCCGACTGCCTGTTGAATTTTCCACAGCTGGCCCAGTGCATGGCCCTAGGTGGCCAGGGGGCTGTATTATGGGACTGAGAGAAGGGGCTGGAGCTCCTTGAGTTGCAAGGCTGCTAGGTTCAGGCTGTGGAGGGCTGGAGGAAACTGAGGAGGGAGATTCACAGGGGGCCTGGGAGGACAGGGGAGTTTCCACTAGGCTAGGGGTGTCACCCACCACACCAAAGGCCAACAGTGCGGTCTGTAATGGCTCTCTCTCTCTGCATTTGGGTCTCCGTTTGACAGTATCTGACTCTGTAAGGTTGAAGTCAAGGCCAGGGGGAACAGGAGTCTCCCGGGGTGGGGGGCCAGCTGGCTTAGGCCGCTGCTTGATAGTCAGATTCCCTTCCTCTGCGAATGGCAGCCCTTCTCCTGAGCTGCCCCGAGATGGCGGTGTCCCCTCAGGACCAGGCTCCTCTTCTGTGTCCGACACAGGGCCAGCTGGGGCAGGAGGGGCAGGGGGCTCTGAGGGGCCAGTCGGTTCACTCAGTGTTCTCCTTCGGGGCCCTGCAGCCCCATCTTTGGGCCCCAGGCTTCCATCTAGTGAAGATGGCTCTGTGGAGCCAGAGACTGAACTGAGACGCTTGGGTGGTGGGGGTGGAGGGCCTTTACGACGGGCGCGGAGGGCAAATGACTGGCTGCGGGGGGTCCCTCGAGCTGGAGTCAGGCTAGGACTGGTCCGGGCAAGGGTGCTGCGTCCTGGTCTCCGGGTGAGAGTGGCATAACTGCCCAAGGCACTGCCCAGTGGCCCTTCGGCCTCCCCTTCAGCTTCCCCCTCAGTAGGGCCAGGGCGGCTCAGGCTGTGAGACCGGCGCTTGGGCCGAGGTGGGTCTGGAGGAGTGACAGGAGACCCAGCCAAGTAGGAGAAGGCCCGGGGTGCACCAGGAGGTGGCCCTGGGGCTGGGCTAGGTGAACTCTGTGGGCACATAAAAACATAGGGGGTAGGTCCTTGGCTAGGAAGTGGGGAACAAAGCTTAGGGGGGCGCTCTGTACCCTCTGGAAGGTTCCTCTCCTGTGGGGCACTGGGGTCTCCAACACTTGGTTGGGAGACAGGCTGTTCCTGTGAGTGACCAGACCCCCGTGAACGTGCTCCAATGCTCTCCTGGCTAGGAGAACGTGCAGGGGGAAGAGGTAGTGGTTCTGGGCCACCCCCTGCCATAGCTGCCTGCAGTTCCGGGCTCAGCTCACTGCCTTGAAAGGTGAGGAGGCGAGGCCCAGCCATGGCCGGACCTTCCCCATTCTCCAGCCCTTCAATGGCCATCAGCTCTGGACCCCTGGCCAGCCGACGCCCGCCTTCACCTAGGGCCTCTCCCTGTAGCAGGCCCCGACGAAGCTCTGCTAGCCTCTTCACACCCAGCATAAGCTTCTTCTGATGGCCTGAGAAAGGTGGACAGAAGCAGCCAGGTTATCGGGGTCTAGGAAGGGTCATCCCCATCACCTTGGATGGACCCCATTTTCCCTTGGAGATGCCAGAGGCATGGGAGGAGGGGTGTCCCAGCCAGGAGGCCTCAGAGCAGTCCTCACCCAGCTTGTTGACGCCTATCTCCTGCAGCTCCTCCCAGGTGAGATCAGCCACCAGCCCCATGGAGTCATAGCCACTGCTCACCAGCTGCTTGTGGTACTGTGGCAGCCCCAGCGCACATAGCCACTCCAGCAAGTCCATCTGGAAGAGTTTCATCCTCAGACCTGTTCTCTCCAAGCTAGAAAGGAATCCCCCTCCCAACCATCGTCCTGAGTAAGAACCAAAGCCCCCAGCCTTCCACCTGCTCACCGGGATATAGTTGGGCAGCCACTCAGCAATGCTGAGCTGGGCAATCTCCGAGGCGATCTTCTTCCTGTGTCCAGGCTTGGTCACCCCGATGGCCGTCAGATCCTGCCACACAGGGCATGGGTGTCAGGGCCCTCATTTTCCCCCAGGGTTCTCACTTCCCCTGCTGCAGTACCAACCTCAGGTGTCATGCGACTGATGGTTGGCACATCATAGCCAGCCTGCAGGAAGTGGGCAGTGTAGCCTTCCAGCTGGAATTCACTTAGCCAGTTATGAATGGCCTGTGCATCCTGGGGTAGGGAGTGAGATGGGATAGGGAAGTGAGCAAGAGCCAAGCCTGCTGAGAAAGGGCCCATCCCATTGGCCTGCACTTCTCCCAGGCCAAGATGAAGTGGATATAAATCCATACTAAACCTTCCATTTTTCCCCAAGGCTTAGTCTATCTCCCAATGGAGGCCTCACCTTTCCTTCCAGCAACTGCTCCGGCCTTACATCCTGGGTGAAGCTCTCCCCAGAGCGGTAGCTGGCCAGAGGGCGGTGATTCGGGTTGTCTTCAAGGAAAGAGAGAAATGACATCAGAGGTGACTGGAGTGAGGGAGGGGTGGGGGCAAGCCCTTAGCTTCACCACCTGCACTTCCCAGCCAACACTAGTCCGGTTTACCCTTCCTACCTGCCAGGGATGGGGCATGCAGTCCTGGCAGCACCTGGTCCTCAGTGGCAGAGGGCAGTGGCTAAAAAGGAATAAAGGAGATAAATAAATAAATATATGGGAAACTGGAAGTGGTCAGGCCCTGACCAGGCAGGCCCCAGGGACCCTCCCTCCTACCTGGGCATTTTCAATAAGGAGGCTGGTGCCATGGCCATTGGTGCCTTCGGAACTCTGCCCACTACCAGCACTGCGGATGCTGCCCACACTGCCCTCGCTCCCCACGCTATTCCTGTCACCTGCTGCAGGGGGCAGAAGCACAGGGGTCAGAGTTTCACTTGGTGTTCCTAACAGCTGACTGGCAACTTGCCAGTGCTCAGTGCCCAGTGCTGCCCTCTGGGAGGATGTACCTGGACTGTCTGGGTTAAGGCCCATGCGAGGGAGCTGGCCATAGGTAAGCGGGTGCAGGGGATCATCAGCAGAGGATTGTGGTGTCCGAGAGAAGCCTGGTCGCAGGGGTGTGGGTGCAGAGGGGAGACGGGCCACGGGAATGCCCACCCGCTTGCTGACCACCTCAACGATGCCTGGGGGAAAGTAGCCCACACGGTCTGTGCCCCTTTGGCTCTCATGGATGTGGCCTTTCCAGCGACCATCAGGGTGCTGCTCAAGCACCTGTTGTGATAAGTTGTAGAGGGAAAGGACAGTCACTCCTTACACCAAGCAAGTGGCTATCGCTGCAGTCATAGTCCAGCAGGCCTGGTCCAGCTCTTCCCTCATGGAGCTGGCCTCTAATGCTCTTGTCAACCCAAGTTTGGCCCCTACTGCTGGCAGTCAGCTCAATCCCCTTTTACAACAGGTCATACATGCAGGAGCCTGTGTTCTAATCTACTGGTTGTCAGCTTGGGTCAGCCATTTTAATTTTTCTAAGTCTCAACTTTTTCATCTTTTTAAAAAAGATAATGGCACCTACCTTCCCTAGATTTGGAAAGAATTAAATAAGTATATACAGATTTAGCTCAGCCTAGTAACAGAGCAGGTGCCCAAGTAAGTCACAGCAACTGTTGGTATCCTAAAGGAATGCCCACAGGGGCTCCTCACCGTGATGACATCTCCTGCCCGGATATTGAGAGCAGTGGGGTCATGGAGGTTCCAGAAATCCTTGAGTGCTCGGACCTTCAGGATCCCTGAAGCCTCTAATAGAAAGGGAAGGGCAGGTGTCAGTTAAGTAACCTGATTTTCCTGGCCTGCTCTTCTTCTACACCCTGGTACCCACTATAAAGGCTTCAGCCTGTCTCTGGCTGGGTCCCCTCCTCCCACTCACCACGAAGTAGCTGCTTAATTTCCCGGCTGGCCTGGGAGGTGGTGAACTGATTCACTATATCCAGTGCCGTCTGGTTGTATGTGTTCCGGATGTTCACGTCCACACCTCCCTGGGGTACATGGTATCATAAGAGCACTGGTATCCTGAGCACTTTGCTAGTCATTTCTCCTCTCTTCCTCCCAACCACCCAGAAGGAGGGAACTGCTATCACATTCAGGTCTTACTATCAGGTCAAGGCAGACTTGGGGTCTGAACCAGTTGGGTCTGTTCTCCAGCCATGAGGCTTCAGCACCATTTAGAGGAAGTGAGGCCCTTTTCTTGCTGCCCCCACAAAACACCATGGCCTCCCTAGCTGGTGTCAGCACATAATGTGGGCTCTGTGTGCCCATTCCTACCTCTAGGAGCAGCCGTACCACCTCGGTCTTGCCATATAGTGCAGCCTCGTGGAGTGCAGTTCCTGTCTTGGTCTGGCGGTTGATCTCAATACCAGCTCTCAAGAGCTGCCTGTGGTGGGCAGAGGGAGTCATGGGGTGGTTGAAAAGGGGAGAAGCTGGGGGATGTGGGGGTTGGGAGATTGAAAACAGCAGCAGGGGATGGAGAGAGCTCAGGTGTGTACTGTTCTTGCAGAGGACCCGAGTTTAGGAGTTCAGTTCTCAGCACCCACATCCACCTGTATCACAAGCTCCAAAGAATCTTATGCCCTCTTCTGGTCCTCACTGTCAACTGCACTCATGTGCACATACCCACCACACAGACATACATAATTAAAAATAAAAATAGATCTTAACAAATACACAAACAATAGCAACAAGAAGGCACTGGTTAGGAACTGATGGTTTGACAAGAAGGGACTAAGGAAAAGGGTGGATCCCCTAGGGTACCTGATGACTTCTCTATGGCCATTCTTGGCAGCCAAGTGTAAGGGCGTGGTGTAGTTGGGGTCACATGGGTCCTTTGCCTCTCCCTCCAGCAGTGCCACACATAAGTGGCTGTTCAGTAGCAACTGGGCCACCTACAGTATGCAGTACCCAGTTAGATCCTCCTCCTAAGACCCCATAGACATCCAGCACCCAGCACCCTGGGGCTGTAGGCCTCACCTTGAGCCGCCCAAATTCACAGGCCAGGTCTAGGGGCGTCTTCTTCGCTTTGTTGACCAGGCAAGGGTTGGATTGGTGCTGGAGGAGCATTTCTGACTGTGGTGGGGGGAGCCAAGTAAGAGGGCCTGGTCTGTCAGACATAAGTCCCTGCCTAGCTCCTTTCCCGCCATGATCCTACAGGCAGGCTCACTTACCACCTCATAGTGCCCATACTGTGCAGCCAGGTGCAAAGGGATCTGCCCATCCAGGGAAGCAGCATTGACAGCTGCAGAGGCCCGAAGCAACAGTCTCACAGGCTCCAGCCGGCCCTGCCAGGCTGCATAGTGCAATGGACGCATGCCTGATAGGAGGAAGAAGGAACTCTGAGAGGGGTTTGGGATGGCATTAGGGTTGGGGAGACCCAAAGAGAACAGAGCCACCTTGGCTGGGAGGCGAGACGGCCATCCAACAATGGCTTTCTCTGGTTTGGTCCTCTGTGGGGCTACAGTCAGTTATCACTGTGCCCACCATGGATGCCCTGGCAACCCTGGACAGTGCTATAACCTCTCTGAGCCTCCTCATCTGAATAACGGAACTACACACTACACACTTCCCTCAGAAGAAAAGCCATGTGTAAGCTCAGAGAAGAGGCACTCTTCATCTCAACTGTGTCCTAACAGGACCCAGCTCTGGTCACAGGGGCTAGGGTGACGGGCCTGACCTTCCCCACATAGTGGGGTACATTGGGGTCTCACCATTGCTGTCTTTGATGTCAACAGTGGCTTGAGCCTCCAGTAGCAAGGCTATGAGCTCCAGGCTGCCCCCCAAGGCAGCATGGTGGAGAGCTGAGAATCTGGCATGGGAGACACAAAATAGGGGGTGTCAACGAGTGGTCTCCCACCTCCTAAGTCTTGGTCTTCCACACTCAGGCTCATTCTGGGGGCCAGCAGTGATGGGTTACTTGCCCCCCTATGCCCGCCAGCCCTGCCGTGGGAGCGCACAGCAGCCGGGACGCAGCATGAAAGAGCTCAGTGTCTAGGCTGAGAGGCCCATTTGTCTAGCATCTCCCCCACCCCCCAGCCAGCACAGAGGAGGGGGGCTGTGGGAGCAGGAGCCTGGAGGCTCCTACCCTCCAGGGAGAAAAAGGGCCCAGGAGGAATCTGACCCATGGGAGCCCCTCCCCTCACTCATGGCTAACTCCATAGGCAGGTGGGTGGGCAGGACCTGCTCCCTTTGGACCTACACAGGAAAGACCTAGAATTTAAAAACATACTTCAAGGACCTAATCTGAGCCCCAGGGCCTTTTCCTCCTCCCTTCCCCAGGCATCTACTTTCTTCCCCAGCGGCACACACTCACCCATCAGCATCCTGGTAGTTGACATTGAGCCTCTTCGTGGAGCCTAGGAGCTCTGGGGGGGGTCAGGGTAGGAAGCATCAGGACACATGGTACCATCTGCCCTGTCCAAACTCTCACCTGGCACTCCCTCTACCCACCTCCAAAGGCCCAGCTGACCTCTTGGTGTGCAGAAGAGCACCTGCCCCATGGCCTTTTATAGGTCCTGGCTTTATTGCTCCCACCCTGGTGCACAGGCTGGCAGCTTGAGGGCACCAAGTGCAGGAAGCCGCTATACCAATGCCCTGGCTTCCCTGGGGGCCCCAGCCCAGCTTGTTTATAGAGCCAAAGGAGGTGGGAAGGGGCACTGGCATGATAGGCCTTCAATGGGACAGGCCCACGGGGTGCATGGTTGGCATTCCTGTCTGAATGGGTTAGGGAGAGTCACATTGTCCTATTGGGTCAAGGGGGACAGGCAGGGAAAGAAAGGAAAAGGGTACTAAGTGTTCAAGAGCAGGAGGGTTGACAAGACTGGGCTCCAAGCATCCCTGAGTGGAACCTGGGGACAAGACAGTGTCAGATACACCCACACTAACCCCAGTTCTGTATGTGCAGGCCTTGTGAGTGTGGGCAGGTCATTTAACCTCTGGGACTGTAAAATGGGCAGATCACAGAACCTGCCTCCAGGGCTTGTGAGAACAGCCTCTGTCCCTGGTCAGCACATGAAAGATGACAGTAACCACCAGTCACCACTTAGCACTCCTTACATGTTAACCATTATTGGCACCATGTTATTCTATAGCAAATAGGGGCACCATACCTAAATTGACCCCCTGAATCTTGGTGGGTCCCTGCCTGTCTTGGGGAGCACCTGCTGACTCAAAATCTACAGGCTTTGGCTGAGCTGTCTAGGCCTCTGGCTGAGAAGCAGTGGGCACTGCCTGCCTGGGGCAGGATACATGCAGGTGAGGGCCCCAGTGGCAGCCAGGCCATGTGGTAGCTGTCCTTGAGGTTGAAGGGAGACGCCTTGTCATAGGCAGCCCCTGCCTCCCGCTGGAACCCACCCTGCTGGGAAGGAGGGGGCCTGGCTCAGCCAAGACTGGGCAGGGTTCCAAGCATTCTGGTCCAGGCCTGCCCCCAGGCCTTGGTGGGCCCCCAAATACCCCAGCAGCCTGGGCAAGGCAGGGCCTCATTCCAGCAGGGAGAGGAGGGGACAGGGGAAGAGGAGGGAGGGGACAGCTAGAAATAGGGTGACACTGAAGAACTCTAGATCAAAAAAAGGTAAATACTAAGAAGGAGCGGGAGAGGGAATGGGCGGGAGCTGCGGGGAGGAAACACAGACCTAGTCTTCTCATCCCCTTGGAAAGTCCTTGTAACACAGAACCATTGGGATAGGGAAAAGAACAGGAGCTCCAAGAAGCAGGAAGTGCCTGACTCAAAAGCTGATCTACCTTTCCCTGGCTGTGTGACCTTGGCTGGCCAAGCTGCCTCTTTAAGCCTCAGTGAAGACAAGGTCCAAAGACAGCCAGCGTTCTTCAGCCAATCCACCCTTCCACTAGTCTGCCAGCCTGGACAGACTGGGATGAGGCAGCTGGGTGGCTGGATGTGCTGGGGGGGGCAGGACAAAGTGACAGGAGGGACGCAGGAACAGGGGCAGGGCCAGGCTGGGTGGCTCTGTTCTTTCCAGAACAATAGCCGGAAAGGTGGTGGAGGAGAGGTCCAAAGTAACTGCCCAGGACCCAGTTGGGAGGGCGGAGGGTCCTGGTTCTTGGCAGTGGCTCCAGGCGCTTCCGCACAACCTTCTTCCCCAGCCTGGCCTGGGGCTGGAAGTGTCACCCCCGATTCAGGCCCAAGGAAAGGATATGAGCTCAGCCAGGCACTCCAGCCCATCCATTTCCTCTGACCAAGGAAGGGAACCTCAGAAAAAGGAGGTGGGGAGGGGCAGCAGGAAGGGTCAAGGCCAGCACAACAGCATTGCTCCTAGCCACCTGCTCCTGTAGACCTGGGAGGGGGAGGTATGCAGGTTGGACATCAGAGAGAGGAAGCTGAGGGAAGGGAGCATCAGACACCTGCTAGAAACTTCCAGCACCCTTTTAGCAGTTTCCTTTGGTGTGGCACAGCACCCCCCCTTCTCCGGGAATTGCACTGGAATCAATTAAAGAACTTTGTCAACCTCAGAGTCCCAAGCTTTCTGATGATTTTAGAACAATCCCTGGGTAATTCTGATATGAATGGAAATCAGTGGAGATTAGCATAGGAACAGAGGAGAGCACACAGGTTTATCTCTGATCTGACCTACAAGGGCTGTGTGACCTTGGGCAAGTCACTAACCTTTGAGTGTCACTTTCCTTATCTGTATAATGGATACAGAAATTCCTGACAGGGTAGCAAGGGGGTTACAGTATTTCATAAACTCATCAGGTTTACAAAGGTCACCTGTGACCTCATTTTTGACACCAGCGTCTCTGGCTTCTCAGGGTAAAGAAGGGAGGCACAGTGCCAGGGCTTCATGAGCAGGCCCAGGTCTGTCACCCCGGGTCTGCACCGGTACTGTAACCCTGTAACCCTGTATCTGTACCTGTACCCTGTATAAAGGAATCCCCCACTTTGGACTGAGGGAAGGGACATTTTCCTCTAGAGAGACTTCTGCCACTGGACATAGGAGACCTTTCTGAAGCCTACAAGCCTGGCTATGAGGTTCCCACCACAAGCCTCTGATCCTTCCCACTGCCCTCCAGTGGGCCTCACTGAGGCAGCAGGGCTGAGGGGCCAGCAGCAGTGTGACCAAGGCCCTATCAGGCAGGTGGCCAAAAGCGAAACAGAGGTGAGGGGGAGGAGAGTAGCTCCCACTTGGGCCTTCAGGCCCTCCCTGCGGACCACCCCACCACCTTCCTTACAGTTGGGAGGACCACCTCATCCACTTCCCCAGGGCACAGGGACCTCCATCTCTCACACATGGGTCTCTGCCCTGTTGTACAGTTGGGTACAAGCCATTAAAGTCTTTCTTTTTGGCACCCCACACTCCAAGGTGTGGGCGGGGATAATAAGATGTCTCCAGGTAGCCTCGGGACTCCTTCCTATGTACAGGGCCCAGGCGTATCTTGGGGTTAAAAACCCCAGTGCTCTAGAGGAGACCCTCCCCTCAGGGAACACAATCTCTGGCCCCAGACTAGTGGTAAAGACCACCTGTTGATCTACACTCTGAACACTGTGGTCTCCTGGGATAGCCTGGAGAGTTCACCCTTAAGTCCAAAGGTCTCCTCTGGGGGAAGGGGGGAAGCTAAGAGATGGGGCTTAGGTGTAGCCAATCATGTATTCAGGTCCCTTTGTCCTGTCATGACTAGAGTCCTTAGGCTGTAGAAACCTCTAGAAAATTAGCTTTAGGCCACACACTCCCAGGGACACAAGCAGGTAAGCTAGGAAGAAAGGAGCTTTAGTAATGGACAGATAGTGTTTATTTTTCTTGAAAATCGCTTTCTTTTGGGGCTAGGAATATGCTGTAGTGATAAAACACTTGCACAGCATATGTGAGGCCTTGGGTTCCAACTCTAGCACGGCCAAAAGCCAACCAACCAAACACCAACAAAAAACCACCTCTCTTTTTAAAAAAGATCTTTTACAGACACCCTCATTAAGTTCAGGCATAAATACCAAGATGCTCTGACTAAAGTATGTATATGAGGTTGCGTCTGGTCACGGTGTTCTACTCAGTCTTTCCCAGCCCATAGCCAGGAATCTCACGATGCCAAGGAACACATCTGAAAAAGCTACCTCCTAACTGGCAGTTTCAACGGCTGGAAGTTTGGGTGGTTTCAACCACTGCTCTGGTACAGAGTTTAGAACAGGACCTGACACACAACAGACAATAAAAGTGTAAATGGGATACACTTCAATTCTGTCACTTTGCAGGCAAGAAATCTGGCTCAGAAATATTAAGTGACTTGCCTAGAGACACAGAGCAAGAAGAGACCTAGCTTCCTCTCTGGCTCTCTACACAGAAGCACTTGTTGTCCAGCCTGGGATAGTCCTTCTTCCTCAAGACTGCAAATCAAAGTGACCCTCCCCCTCCCCCAGAACCTCTCTCCATAGCCTCAGTACTCAGAGAAGAGCCTCAGCTGGATGGTCACCCCACCAAGTACTCACTTGTTTTTGCAGCCTTAACCTTGGCCACCAGTTTCTGCACGCAGGTCACATCTCCATTCTTGACAGCAAGGATCAGGTCCTGTTCACGCCCCATCCTGGCTAGTGGGCCAGGCTCTGGGCCAAGGAGTCTAACAAGAAGCAAGAAACTGGTCCAATCAAGTGTCAGTGCGCCATGCCTCAGCCCCTTAGTGGAGTCCTGGTCTTGGGGGAGCACGTCCGAAGTCCTAGGCACAGATATACTCCCTCAAGGTATTTTGTGAGCTGCCACCACAAGCAGAAAAGCCAGTCTCTGAGGGGGTGGAGGTTGTGTGGAAATCTGGACGGAGATCAGCCTGCAGCTTCCGACAGCCCTGGGATGGGCTGGGACCAGGCCCACCAATCTTCCTGGGTTGGCTCAGAAGCACCAATGCCCACCCAGAGAGCAGTCAGCATTCCCTCTGGCATGAGCGGCAGCAATGGACAGGTCTTGGAGGTCTGGAAAAAATACAGAGCCTCGGTTGAAAGGTTGGGTCATGGCCAGAAAATAGGACACAGAAGATGAGCAAGATAGGTTTAGGGAGCCCCCAAACCACCCCAAGCACCTTGGTATCATGGACGGTCTGAGCACTTGGAGAGGGGAGAGAGCTGCTGTGTTTGAGAGGAGTATGTGCCTGTAGAGGGGAGGTGGCATTCTAGGAGGGTGAGGCTGAGTCGCTTGGGCCCCAGGGCACTGGGCAGCACCTCAACCTTGGGCAGGAGGGGCCTTGGCAGCACCACACACTGGGGTAGGCAGGGCCAGCAGCCCATTCTCCACAGCCCCAGGCTCTGACACCCACAGACAACTGGCAAGGGCCAAGAGGTTGGGCCTGGGAAGAGTGGCCCAGGCAGATGGGCAGGGGTCATTCCCTGTCCAAGGTATCTTCCCCAAGAACCCTCCCTACCTAGGTTTCACTTTAATAAGTAGATTCCCCAGCCCCACTTAGAAAGTGGAGTTGGGGAGCTTATGCACCCCATCTTCTGAGATCTACCGGTTGGACACCTGTTGCTGAGCCTTCCTTGCTGCTTGTGTGGAGTGAGAGAGCAGCTGGGCAGAGAACCAAGACAAAGTTGGTAACTACTAGCTAGCCAACCGCCTCCCAAGCTTGAACCTGAAGCCCCGACCCTCGACTTCACTACAGATAAACCTTACGTCAGTTCCTCGGTGGCGGTTAACTGGTTGCCAGTCTTGTGGCATGAGACCCGCGCAGGCCTGGGGCCCAGGCGGGGAGCTCCACGTTCCCCAGAAGTCGCAAGCCCAAGCCCGAGGGCACTCCCCCTCGAAGCCCCGCACTGGGGGAGGGTGCTCCTGGCAGTGCCTGGGGGTCGGCGGGCTCCCCCGCCCCTCGGAATGCCCCTCCAGCGCCGCGCAACTCCCCCAGCCCAGCCCGGGCAGACCCTGGGAACAAAGCGGCGCCGGGGACCCGGAGGGCCGGGAGTCGCGGGGATAGGTGCCAGAGTGCGAAGAAAAGGGGGCTCGAGGAAAACGGAAGGAGCGGGGAGATGGAGGCTCCCGCCGATCGCACAAGAAAAGTTAGTTTGCGTCCGTTCCCGGGGTGCTGACCCCCCGGCTCAGGCGTCGCAGGCTCACCTCTCCCTGCCGCCCCGCCGGGGGTCCGGCTGGCCTTGCCCGGTCCCCGGTACTCTGGACGGAGGCTCCCACGGACACCCCCCCCCCAAGCCCTTTCTCCTCCTTTCCGAGGCCGGCTCGGCGCCTCCCGCAGGAAATCCCGCCCCTCCCCTCTCCCTCCTGGCGGATCAGGAGCAGGAGACTGTCCCGGCCACGAAGTCGGGCTGTCAATCAGCATCCTGGGTCCCACCCCTGTCCTCTCCAGGCCCCGCCCCCGGCCAGCCAGTCCGGACCCAAAGCACCGGTCGGATCAGCGCATGCGCGCAGGTGACACTGAAGTAGGGGGAGGGGGAGACCGGAGGATGAGATGCGGCTGGGGAGGAGAGAAGACGTGACGTCTTGGCACGGGACCCCCTTTCTCTTTGTCCCTCCTCTCCCGGGACCCGCTGCCAACTCCCGCCGTGGCCGCAATCACCGACGCTCGGCCGCTGGCTGGAGCAATGGTGCCACCTGGTGGTCAGTGTCGGAGCGATCCACCGTGTCGCGGCAGTGACCCCAGACTCGAGGAGGTGCTGTCGGAGGCTGGGGTGGTGCTTCAGCACCGGCGTGGGCCGGACAGCGCCTCCCTCCCTCCAGCCCTCCCCCCGTGCCTTTGACCCCCGCTTCGGAGCCCCCTCCCCCGAAGGAAATCCGAACTGTCTGGTTTGCAAAGCTGTAACTGGAGAACACAGCTCTCCCTTCTCTAAGTACCTCTTTCCACGGCTGATGGAGGACTAAGCAGTTCAGGGCTGCGGAGAGGAGGGCCACACGTTTATTATTCATATTATTCATACAACGCCAGGTGAGGTTGTACTACAGAGGGACCCCGGAAGGGCTGGGAACAGAACAGGTGAGTTTCTGCACAGTTGAAACCTGCAAAGCGAGCTGGGGGTGCACGGAGCCACGCGCTGTAGGCCGGCGCTAGGACCCAGGACAGGCGGGAAGCCGGGCTGGGTTAATCCGGGGTGTGCCGAGAGTCGGGGGTTGCCGGCGCTAGGACCGCGCGGAGCCCCAGCGGTGGGCGGGGCACGCAGTGCGCGCGCAGCCGCAGACGGCGGCCGGATGGAGCCCGAACCCGAGCCGTGCACGGTGGAGGTTCCTGCGGGGCGGGTGCTCAGGTGCGGTGGGGCGGGGTGGGCTGAGCGGGGCTGCGAGCGGGGGGGTGCGGCGGTAGGCCGGGCCTGGACGCGGGGTGCCGACCGCGGTCCCGTCCTCCCCGCAGTGCCTCGGAGCTCCGCGCCGCCCGCTCGCGCTCGCAGAAGCTGCCCCAGCGCTCGCATGGCCCCAAGGACTTCCTCCCCGACGGCTCAGAGGCCCAGGCCGAGCGGCTGCGCCTGTGCCGCCAGGAGCTCTGGCAGCTGCTGGCCGAGGAGCGCGTGGAGCGCCTGTGAGCCGGGCGGGGCCGGGTGGGCGGGGCTGCGGGGGGGGAACGCCGGGACTGAAAGCGCGACCCAGACGTCCCCTCCCCACTCCTCGCCAGGGGCAGCTTGGTGGCCGCGGAGTGGAGACCGGAAGAGGGCGTGGTGGAGTTGAAGTCTCCTGCGGTGAGCAGGGAGCTCTGCAGGGGGCGGGGGGCACGGGACGACCCTCTCCTCTCTCCAGCGCTTGGAGCTCCTTTGTGACACTTGCTCTGGGTCCCACGCAGGGAAAGTTCTGGCAGACCATGGGCTTCTCCGAACAAGGCAGGCAGCGGCTTCACCCCGAAGAGGCCTTGTATCTGCTGGAGTGTGTGAGTGGGGTCCCGGAGCGTGCAATATGGCTGGAGACTAAGGAATGGGGAGGAAACTGTTGGACGAAAATGCAGTGAACGTTTTCAGTGAGCTTGTACTTGAACTTCTAGAACTGAGGACACGAAAAGGCAGCAGGGATTCCAACCCCCTTTCTTTGTTGACCCTATTCGTGCAGTGATGCTAGGTGTTGGTGGTGGGGGATGCGGAGGGTCCAAGCCAGGAAGTTGCCCCATTTAGCACTGCAGGAAGGGTGCGTAATAGAGCCCTTGGCCCCACTTCCAGGGCTCTATTCAGCTCTTCTACCAAGACCTACCGCTGTCCATCCAGGAGGCCTACCAGCTGCTGCTAACGGAGGACACCTTGACTTTTCTACAGTACCAGGTACTTGCTGCCTCCCAAGGAGCCTCTTTTTGTAGAGTCAGTGAATAGCACTAAGTACCGTTGAAGTGCCAGGCACCGTGCCTCATGCTATGGCTGTAACATAGACAAGAGCCTGTGCTCACACAAGCTTACATTCCAGTAGAGGCAGCTGGATGGTAAAAAGTAGGCAAGTGTCAGGGACGGTCACACACCTGGAACTCTAGCACTCAGGAAGCTGAGGCAGGAGGATCACAAGTTGGAAGCCAGTCTGGGTTACATTATGAACTTTTTTTTTTTTAAATGTGTATGAGACTATTGCCTGCGTGTATGTAAGTGCACCCATGTTGTGCAATTACTTCAGAGGACATTGGAATCTCCTGGAACTGGAGTTACAGACAGTTGTTAGCCACCTTGTAGGTGTTGGAAATCGAACCTGGGTCTTCTAGAAGAACAGTCAGTGCTGTTAACCACTGAGCCATCACTCCAGCCCCAAGAAACTGTCTTAAGACAAAAATACCAAACAACAAAAGCCATATTGCCTTCATAGAGAATTAAGTGCTAGGTAAGGGAGGAGAAGTGATGGATTCTAGAATAGTCTTTCAGGTTGAGAGAAGATGGAAGTTGGAGTACTGTGTCAGTGGGGAAAAAAAAAACAAAACAGATCTCATAAATGTTTTGGAGAAGGAATAGGCGGGGTGCTACCAATGGATTGGATGCCAGGGCTAGGAGAGAGAAGAATCCAAGGCTTATGTCCATGGTATGGGAATGCACCGGTGATCAAATGTTGATATCATCTTCTAACGGGGAAGACTGAGGGAAGAGCTTACTCAGAAAAATGGAACTAGTCAGAAGTGCTTGATTTCACGAAAGTTAATTTAAAAAACTTCTTTTCATTTTTTGTGTATGAGTGTTTTGCCTGCATACACACGTCATGCAAAGCCTGTGGAGGCCAGAAGAGGGTGTCGGATCCCCTGGAACTAGTGTCAAGGACAGTTGTTAGCTGCCATGTGGGTGCTGGGAACCAAACCCAGGTCCTCTGAAAGAGCAGCAGTTACTCTTAACCACTGACCCATCTCTCCAGCCCCAACACAAAAGTTCATTTTGAGGTATTTTTTTGGACATCCAACAGAATTTCAAGCAGAAAATAGATATATAAACCTTGAATGTGGGGAGAGGGCCACACTAGAGATGAAAACATGGGTGGTCTATAAGCTAACAACCCTGATGTGGGGAGGGATACCTTCTGTCCTTCTGTCCAGACTTTGATATCGGTGTATTCAACGGCATAGTTCTTTTCCTGGTCCATCACTGTTAAGTCAAGAAATTACTGTGTGCTACTTATGCCCAAAGTAAGAGATAGGAATTCAGAGAGTGAAATCTTACTTGGAGGATGGTGGGGTTTTTGTTTTCTTTTTTTAACTTTTGTTTTTGTTTTGTGATACAGGGAATTGGGAATTGCTCCCAGCAGCTCATTTACAGTAAACATGTTACCACTGAGCTTTAGCCCTCTGCCCTCTTTTTACTTTTTGAGACAGGGGCTTGCTAAGTGCACGACCTGGCCTTGATCTCATTCTGTGGCCCAGGCTGGCTGTGATCCTCCTGTTTCAGCCTCCGTGGTAGCTGGGACTACAAGCCTTAGCCTCCAGGCCTGGCAAGAATGGTATATACAATGGAGTAATATGGTCCAAGTAGTCCCAAGGTTTGGAACCTGGAGGTATACAGATGGGAAAAGGTGAGGAAATGTTATTTTTAAGAATGGTGAGCTAAGCTAGATATGGTGGTGCATGTTGTAATCATAGTGCTTAGAGGCAGAGGGAGAAGAATCATTGCAAGTTTGAGACCCTGTCTCAAAAAACAAAAAGACAAAAACAGAAAAAAGGACTGGGCAGCCAACGTCTAATCTAAGCTTTGCTTTTTCTTCTCTTGAGGTCTTCAGCCACCTGAAGAGACTGGGCTATGTGGTTCGTCGATTCCAACCAAAGTAAGTCCCTCTCCCTCCCATTCCCATTCACTACAGGCCTGGGACCAGGCTGACTATCCTCAGGAGGAAAGGGGCATCTAGTGACTTGGAACCGTTGGCTAGAGGGCAGCTCCCTGGGCCTGAGCTAGAAGTGGTCAATAGAGAGGCATGTGAGGTTGAATCCCATCACTTTACTTTCTCCTGGGTTGTCAAACTGGGACCCAGCTTTAGATAATGACTGGACACCTGCAGCTCACTGTGAGCACTGAGATACACTTAAACAGTTGAGCTGGGTTTCATATTTCTTGCTAGGATAGCTGTCCCTTTATCACCTTAGTAGTCACATTGCTGAGAGCCACAGGGACCTTCATACTTGCAGTGGAAGCCGATACAACCTTTGCAGTTATACACTGTGTCCTGAAAGCTCTAAAACAGGCATGCCTTTCTGAATGTGGACTCTGTCCTAGGGAAACAGGCATCACATGGCTGTGTGCAGAAGTTCCCTCATGAGAATGTTCAGTCACTTAGCAGTATTATTGACCACTTACTGATATGCCACGCTCTGAACACATGGCTGAGGAATAACAGAGCCACATTGCAGCCTCCACTCCTTTTATGTGTGAGGAATACCCACAAAACAGCATCACTTTGCAAATTCAGTGTACTCGCAAAGCCTCTGAGCTCAGCGTGGGAGGCCAACTCATACAGACTGGTTCATCTCTAGAGCAGTGCTGCCCATAGTCATAAAATCTACGTGTGGTTCTGTAACCATGGGACTGAAGGTTTCATTTCATAATTTTAATTGACTTAGATTTAACTTGAATAGATACTTGTGGCTATTGGCCACTGTACCTGAACAGTGCAGCCTTGGGAGCCGTAAAGAATTCAAAGCAGGGGCTCAGTTCTGTCACTGCCCAAGCATGAGGAATGGAGTTGAATCCCCCAGAACCCACATAAGGGTATATGTGCCCTTGTAATCCTTGCAGTGGGGAGGTGGAAACCCCAGGTAGCTACTTGGGGTTCACTGGCCAGATGGCCTAGCTTAATCAGTGGGCTCTAGACCAATAAGAGACCCCATCTCAACAAGGTGGATGGCTCCTGAAGAACAGCATTCAGGGTTGTCTTCTGTCCTCATGCACACCGGCACACACGCTCATAACAGGGAAGAATGCGAAAGATAGTAGTAAGGGGCTGAGCCCACAATTGATAATTGAGTGGGAAAAAAAAAAACATTATAGGGGTTGGAGAGATGGCTCAGCAGTTAAGAACACTGGTTGTTCTTACAGAAGACCCGGGTTCAAATCCCAGCACCCACATAGCAGCTAACAACTGTCCGTAACTCCAGTTCCAGGGGATCTGACAGCCTCTTCTGTCCTCCGTGGGCACTGCATGACATGGGTGCACTTAACCTACGTGCAGGCAATACACACGTACACATAAAAATAAAATTAAAAAGAAACCATAAAGCAGTATGTTAGTACAATGTCATTTTTGTAAGGAAAAAAAAAAGATTAATGTGTGTATTAGAAACAAAAATGTTACCAGTGGGAATGTAAGGTTTTATTTTCATTTTTTCTTCCAAGTTTTCAAGTTGCTCTTGGTTTTTCGCCCCAGTGATTATTTTTTTGTGGTGCTGGGGGTGGAACCCAGAAACTTACACATGCTAGGTAAGTGCTCTGCCTCTGTACCTCCATCCTGAGTAATCATGTATTGCCAGCTTTGAGAGCATCTGTTCAGGATACCATTGGTGACACTAGGGACCTCTGTACCTCCATCCTGAGTAATCATGTATTGCCAGCTTTGAGGAGCATCTGTTCAGGATACCATTGGTGACACTAGGGACCTCTGTACCTCCATCCTGAGTAATCATGTATTGCCAGCTTTGAGGAGCATCTGTTCAGGATACCATTGGTGACACTAGGGACCTCTGTACCTCCATCCTGAGTAATCATGTATTGCCAGCTTTGAGGAGCATCTGTTCAGGATACCATTGGTGACACTAGGGACCTGGGGAAAGGAACATGACTTGGCCCTTGAGCTGCTCCCAGGTACCCTTCTGCAGGTCTGCTTGGAGCCTTAGCCCTTAGGTATAGCTCTGATTTGGACCCTGACTTGTCTTCTTGGCCAGTCCCTCCCAAATCTGCCAACAGCACCAGTCTGAGAAGGTGGATGTGTTTCCCACCTGCTTTTCTCACCCCACAGTTCTGTCCTGTCCCCTTACGAGAGGCAACTTAACTTGGATGGCTACATCCAGTGTCTGGAAGATGGAAGTGGCAAGAGGAAGAGGAGTTCCAGCTGTCGGTAATGCTCCCTGCAAGGGAGTGCTGGTGCTGGGGAGACCTCAGCTAGTGCATGGGCTTAAGAGAGGCCTTGACTCTTGAATAGGCTCAGGGAGACAGCAGGTGACCTGCTCCTCAGCTCCAGTGGGACAGTCTCAGTGATGAGGGGCAAATGTGCTGCTTTTCCTTCTGTTTCTAAGGTCTGTTTATAAGAAGGCCAAGGCCCTGGAGAACTGCCTGACATCCTCCAGCCCACCTACCTGCAACCAGAACAGCCAGTACCCACAGGAGAAACCCCAGGAGTCAAGCCCCAGGAAGGGCCCAGGCCTCCCCTTGCAGCTTCTGGGGTCCTTAGACCCTTGCCTTGATCTGGCCAGGGAGGATATGGGGTGTGGTCAGGAGAGTGACCAAGTAGAGAATGGAGCCAAGGGGCCTTCAAAGCCACGGTGGAACTTTGAACAGATCTCCTTCCCCAACATGGCTTCAGATGGCCGACACACACTCCTGCCTGCCCCAGCCCCAGAGCTGCTCCCAGCCAATGTCATTGGGCGAGGGACAGATGCTGAGTCCTGGTGCCAGAAGCTGAACCAGCGGAAGGAGAAGCTCACCCGGCGGGACCGAGAACAAGCAGCAGAGGCCCAGCAATTCCGGGAGGATGTGAACGCAGATCCTGAGGTGCAGGGCTGCTCCAGCTGGCGGGAGTATAAAGAGCTACTGCAGAGACGACAGCTGCAAAGGAGCCAGCCCCGCCCCCCACATCTTTGGGCCCAGCCTGTCACCCCTTTGCTGGACCCTGACAAAGCAGACTCCGCAGGTACCGTCAACCCTGCTATACTTTGTAGACCATTGGTAGCACTGATCATGAGACTTTTTTTTTTTTTTTGAGATAGGGTCTCTTCTTGTAGCCCCAGCTGACTTGGAACTTGCAACTTAGACCAGGATGGCCTCCATCTTACAGAGATCCACCTGCCTCTGCCTCCTGAGTGTTGGAATTAAAGTCATGTGGCACCGTGCTTGACCAAGACTTTTGAAAGGGAATGGATTGGCAAAGGCTGGTTGAGGCCCAAGATGTGGGAACTGTCCTGTGGAATGGAGCTCACACGGATGCTCAGTTCTGTGGATGGTGGCAGCAGCCACAGCAGAGAACACGGGGGATGGTTTCCTGATGAATCAGTGCCCAGGTGAAAACCATCCCTGCATCCTTAAGACCACACCCAAGATAACCAGGATGGCTTTGCTACGAATGTGCTATGAACCCCTCCCCTCCCAAGCCTGTTAGCTGGAACTTAGTGACACCAAAAGGAGAGATTTTGGCCAAATAAGAGGAAAGCTCACTGTCTGGTCTTGGTTTTAACACAGGGGCTAATAGGCCAAGAGGAATGTAGTGAGATTCAAAACTGCTTAAAGGCATCATGGGAACATGGTAAATTGTGGGTAACTAGAGTAGGGTTACCAGAGAAATGTGTTCTAAATACCTTGTGGAACATTAAACACATTTTGGTAGATCTGGTAATCCTCAACTAGGTAGCAGATTTGGCACTGCCAAGGGAGTATATAAAAAGTTGACCCCCGGGCTGAGGGTTTTGGTGCACGCCTTTAATCCCAGGTCTTGGGAGGCAAGGCAGGCGATCTCTGTGAGTTCAAGGCCAGCCTGGTCTATGCTACATAGTGAGTTCCAGGACAGCTGGGGCTACAGGGAGACCCTGCTTCAAAAAAAGACAGAAAACAAAAAAAGTTGACCCCCACCCCTACGCATCTTGTTTTCACTGTTCTTGTAGCCATGGTCCTTCAGCAAATCTCTGTGCTGCAGACAACACACCTTGCTGATGGAGGCGCCCGGTAAGTCTCACAGCTGTGCCCTGTATCTCCAATGAAGCTTGCTGCTAGCTGGAGTGACAGCTGGGATTTGATTCCTGGAGTTGGGTGAGAGTCAGGGTCACCCCAGGGATACCTATCCACCTTAGCTTCCAGTGGACAGCCAGTCATGTCTAGGGGAAAGGGAGGAAGGACAGGTGGGTATAACCCCTAGGTGGGAAAGGGTTTAGTGCAGAGGAGAGGTGGGAGAGGAGAGTCCTTGTCTTAAAGTTTCTCATTCGGTTCTCAGGCTGCTGAACTCTGGAGGCTTGGAGATCAGCTTTGAAGTTTATCAAGCTGACGCTGTGGCCACATTCCGAAAAAACAACCCTGGCAAACCCTATGCCCGAATGTGCATTAGTGGGTACGAGAGGAGTGAGCGCTTTCCCTGGGCTGCTGCCAACATCCCCACCACCAATCCCTGAGAAGAGTCTTGAGGGCCAGAGGGGTTGTGACTACATAAGGCCACATGGCCAGTTAGTGCCATGGAAACCCAAGCTCCCCAGCCCTCGTCTCCTGTTACTGGCATTTTGGGGTAGTCTCCGCTATTCCTTAATCTCCCAGCAGAAAGGAACTGATTTGGAGGTATTGGCAGGCTGAGTACTGGCATGAATTCACCAGGATTCTGGAGCTCTCTGGAGTTTGCAGACCAGAGTGCAAGGGCCAGAATTCTACCTCCACCCCTCAACTCAACTTAGAACCTCCCTTCCCTGAGAGCCTCAGGGGGCCTGGGGAATTGTCTCTAGGGGTGGGCTATGACCAGGTCTCAGTCTAACCCTTATCCCTACAGATTTGATGAGCCCGTCCCGGACCTCTGCACCCTCAAGCGATTGTCCTACCTGAGTGGGGATGTTCCCCTAATCTTTGCCCTAGTGGATCATGGTGACATCTCTTTCTATAGCTTCAGAGACTTCACAATACCTGTGGATCTGCAGCACTGACCATATAGCTCTGAGGGTGGGTGGGCCTTGCTCTGGGGAACTTGGGAGTGCTCTCAGGGACCATGTCAGCTGTCTCCTGTATGAAACTCACCTGGAGCTGAAGACCTTGGCCCTGGGTGCCTGCTACTTGGAGGAAGTGAAATCCTGCTCCATGCCCTCTTGCCTGGCTGGTGCACTTGCAAGCCTCAGGCCTGAGAGCACAGCCACCCCTTGGAACTCAAGACTTAAATTTCAGAGGTCTGGAAGGTGGGGTAGAGGACTCTGTGCCTTTAAACAGGAGGGTGCCCGCTTCGTGCCATAAACCAAAGCCATTAAAATAGATGTCTTTTTTTTCTGCTGTGGCTGGGTATATTTACTGGACCACCCCTTCACTCTTTGCTGCTCTGCCCACTCTGGAAGAGCTGCCTTCTTTGTTGGACGTGGGAGGGTATGACTGCGACCTCTAAACACAGAAGGGGGTGGATGAGATATCCTAGGAGACAGAGCAGCGTCCTGTGTCCTTCCCCGAGTGCAGCTGCGTGGTGGTAGGAGGGTGGCTGAAAGGCCCAGGCCGGTGTGGACCGGACCAGACACTCAAGGGGCCACCAGGAGATGCCCCGGAGTACCTTCTGCTCACCTCTCTTTACTCCAGTCCTAGTCTTGGCTGAAAACTCCAGCCGCTGTGACTGGCTCGTGGGACCTATGGGTTCCTTTGGAGAGGGAAGAGGGGGTCCCGCCCTTTCCCCTGCCGCCCAGCTCTTACGTCCTGAAACCAATGCGCACCGGTCCTTCTCTCCGGTCTGAGCGCTCTCGAGTGGAGCGCTCCCAGTTTTGTCCCTCCCTCGACGGCCCGGGGTGAATCCTGGGAGGGACCGTGGCCTGCCCCGCGTTCCGGGAACTACTTCCTGCAGGGGGCGGCGGGACACTAGGCGCGGCGAGTGGAACTGCGGCCAGGTGCGCGCAGGTGAGCACGGGGCGGGGCCGCGAGCACCTTCGAAGACCGCCGCCCAACCCGGCGCTCCTGGGCTGCGCATTGGCTCGGGCGAGGTACCAACTCTCCAGGGCGGGCCGCGCCCCGCCCCGTCGGCTCAGCCTGAGGGGGGCGGGGCCTTAGGCGGGGCCGGGAGCTGGGCTCCGCCGGCGGAGCAGGCTCGCCCTTTATGTAAATAGCGGCTGGTCCGCCCCCCCCCCCCCCCGCCGGGCCGCCGGGGGGGGGGGGGGGCCTGGGGGGGGCCGGGGGGCGGGCCCCCGCCGGCGGAGCAGGCTCGCCCTTTATGTAAATAGCGGCTGCTCCGCACCCCGCCCGCCGCGCCGGAGGTGAGCAGGAAGGCGACCTCGGCTCAGCAGCCGGTGGGCGGTCGTGGTGGAGCGAGAGGATCCGGACGCCGAGGCCGGGGGCAGGGGCCGGCCTGGGCTTGCAGGTGAGCTGCCCTGCGCTGCGTGCCTTTCAGGGATGCGGGCCACTCGGGACGGGGAGGCGTGCGAGGGCCGGGACCCCTGGGCGCCCCTGGCGTGCCCGCCTTACCCTCATCCCAGACGTTGCGCTCGTCTCGAAGCAAGACACCTGCGGAAAGTCGCGCTGGGAACTTCTCTTCCTGATCCGCCCCGGATGACCAAACTTGGGACTTGGGGTTTACACAATCCCGCTGGCTTTCGGGAGTAGGGAACAGGTGCCTGGTGGGGCTGGGTGCGGGGGACGCCGTGCGCGGAGACGGAGTCCCGGGCCCTCGTGCCAGGCGCCTGGACCAGAGCTCCCGGGACCCCGAATCCTCGAGCGGCGTCCGGAGCGCGTTACCTTGGCGGCTTATCCCCTACCTCAGCCCTCTGGGTGCCCGCCCTTTGTGCCTTCTAATCCTCCGACGGAGGAAGTCTGCGGGTGGGACCTGGTAACCTGGCTTTTGGGGCGGCTTCGGACACCTTTAGACCGAGTACTGAGACTTAGTCTGTTTTGCACGCTGACGGGTGGGGGTTGCACTGTGGAACTTGGCAAGGAGTGGAAAATTCTTTCCAAAGAAAATGTGCTTTACTTTACACTGGTTGGATGGTTGATGGACACGTTGGGCCTTAGCTCTGAGAACTGACCATAACTAGGGTAGCCGTGATGTACTCTTTAGAGGCTCTCACCGAAACAGGTAAGCGTCGAGAAAGGAGGGCGGGGCTTGAACTCCTTCCCCTGGCGACCCCATAGGTCGAGGCAGGCTGACTTAACTTGGCCTCTGGGACCCTCTCTCTGCAAGAGGCCATTCTGAGCAGGAAGAGAATAGGTATGTCAGAGTGACTAGGAAACGCATGTCCCTCCCAGGGGAAAGCAAGGTCAGAGTGGCTTTTGAGGAAGATTGTCTGGTTCGGTGTGAGCCGGTGGACCGGAAGGCACGAGAGATGTTTCTACTTTATGGGCAGGGTAGTTGAGTTCGTTTTCTTAAGTCATCTACCCACAGAACATTTGACAGGACTCAAACCAAGCTCTTGCTGCTCTGACCAGAGCTCTTCCTGTTCTTTGAAGTTAGCTTGGGTCAGTACCTGGAGAACATATCCAGGACCTGGGGTCAATCTGCATCTCTACTTGAGGCAGTGGAGGATCCCCTTCAGTGACAGATTAATATAATTTAAATCATATTAAAATACTTAGTCTTTTTTATTGTATTTAAATTTGTATGTGTGTGGGGGGGTGTGGGTCAGAGGACAACTTTCAGTAGTTCTTTCCTTCTACCATCCATATGTCCTAGGGAATCAAATTCAGGTTTTCAAAATTGGTGGCAGGCGCCTTTACCCCCAAGCCATCTAATCAGCCCTAAATACTTAGTCTTTAATAAACGACAGTATTAAAGGAAGAAAAGGTTCAAATGATCCCCATTCATTTAAAAAAACAGACGAGGAGCTAAGTGTTGTGGCTCACACCCATAATCCCAACACTCCAGAGACTGAGGCAGGATGACTGCCATGGACCTGAGGCCAAACAGGGCTAGATGGCAAGACTGTTCTTTATCCCAGCTCACAGGTGGAAGTTTGAGGTCTACATAGCAAGTTTCAAGCCAGTCAGAACTACGTTACATAGTGAGACCTTATCTTACACACACACACACACACACACACACACACACACGCACACACACACAGAAAAAAGGATGGGGGGGTACCCTGGAGAGATGGCTCAGCACTTAAGAGCACTGGCTATTCTTCCAGAGGACCCAGGTTTGGTTCCTAGCACCCACGTGGTGGCTAACGATGATCCAAAACTCCAGTTCCCAGGGAATGCAAGGCTCTCTTCTGACCTCCACAGACACTGCAGGACATGGGTGTCCTTACAGATATGCAGGTAAAACAGTCATACACATAAAATAAATAAAAAACAGAAAATAAAAAGGGTGGGGCTGGAGAGATAGCTCAGTGGTTAAGAGCGCTTGCCGCTCTTTCTTGGGAACCAGGTTCGGTTCTCAGCACCCACATGGTGGCTCACACTATCTGTAATTCTAGTTCCCATATGGTACATACATGCAGGCAGGCAAAACACTCATATACATACTTTTTTTTAATAATTAAAAAAAAAAGCAGGGCTGGGGGAGTCCATTATGAGAAAAATGAATGATTTTAGAAAGTGAAAAGTGGGACAGATAAAGAATCTCCCTTTTGCCTGACAGTGTGTCTTCACAGTGCCTGAAAACATTCCTGGATATCAGGTGGCTTTGAATCCTGCCTTGCAGAGGTCTTGCTATGTAACCTTAGGTTTGTTGCTTAACCATGCTGAGCCTGATTTTCCCAGAGGTTGTTCAGAAGGTGAAAGCATCATTATTAGCACATGTGACCTAGTACATAGCAGGCATTCAACATCCCAGAATTTGTTAGCTTCTCCAGGAGGGTAAAATAGCACCAATTAGTCTCATGCAGGCTTTTAGAGGTAAGACACCAGGGCCGTTTGGAAGCACCTAGAAGACAGGAAATTTGCAAAATCAGCAGAGGGGTCATGATTTTGCGACTTTGGAAGTCTCTGGAGGTCAGAACTTTTTCCATTAGGTCATGCATCAGGAGTAAGGGGCATTGACCTTTGCTAGCCTGACATCCTGTTCCCTTGACTCCAATTTCTTCCCTTAGTCCTTGGGAGAGCCAGGGTTGAGGGCTGATGGACTCCATCCGGTATGTGTAGTGTATCTAAGTGCAGAATCTGATTTGTTCTGTTCTCTGCCACTCTTGTTCAAGAGACGGTGTCCCCTTCAGTCACATTTCAGTAAAGATGTCCATTCTCACTAGGGTCCCTTGTCCCCATTATCCCCTCCCATGGGTGTTGGGGAAGCAGTGCATGGAGCTGGAAGGTTTGGAACCTTTGCCGTCAGCCTGTTGACCCCCTACTATTCTTCAACAATATCCTCTGGGGCCTTGTAGGGAAGGCTTAGTTTCCTGGTCTTTCAAGGAGAATCAGGAGCAGCTGTTGAGATACCTGAGTTGGGCGCTGCTGATGTGGCTGAGGAAGCTGATGCATCTCTCCAAAGTGGCTTACTTGTGGCTAGACGGAGTTGTATCCTTAGCACATCAGCTCTGAGAGGCCTTATCTCTCCTAGTGATACTGATATTGCACTCCTCCTGGGCTGAGGCATGCCAGATCTGCTAGACAACTTTGTTTTCCTCTGCTCAGGCACAGTTTGGGCAGGGTACAGACCAAGAGATGGGTGTTGCCCATCAGAGCCACCTGTGCTACCTGTTCTCCCCAGTCCTGGCTCCCTAGGGATGCCAGGGAAACCCTCCCTGACCATGCCCTATGGCTGTACCTGCTTTCTCTGGGGTGGCATTCTCTCTGTGCCCTGCCTTAGAGGAAACTGGTCCTTTGAAGAGTCATTCCACTCCTTCCCAAGAAACAGGATGGAATTCTTGAGCTAGGAGAGGCTCTGTTAGGCGTGGGGACGGGGAAGCTGAGAGGTACCTGACTCTACCCTTCAGGAATTCAGTAGAGACAGCTCTTGAGGCACTTGGCTCCGTGTTCCCAGGGTTTGATGAAGGGGACATCTGGGCCCAGATCTATTTGGCACTAGTAAATAGTATTAATATTTAATAATATTATTCTGGGATACTCTTTGCCAGGGAGTTGGGTGTCCTGGAGCCTCAGTCTAGGAAAAGTATCTCTAGAGAATGCCAGACATAACATTCAAAAGGTCTTGGCTGAGTCTTGAGAACAGGATAGGGAAGTTGGCTGAGGACTCCACCCCAACACTGTTAAGAGTCGATGGGAAAACCATGCCTAGCTAATCTCTAGCCTGCCCATCTGTTTGATCATCAACTTCTTATTGTTTCTTGTGTGCCCAGCATAGTTCTAGAGCCTGAGCATAGTTCTTAAAGCAAAGGTCTCTAACCCAGCGTGTTGGCACATGCCTTTAATCCCAGCACTCGGGAGGCAGAAGCAGGTGGATCTCTGTGAGGCCAGCCTGGTCTCCATTAGCAAATCCAGGCCAGCTGCGGCTACAGGGAGACCTTGTCTCAAAAAAACCAAAAAAAAAAAAAAGAAAAGGTCTCTGTCATGGAACTTTCTTTCTAAAGGGTATGGGATCCTGAGTGACTGAAAATAAACATAAATAATAAATAATGCTTTAGCAGGTGATATGCATTGTAGAGTAAAACAAACCAGGGGTTGGCATGCACATTGGTGGTGGGGTGCAGCTCTAAAAGTTATCAGAGTGTGGAAACGCAGGCCTTTAATCAATCCTAGAACTCAGGAGGCAGAGGCAGGTGGATCTTTGTGAGATCAAAGCCAGCCTCGTTTACATAGTAAGTTCCAGGCCAGCTGGGGCTACAGGGAGACCCTGTCTCTGGAGAAAAAAAAAAAAAAAAAAGATGGGCAGGATAGGCTTTGACAAGTAGAGACATGAGGACACTGGGGCTGGAGAGATGGCTCAGCAGTTAAGAGCACTGGCTGTTCTTGCAGAAGACCTAGGTTTGAACCCCAGCACCCACATGGCAGCTAACAACTGTCCGTAACACCAGTTCCAGGGGATCTGACGGCATCTCCTGTCCTCCTTGGGCATTGCATAGCACAGGTGCACTTACCTACATGCAGGCAATACACACATACACATAAAATAAAAATAATAAATTTTTTTTTTTAAAGAAAAGCACTGGCTGTTCTTGCAGAGGACCCAGTTTCGATTCACAGCACCCACATGACAGCTAACAACTGTCCAAAACTCTAGTTCCAGGGGATTTGATGCCTTCTTCTGACCTCTTTGGCCATTGCAGGACACAGGTACACTTACGTACTTGCAGGCAATACACTCATACACATAAAATAAAAATAATTAATAATAAAAAGACATGAAGAAGAAAGGGAGTTCTGAAAATAAAATTTGGTATGTAAGTCCAACCTACATGGAAGTTACTCTATTCAAGGTTTGCTTGTAAGGTTGCTGGTCATGGTACGTCTGGGAGATTGGGCTTCCCAAGACAAAACTGGCCCTTACAAAGAAGCGGCCATGCGACACTGGAGATACAACTGTGAATAAGGCTGGCACAGTCCTTTCCTGTAGTTGACATTGTCTGGCAGCTCCTTGGAACAACTGTTCAAGTTTGGGGACTGATAGGAGACCCTAGGATGAGCCTGTATTTGGGCCAGGTGGTCTGCCCATCCCAACCCCAGTCAAGCTGACCGTATGCTCCCCAGAATGATTTTTTTTCTCTTTGCACTGGACCACATCCCTGGAGAGCCTGGTGTTGGATGGCGGAAGGAGCTAAATGGAAGTCTGAGGGGTTGCATGCATTTGGGCTTCCCACTTCCTTCAAGGGCCCTGTTGTGGGCACTGGAGAGAACATTCAAAAGATCCTGGGTCCCTCTCTTAGGGTTGTGGGACCAAGTTGTGGCTATGTAGGGTGGATGACAGTAAAGTTGGGGGCCAACCCCAAAGGGGCCCAGCAACCTACTATTCATTAGCTCTCATTTCCTGAGACAGTAGCTCAAAATGAGTAGAAGATTCTGTAGTCAGACAGATTGGGACTTTAGACTCTTAATGCTAGGAGCTTGATACTGCCCTGAACAAGTTATTATGTAAGTAATGAAAGAGCCAAATGTGGTGATTCATGAGAAGAGTTCAGAGAAACATCTGGTCATAGTTGGCTCTCATTTTATTACCTGACAACAGTGATGACAGTTCTCTGGTCTCCTCTTCCCCCCACCATGAGCTCCCAGGTCCTACCTACATGGAAGTTACCCTTTATTCAAGGTTTGCTTGTAAAATTACTGGTCAGTCACTGGTCTGCCTGATGCCTCTTGAGAGATTTTGTTTCTCAAGGAAGCAGTGGCCCTTGCAAAGTAGCCATGGGCATCTGAGTTGGCACAGACAAAAGCTGGAGGGGTCAACAGCTGCCGTAGTGTCTAAGAGCCCAGCCCTGCCCCTCTGTCAGTAGGAGGTGCAGGGGTGTTCTCACATCCGCCAAGCAAGAGGCCGAAGCCACATACGCCTGCCTTACACAGGATGTTGGGGAGAAGCTCCTTGATCAGTGACAGGCTGTGAGGAACCCTAGCAAAGGAGAGGTGAGGAGACCTTGGAGTCCACAGTGTGTGCTCCTAGAGAGCAAGAGGGATCCAGGGAGGATACTGGGTGTCTTTCCTGTGTCTCCTGTTCCTTGGGCCCACCCAGGAATATGCACCAGTATGCAGACTATCCCAGCAGATCAGTGGGACTACCTGGGCTATTTAGGGACCTTCTAGGGAAATGGCCCATCCCATGCCTCAAGGACAGATGAACTCAGCTTGGCCACACCTTGGTTGCATGGAGACAGATTAACCCAAACAGGACCAGCAGAAGATACACAGCCTAACCTGGAGATCCCCACTTCCTGCCTAGGCCCAGTCAGATCTGTTACCTAGAGTCAGAAAGGTCACCCCATCCCGTTCTGTTCCTACCTCCACTGGCCTGTGTTGAGGTCTTGAGATGGAAGGTCAGTGTGTGTGTCAATGATGGAGTGGTACCCAAGCAGAGGATACGATTGGGAGGCAGAGTATGAATTTTCTAGTCTTTAAGTAGAGGGCTCCTTGGTCTTTTTTTTTTTTTTTATAGTTAATTTATTTTTATGTGTATGAGTGTTATGCCTGCATGTATGCAAGTGCATCCATGCTGAGCAGTGCCTGCAGAGGACAGAAGAGGGTCTCAGATCCCCTGGAACTGGAGTTATGGACAGTTGTTAGTTGCTATGTGGGTGCTGGGAATCGGGTCCTCTGCAAGAACAGCCAGTGCTCTTAACCACTGAGTCATCTCTCCAGCCCCACCTAGTCTTTTTTTCAGGCAGGTGCCAAGGTGTGGGTTAGGCCTATCTTAGCCCAGGAATAGTTTGCTGGGCTGATACTGGTTGTCAGCTTGCCATACTGGGAAGACGGAATCTCACTTGAGGAATTTCCTTCATCACATTGGCCTCTGGGCTTGTCTCTGGGACATTTTCTTGATTGCTAATTGATGTAGGAGGGCCCAACCCACTGTGGGTGATAACATCCCTAGGGAAGTAGGTTTGGGCCACCTAAGAAGGGTAGCTGAACAAGCTAGAGGAAGCCGGCCTTTGTCTCTGCTTCAATCCCTGCCTCTAAATTCTTGCCACGGCTTCTTTTAGTACTGGACCTGTAATCCCCTTTCTGCAATAGAAGACAAACTAGAACAGGGCTGATAGGAGTGGTGAGAAGGGAAGGGAATTACTGGATCAGCTGCCCACAGGCAACTCTCAGGCTAGTTCTATACACAAGGCATAGACGTGTGGAAAATGGTCAACAGGGTGTGCATGAGCTGGCCTGGAGTGCCTGTTGCTATGGGAACAGGGCAGGGAGGTAGATCAGAGGCTGGTCTGGTCCTGGACAGAGGGTGTAACCAATAGGAATGGAGACTGGGATTGGGCAGTCAAAAGTCAGGGAGTCTAGGAAGCATTTCCCCTGTAGGAAGCGTGGTCTCATCCCACATGGTGACCCAACAGATTATTGCCGCAATTCTTTCCTTATGTCTGACTCGGGGATCTGAGGGATTCCTTGACCCATGGGAGCTCCTGAACTTGCCTCTTAGTATCTGGTTTCACCCACTTGACTACTCAGCTTTCCCAGCTTTTGCAACTATTTGGGGTGTATAGGGGGTGTCCTTCCCACTGAGGTTAACATGGCTGGACAGGAGCCCTGTATTGTCAGAGCAGTTCCACCAACAAGATGGAGCCAGGTCCACCCTGGCACTTGGGGCCCTCCTCTCTTCTCCGCTTTGATCCTCTTATCTACTCTGCAGATAAACCAAACACTAATCCTTTTCAGTGTATCCACATATCTGAATGTTTCCAGTATTCTTACCTGACTATTGGGTGTACTCCTTTCTTCCCATGACAGCAAGCCTTCTGTGATCGGGCTGAGCACCCTTCAGTCCCCTCAAAAGGTCATTTAAGGTTGTTTCTTACTCTCCTAATAGCTTACCAAGGCTGGGAATGACCAGCCCCATCCATGTGTTTCTAAGTAATCACTTTGTTTTGTTACTTTTTTTGTGAGTGTGTGGGCGTGTTCATGTGAGGGTGCACATATGTGTAAATGTGTGTACATGCCAGAAGACAACCTGCAGTCCTTAGGTACTACCCATCTTGTTTTCTGAGACAGGCTCTCTCATGACCTGGAACTTGCCAGGTAGACTAGGCTGGTTGGCCAGCAAGCCCCAGGAATCCTCCCTCCTCTTCCTCCCTAGTGCTGAGATTACAAGCGTTTACCACCACACCCAGCTTTTACCTGGGTTCTGGGGTCGAACTCAGATCCTCATGCTTGCAGGGCAAGTGCTTTACGCCTGAGCTATCTCCCTAGCTCCAAAGTGATCATTTTAAGCACAGCCAAATGCTGTAGGAGTGTAGTAAGAATGGTCAAGATGGTCTCTGTGGGCAGGCTTCTTTGAATGATACTGCTAGAGGGGCAGAGCAGCTTCAGAGCCCATAGTAAAGCGGTGGGTAGGAGACCAAGTAGCTGGAGCAGCCAGTACAGGGCCAAACAGAAGAGCAGATGTGGTGTGATGGGGGGACAGGCCATCAGCCCCTGCTCAGGACTGACCTGCAGTCCCAATAGGGTCTGACTTAGTCTTCCCTATGGCCCTCATTTTCATCTCTCTGTGTGGACTGTGTGGGTCTCTCCATGAACTCAGCCTGGACTTGTCTTGGTGCTCCTGGAACATGCAAGCTTGCCCTGACCTTAGGCTGCACATCTGTTCTACCTGCCTGACCCACCCTGCCCCAGATTTTTTTTTCAGAGACTGGGGATCAAAATCAAGGCCTCACACATGCTAGACAAGTATTCTACCTCTGAACTCCACCTTTAGACCTGCCCCAAATATGCGGCCAGTGCTTCCTGTTGTTGAGGGCCTCAGTAGAGACATTGCCTCCTCCTTTGATTGGTTGATTGGTTGATTGGTTGATTGGTTGATTGGTTGATTGGTTGATTGGTTGATTGATTGATTGATTCAGTCAGCCAGCCAGCCAGCCTGCCAGCCAGCAGTAAACAAGTAAAAGTGCTCACCACATACATGCAGGATGCAACTGTGAAAAAAAGACAAAAGTTGCTGAATCAGTTAGAAAGCGGCTTTCTGTGGAGGAGTCCCCAGGTTGTCCGCACGATTAATCAGTAAACTCTTGGGATGCTCAGCAGGATGAGGCCTAAGGAGAAAAGCGAGGAGGGGGAAGGAGATAATGGCGGGGAGGGTGTAGCTTTGGACAGTGTGGTAAGAGGACATTGAGTACTGAGTGATTGGTAAGGGCATCCAAGAAGAATGTCCTGTAGAACGGTGAATGCATAGGCATAGACCCAAGACTCAGGCTTTTCCACCCCCAAACCTGCCCCTTGACCTCAGCATCTTCCTTTGTTTTCTCCATAGTTCTGGACTGTCAGAAATCATTCCACTGAACTGTTTTTATGTTCTTGGGAACTGCCTGCCTCTCCCCTGTCACAGTAGTGTCCATGGTCCCAGGACAGGGCTTAGTATGTGCCAAGCAATGTGCCAAGTACTCAGCATTTGGCTCCACTCCCTCTCCTTCCAGAGGGCCTCTGGGAGCAAGTGCCAACCCCTCACAGCTGGTCTACCTCAGGGGTCACCAGACGTGGGGGGATGTGCATGCACCTATATTCTTTCCCTTTACCGCCTCATCTCCCAGGAATGGGCTAGGCAGGCAGGCTCTGCCTGACTTCCTGGGCTTCTCTAGAGAACTTGAATGTCTTGAGTAGGTGGCCTGGGAGTAGGGGTGGAGGGCTTCCTGAAATGAGTTCAGCCAGGCCTAAACCTGTCTTTCCCCACGAGGAGTGGTGAGTTTTCAGGCCTTGCTCTGGGGCAGTTACAACGAGGGGCCCATGCCCAGTCTGCTTTTGCCTTGGTTCTAGGTCCTAGGTCCCTCCTCTGTCTCTCCAGCCCAGTAGGGATAGGTCCAGGTCCTTGTGGACTGAACAGCAGGTTCCTACAAGGCCACTGTCCTGCCCGGCTAGATCTTACCAGCACTTGAAAGCAGTGGTCAGAATCTGGCCTCAAACTGCTTGTTTGGTTTTAAGCTCACGGCCTGTGGGAGTATGTGCGCGTGCCCCTGCCATTTAACTGCAGCCATGTAATTAGGCATGTACTCTCCTGTAATAGCCATCCGTCACTGACTCCTCTATGAAGCCCTTCGATTTGGGAGTTAGTCACACCAGGGGTCAGAGCTGAGTCCTGCCCTGTGTCCTGGTGGCCTTGGGCAGGTTGCTTAGTCTATAGCTTTGCTTTCGTCGTCTGCCAGGTGGGGAGGGTCTGCTTTCCTCTCAGGTGGTTTCCATCCAAGTTAATACGTAGTGGAGTGTCCACGCTGCATTCACAACCAAAGAGGGCAGAGGTGGTCAGGACTGTACCCACACATTACCATGGCTATCTCAAGGAGGGTTTTCCCTTTGTAATTTGAAGTTTCTACAGTGAGCAGATTACTTGAGCAAGAATTTTACAACGTATCAACAGCACATGTAGGCAGTCTGGAACAGTGCCTAGTAAGCAGTGAGTGCTTAGGGGGGCATTTGGGTAGGTGGCTGGCGCTGAGTATTCTGACCTGTTCCTCTCTCTCCAGCCAACTTCTACCTTCTAGCCTGTATGGGGTCCTTAGCATAGATGGCCCTGGTCCTCTTGTTCCTTCCCTGGAGTCTTACTGGCCCCTTTCCTCTCCAGGGAGTTACTCCAAGCTTCCTGTGGCTTCTGACCCAGTGACCTCAGTTGGGGAGGGGACAGCCAGCACCCCAGGAGCCCTAACTGCTGATTTATGGGCTTGCATCGCCCTCCCCCACAGCTGGAATGTTCAGCCAGCCGTCTCAACTGTTTGTCCAGAGGCAGAGATGGCTGGAGATCACTGTGCCTGGAGTCTATTTTCACTTCCAATCCCGGGAGCCCCCAGGGCTTTCACACTTGGTGCTTATTCTCTGATGTGCTGTGTGGCCTCTGATCAAGTGGGTACCTGGACTTTCCCAGCTACCTGCCATTCCCACAGAGGAGGAGGCCCTATGGTCATCTGGCTCCCCTAGAATGTGAATTCCCAAACCCCCACCCCCACTGCAAATAATGGCCTTTTGATTGTCCCTAGAGGGTGACAGTTCTCCAAGAACTGATCCCTGATGTTTGGTTTAGAAGTGACCTGCCCTGTTGACCCTTTGGTTTGCAGTGGATCTGGGCCAGTGCCTGTTTCACAACTTGAATATAGGATGACCACTCCCAGTATGGCAAGCCCTAGATGCTGTGTCAGAAACCCTCACCTCTGTCATATGCCCTACAGGTAGTGGGGAGTTGCCTCCAGCTACCAGGGAGCCCTAAATCCACAGGATCCTTTCATATGCAAAGTTATGGCCTTTGATTGGTTGCTGTGCTAGGGATCAAACCTAGGGCCTGGTACATGCTGGACTAATGCTCAACCACTGAACCATGAACACACTCTCACCCACCCCCAATGCCCTGTAATTAGTTTTTGCTACTTCCCGAGAAGCTGGAACCTTCAGGGTATCTTTCAGGCCTTAGCTTAGGTAGGAACCCCCCTCCCTGTAATCAAAGCACTTACTAGGAATAGCACACTCTGTTGACCTTTATCTGTCCCTACCCTGAGTAAGCTCCCCACTCACTAATGGCTGGCTGGGCTTATCTTCCTTTTTAATCTAGAGTGGAATGATGGGAACCATTTCTGGAGTGGACCTGAGCCCCTGTGTTCCCAAGGACAGGCCTTGGTTTCCTGTGGTCGGTGGGAGTCTGTACTACTGGAAGCGGGAAGTCAGAGTGCAGATGATCTTTTCCCCTCCCCCAAGGATAGTCCAGAAATAGTTTCCCCTTGGACTGGGAATGCATTCTGTGATGGGTGGGTGGTTTGGGGACCTTGAGCTGGTTTCTATATTGGGTGTAGATGTCTTCTCTTGATTATGCTCCACTGGGGTCCCTGGGAAATGAAGTTTTGGGGGTAAGGTAGGGGGAACTGAGACAGGGTCTCACCATGTACTCCAGGCTGGCCTTGAACTTTTGATCCTTCTGTCTTCTGAGTGCTTGAGTTACGGGTATGTGCCATCATGTACATCTGAAAAGGGGAATCCTTTCTAGGTATACCCCATCTGAGCCCAGGGAGCTAGACTTGGGAAAGACAACGACAGAGTGGGGATCAGCAGGGAGGCTGAAGCTAAGCCTAACTCAGAGACTCCAGCAGTCTCAGAACCAAACTTGGGTCCTCAGCACCAAGGGCTGGGTCAAGTGAGTCCCTTGATCGTCTCCCTGAAGTCAGAATGAAGTATTTTCCCAATTGTGTTGACCCCAGACCCCAAATGGGTATTCCTGCTGGGCTCTGACCTGGAAGCTGCAGCCTCTCCCCAGTTAGCCCCCTTGGAGCTCTGACCTAGGAGTTCCCTAGACAGCCTTTGCATCTCCCCCTTCCCAGTGGCTTTGAGGGAAGCTTGTGCAGTTTCCCTTTCGGGAGTTTTATGGTTTTTCTGAAAACAGGTTAACAATTAAGCTCATTAACCTCAGGGCCTGCTGGTCCTCCTTGTTCTGTAAAGCCTGACTAAATGGCTTCCTCCTCCAGCTTCTCTTCTGCTCCCATTATAAGGCAACAGCTGGCATTAGAGTATTAACCAGGCAGGGACAGGCCCTGGCCTCCAGGAACCAAGCTCTCTCTGACTTCCTCTCAGGGACCATACTGTGGATGGAGCACAGGAAACTGCTGGTGAAGCTTGGCTTGGGAAGAGAGGCTGTTCAGCTGGGACAGCTCTTGGCCTGGACAGCTGTGGCCTGGGTGATTCTTGCCCTGGGCTCACGGCTCCTTTGGTTTTCCTAGGTCTCAAGTAGGGACTGCAGACTAAGCCAGATGAGGCGGTTCCTGAGAACTGGGCACGACCCTGCCCGGGAGAGGCTAAAGCGGGACCTATTCCAGTTTAACAAGGTGAGTGGGGTTCTTCCCTGGGTTCTTCCCCACAAGCTGGGGCTGGGGGGATAGTAAAGGTCCACACTTGGCACTGCTGAAAGGGCTCCTGGAGAATCTAACTTGGAAATGGAATATGGGTAGACATTTCTCCTGGGAAGGAGTATTGAGCCTGGGAGTTGGAATTCCTTGTCCCAGGTCTCTCACTGATTGTGTGACCTCTGCAAGTCACTCCAAACTTCCGTCCTTCCATGGGTATAATGGGCATAAAGCAGTCAGCCCTGCCTGCCTTATCACAGGGCTGCCAAGGAGGTTGAGGGTCAGAAAAGATAAAAGCACATTGACTCCTGCATAATAACATCCTTGTGATCCCTTGGGGCCTTGGAAGACCATGCCATGGCAGTCTCTTCCTGCTGAAATTGCCCCCAAAGGAAAAGGGAGCTTTCCTTATAGGCTGGATGCAGGCTGCTCCAGCCTAGGGGAGAGGAGACCATTGCCCCAGGGAGTGCAGGCTGGTTACAGGCTGCTCCAGCCTGGGGAGAGGGGACTGGTGCCCCAGGGAGTGGGCCAGAGTTGGCTTTAGATGATCCATCTAGTCGTGCTTGCTTCTGGAGGCACAAGAGCTCTTCAGGCCTGCCTGAGGGGACTGGGCCTGGGAAGGGCACAGGCCTGTAAAGAGGAGTATGGCGTGGTTCATTAGCTTCTAGCCACTGCCACCCAGCAATCTGGATTGTTTGGAGGTAATTAGCCTTTTCCCTCTACTTTGATCTCTGCCCCAAGTAGACTTCAGGAAGGGGGAACACCATGATCCTCTCCCCTGGGGGTCTGAGCCTCCAGGGCATGTTATAGACAGAATTCTATGACTTCTTTCTCCCCCTCCCT
>NW_008336853.1:1096349-1104169 GCF_000622305.1 Nannospalax galili | reverse complement strand
ACACCCCCTCCATGCTCACCATTCCCTTACCTGTATTCCTTTTTTTCTAGCATCTATATCTTCCTGGCCCCCTCCACCCATTGCCAGGATTCAGCTCCCTTTACTTTTTCTCCCTCCCTTCCTCTTTTGTTTTGCTTTGAGACAGGGTCTCCCTGCAGCCCCAGCTGGCCTGGAACTCACTCTGTATCCCAGGCTGACCTTGATCTCACAGAGATCCGCCTGCCTCTGCCTCCTGAGTGCTGGTGGGACTACAGACCACCACACCCAGCTCTTTTTTAACGGTGCTAGAGATTGAGCCCAAACCTCTAAAGCAAGCAAGCAAGCTACTACAGATTGCATCTCCAGTAAAAACAAACAAACAAACAAAAAAACCCCCGTCTTGGTAGGGGCTTTGGTTTGGGCTCCCCTTTCTCTCAAAGGAAGCAATAAATAAATGGTTGAGGAAAGGCACCTCTCCTTGTGAAAAATGAGGAAGTCCCCTTTGTTGTTGATTTGAGAGGTGTAGGAGTCGGCTCACCATAGCCATTTATAAACCAGGAGGCTATCTACCCATCACCTGTGTGTTAGGCTTGTAAACAGACTTTACAAGGAATTGAATAGCTTCATGATAGGCACTGTGGCCTGGGAAACTTAGCTGCTTTGTTTTTTAGGTTTGGTTTGTTTGTTTGTGGGAGTGCTTTCTAGGTCTTGCTATGTCAGGAAGGTTGGATGAGGGGCCCAGCATGCCCTACCATTTCCTCCATTTTTCTTGCCCTGTGGGAGAAGGCATCACCTTGGATCTTCTTATAACAACTGTCTCTGGATTCAGAGTCTTTCTGAGAGAACCTTCTTTCTCTGGCTAGCTTTTGGACCACAGGCCATCAGCTGTAAGTATTGGGAAAGGGGCAGTTTTAGGACATTAAGGGCTTGCCACCCTCGCCCCTGAGGGAGTCTGTCATGGGTCCCGGATGTGAGTCTCAGAACTTCAGTATCCACTAGCTGGCTCAAATGGCCCCAGGTGCCACCATTATCCTAGGTGATGCTAGGATCTCTCACTCAGAAAAAGGTGACCAATTCCAGCAGAAACCAGACAGACAGGCTCAGCAGAGGGATGAACCCCGGCCCCAAGTTCCTCTGTGCAGTGGGTAAGGCCAGGGCGGGGCTACAGTGGAGAATCTCCCACACACACACACCTGCTGTTCCTTACTGGTGGTCCCCAAATGTGGCCACTCCACCCCCTAGGTCTGACAAGAGGAGGGGAGGCCCTGGAATTCTTCCTGCTTCTTGACCTTCCTCTTCCTGTTCAACCCTGACCTGTTCTATATACAGCCCAAGGCTTGCGGCTGTAAGATCTGGGTGATGAGGCCTTCAGAACTTAGGGAAGATGGGATGGATGACCTGAAATTACCTGTCTATGGAGTAGAAAGGAGGGAGAAGCCACAGAGTTTTCTCTAGGTAATGGGGGTATTGTGGAGCCAGAAAGGTGGGATTTGAGGGTTCAGTCAGGTCGTGGAGGGTTTGGAACCCCCGAGTCCTACCCATAACAGCCCTTCCCTGAGGCTTTTGGGCCTGTGAGGCTCAGGAAAGGCTATTTTCTCTGGGAGCCTGGCTAGATTTTTCTTAGGGTAGTGAGTGTTTCATTGACAGTTTAAACACTAACTCCTGTTACCCTTCCTCTAAGTCTAGAGGATGACCTGAGCAGGGTTTTTCAGCCTATGCACTGGTGACCTCTGGGACCAGCTGTGCCAAGGGGACTGTCCTGGGCATTGTAGGGTGTTTGGCAGCATCCCTAGTTCTAACTAGATGCTAGTCATGCTCCTGCCCAGGTGTGTCCATGCAGAATGTCTGCACACATTGCCAAATGTCACCTGGGAGTTACACTTGCTCCTGGTTGAGAATGACTGGGACAGGGAATTATTTATGACTTCCAATTGCTGAGACCTGCTGATAGATACAGTGTGGGAGAGAGGAGACAGATGGATAAGGGAAGGTGGGTACCAGGACGACTGTGGGGTCTCTGGCCCGGGTCATTAGTGGTGACAGTTCTGGAAGGGGAGGGCCCAAGAACAGTAAGGGGCACATTTAGGGAACTGTTCCATTTTAATCACTTTCATTAAGACAGGATGGGAAGGCAGAAACCTCTGTTCATGAAGAGGCATCTATGGTAAGAGCTGACCCCAGCACCTGATCACCTGTGTGGCTGTAGCACATGACTCACCTCTAGAATGGAGATATTAGAAACTAGCCCATAGGTTGGGTGAGGATTAAACAGCTCCAGCATAAACTGAAGAGCTATACACACATGTACATGGCTAGTGGCCACAGTGTTGTGTGACCCGGCTCTACAGGTGTTACTAGCACTGGCCCACCCAAAGTTGAATTTGGGAGGCCCCTTCTGGTGAGAGAGGGTCCAGCTGACAGTGCATGTACCAAGCTGGACCCTGAGTGGGTAGGCTAGACACAGGAATTCCTCATACATAGGTAAGGGTCAGCCCCTGCAGAGAGTCTGTGCTTGGGGACTCTGGTCATCACTTCTCAGAGCTCCATCTTGAAGGCCAGACTACAGGGCATTGTATTTGGGGGACGGAGAGGGGACAGTGGAACAGTGGGCCATCACCAGCTTCACCCCCAAACAACTCATAGATAACTAGCTTCTAAACCAGTTCTGGACCTTTCCCTCCAGCCTCTTCTAGACAAACCTTCTTTTACAGGTATGCCAGCAAGATGCCTCACAGGGCAGGGACATTGCTTGAGGGCCTTGAGGGCCACATGTACCTCAGCAGGGATTGTGACCATTACTAGAGGAAAGGGCTGACTTCCAAGGGAACAGGTCCAGGTCAACAAGAGCTGGGTGCCAGGCATCAGGACTGAGTGTTACAGTGGTTAGGGGTGGGAACTTAGAGTCTAGCGGCTTGGACCTCGGTCCTAGCTCAGCTGTCTTCTCACTGTGTAACTATGGAGACATTGCTTAGCCTCTCTGATCCCCAGTTTCCTGGTCTGTGCAGTGGACATTGCTACAGTTCCCACAGAGCCTGGCATGCTGAGTGAGTTCAGTTGCTTCTTTTGGGCAGCATCATACCGTGGATTGTCCTCATCTCCTGGTCCTCAGAAAGACTCACACCTGGGTGTTGTCCCCACTCCACAGAAAAGGAAACTGAAGCCTCCAGGGCTTAACAACCTGAGCATATCCCCTAGGGCATCTGCCAGAGAACTGTTCTGTCCCATCTGCTAACTGGCTCTGTGGCCTGAAGGTGGTAACTTCACCTCAGTTCCTTTACCTGTGGTCATTTATGTGGCGTGTCCTCAAGCCCATCAGGGAGATAGATAAGCCAGCCAGATGCTGGACTGAGCCACTGAGGACCAGCTAAGCAGAGGAAATGACTTTCCAAAGTGAAACTCTTTCCCTGAAACATCTTTTGAGGACTGCTTGCTCCCCTGGTGAAACCAAGGCCCATGCCAATAGCCACACCTAGGTGTGAGCAGGCCTAGGTGCCTGCCCTGAGCTGTAGGCCCTTCCTGCCAGGCCCACCTCCCCACACCCCATACCCAGAATAAACAGCGTGTTCCTGACCAACTGCCTCAGCCCAGGGCTACTTTGTTTTGTCTTGGTTTTTGCCTAAATGGGCCCCAGTGTCAGGTGAAGCCACACAGGGAGGGCCAGGTTGCTTGAGCCTGGAATCTGAGCTTACCACACCCAGTATCTGGCAGAGCCACCCATCCAGGTGGGTGGTACCCCTTGTGGCCCTGGGCAGCCTCCTGGGGCTCTGGTCCCAGCCATACCCCCTTCCCAGCCCCTGACAGGTACTACAGGTTCCCCAAGGCCTTGTGCTTAGAGGAGAGTCCTCCCTGGCTGAAGGCAGATTGAAGGGTGCCCCTGTGTCTCACAACCTTACAGAGACTTACTGGAGCCTGTGTGAGGTACAGGGGCCTTTCTCTCCCACACCAGGTAATGTTGCAGTTTGCTGGCCCCTGTGGATCTCTGCTCTCTTCTTTCCCTACTCCCTGTCAAAAGAGCTCATTGTTCTTTCCTCCCTTGGCAGAGATCACCTGAGCCCAGGTAGCAGGATGGGGTAGGGCTGGGGAAAAGAGGGGAGGGTAGCCCCAGAACTGCCAAGTTTTGAGCCATTTCCTAGTTTGATCGTGAGCTAGAGTTCTCTAGGGTCTGAGAATGCCACACCCTCGAACCCTAGAAGTTGTGCCTTCTGTCCCACACGCTCTTGACTGCAGGGGTGGCTCAGGGTTGCTGTGCCCTGTGGGTGCCTTCTTTGAGAAAAGCTATCTACACTCCTCTTCCCAGCAACTTAAACAAGGTTTGGAGATCACCATCCATGCAGAACTTATGCTCCAGTGGAGGCCAAGGCTTGAAAGGCTAAAAGAGTGTTAGATACCAGGGAACAATAATCAGGGTGTGGTCAGGGCACTGAGGTTCATGATGTCTGGGTGGGGCTGGGGTTCCTTCCCTTACCTGGTTTCCCTAGGATATACCCTGGATTTCGAACTCCTCCCTGTCCAAGGTAAGTGCTTTGGGCTCCTCACATCCCCTACCCATCAGGTTCCTTTCCCTCAGGCCTGGCTTTGCCTCTCTGTTAAATCGCCTCATCCATCTGGCAATTTGTGGGTCTTAATTTACGCTCACTAACCAGGAGGATCTCCTGGGAGCTCACACTATTTACAGCTGAACCCACTTGCTTGGGCCCTGTCCAGGGAGAGTCCTATGGAGCTTATGCCCCTTATTTTGCTCTTGAGGGAGCCTTGGTCCCTTGGGGTCAATAGCTGAAGAAGATGCCTGGGGGATGCAATAGAAAGACAGGACGTAGTAGGAATAAGAGAGCCTTAGCAGGAAGCTGGCCTGGGGACAGGTGCCTGTGCGCTGGGTGAGCACCCTTCCCCTTCACTGGCTCCCAGAGACGCCTCATGTTCAGTCCAAGGGCACTGTACTCAGGGCAGACATGGGTGTCATCCTGGTGATGCTTACTTAGCAGGCCTGACTGGGTGGCCTTTGGAAGGAAAGGGAGGAGATAGCAGGAAGGAATGGCCACAGTGTCCTCCAGACCCTGAAGGAAATGAGGAATAAGTAGAGGATGGTGCCCAACCTCAAGCAGGATGGACTCAGGATGTTAGAACTGCTTGTGAGCTGATGGGATCACATGTGGCCTTAGAATGTAACAAAAAGCTGCAAGCCTGTTTTTCTTTGACCAAGGTTTAGTGTGTCTTAAATGAGTTGGTCCGTAGGACTATAATGGGAGACGTGTATAATTTTAAATGTTCTAGCATTATAAAATGTTTTTAAAATTTGAATTAACTTGAATATATTATTTTTAATATAGCCAAAATATTATCTTTACATGCTATCCGTACAATAACTAATGAGATGTTTTGACTTCTTCTCTTTTGTGTATGTATTAGGGGAGGCAAAGTCTTGCAGTTTAGCCCAGGCTAGCCTCAAACTTGGTTCCATCCTCCTGCCTCAGACTCTTGAGTGCTGGGATTACAGGCCTGTGCCACCACACCTCTCTGTTTCCTTTCTTTTTTCTTTAATGCCAAGTCTCTGAACTTTGGTATATTTTGCACTTTATAACACATCTCAGTTGTAACATAAATTCTTTCAAAATACTTGACTCTGTTTAAAGTTTGGGAGATTTATAGTTGAAAGATGGGTCAGAAGTTGGCCTGCTTGAGTCCTGTCTTTTTGGAACTTGAGTTGTCTTAATAATCATGCTTGAAACATTTCCATGTCGGCCAACCGAACATCCAATCTTTCTTTTTCTGGGTTTGTTGTTGTTATTGTTGTTGTTGTTGTTTAAGACTGGGTCTCCTGTAGCCCAGACTTGCCTGTCATTTACTATGTAGGTGAGGCTGGCCTTGAACTCCTAATCCTCCTGCCTTTGCTTCCCCTGAGTGCTGGGATTACAGGTGTATGCCTTTATGTGCACTCTGAATGTCCGTTCATACATTTTAAATTGACTAAAATAAAGGAAACGAGGCTGGAGAGATGGCTCAATGGTTAAGAGCCCTGGCTGCTCTTGCAAAGGACCTGAATTTGGTTCTTAGCACCCAGATGGAAGCTAACAAACCATCTGTAACTCCAGTTCCAAGGGATCCAACGCCCTCTTCTGACCTCCACAGGCATTGCATGACATGGGTGCCCTTGCATACATGGAGGAAATACATTAATACACATAAAATAAAAATATTAAAATATATTTTAAAATAAAGGAAACTTTAAAAATCAGCTTCTTCCCAGCACTTGGGAGGCAGAGGCTGGTTAAGATTGTGACCAGCCTGATCTACATAGTGAGTTCCATGCCAGCTGGGACTACAGCTGTGGCATCCCCCCCCCCCCCCCCCCGCCAAAAAAAATTAAGAAATAAAGTCAGCTCCTTGGTGCAGCAGTTGGCATATTGCAAGTGATCAGTAGCTATAGGTGGCTCATGTATGCTGTCCTGGAGCTCAAAGCGTGGGGCCTCCTCTTGGGCCCCAAGCTCCTGAAGACATTTTACCCAGAGTCCTCCACATTCCACATTCCAGAGGTTTTCCCTAAGCTGCCACTGTGGTGATGGGGGAAATGCTGCTACTTCTCCAGCCTCTCCCCAGGCTTCTGGCAGCTGACTTCTGAGGCCTGGGCAACCTGGGGCTGGTGAGGGTTAGCTAGCCCCTGGGGGAGCTTGCCCCTTGCAGTCTGTCCATTCCCTTGCCCTCCTTTTCCTGGGAAATGTTTACATTCCAGACACTATCTACCCAGGGCTTTCCAGGCTCTGCATTTTTCACATAGCTGAACAGGGACCTGAGCTGGTTGGAGAGCTCCAGCCAAGTCCCCTCTGCATTCCTGGCTGTCCATCCAGGTATAGTCATTTGTAGAGCGAACTATATCTCTGCCCCCACTTCCCACATTTCTGCCCATTCAGCCCTAGGGAACCCCCAAGAAGGTATACTTTAGAGCTTTCCTCCCTAGCCTGACCTCCTTCCCAGAGCCACTGGGCTGAATAGGTGGGGAGGTGCAGCTCTGCTCTCCTGCCTGCTGTCACCAGAGCTTATCTCTGGGCTGCTTGAAGGCTTGATAGAGTTGCTCAGTAAAGCCGGCCAGGGAGCTCTGGACCTCGGGAGCTGCCTCGTTACCAAGCCATTCTCTGCGTGGCAGAGACACCATGATTTACCTAAGAAGCCTATAAGGTTGGAGTTGCTGAGCTTTATCCTAGCTCAGCAGAATATGTCCCCCCCCAAGGTAGGGGGTGAGGTCACTAACTGAGAAACAGAACCTCAAGTCTTCCAGAAGGTGCTTTGTGTATTTGGGTCTAGAGTATTTACATTTACACCCTTCCAACCTATAACAGCTTCTTTCACGCCTGTCTTGAAAAATACGCAGAGCTGAGGCCAGGCCAGGAGTCCAGGCATGATCACAAGCGTCATACTGCAGAGACCCTGTACGAGCGACGCCTTGGGAATATTCTCCAGCTGCTTAAAACTCATTTTAAAGCTTCTAATGTTTGGGTGATTTAGTGGGTAAAAGATCTGCAAAACTATACATGTGCGTGGAACATTTGTGCATTGTGATCCCAGCCACAGCTCTGCATTGTTTTCTTTTATTATATTGTGTGTGCTCCAATGTGGGTGCATATGTGGAGGTCAGAGGACAACTTTGCAAAGTCACTTCTCTTCTACCTTTACATGGACTCTGAGGATCCAACTCAGATTGCCAGGCCTACGTGGTGAATGCAGGTAAAGGCACTTACTGCCAAGTCTAATAACCTGAGTTTGATTCCTGGGACCCGGAAGGTAGAAGGAGAGAATAGACTCCCACAAGTTGTCCTCTGAATGCCACATATGCACTATGGTATACACAC
>NW_008336853.1:1063964-1096292 GCF_000622305.1 Nannospalax galili | reverse complement strand
AAAAAAAAAAAAAACTGAAGCTGGGTATGCTGGCACATACCTTTGATCCCTGCACTCGGAGGCAGAGGCAGGTGGATCTGTGGGAGTTGAAGACCAGCCTGGTCTACATACCGAGTTCCAGGCCAGCTGAGGCTACAGGGAGACCCTACCTCAAAAAGACCAAAAGAGAAAGAAAAAAAAATTAAAATGAAATGGAAAAGGAACAAAGCATGATGTACCTGCAACAACACTCCAGAAATGTTCCGTTTTAGACAACAGTTGAGGAAAACACAGTGACAAGGGACTTTGGGGAATCCAGAGCTGGGCAGGGATGCTGAAGTGACCTCAGGCTGCAGAGTGCCCCTGGAGCTATGGCACCTCCAGGTGCCTTTCCTGAGGGACCCATGTCTCCATGGGTCCACTCCACCACTACCTCCCATATACTCAGGAAGGCTGGAGGGTTGCCTGAGGTGCTCTTGGTAAAGGAACAAGTTCCTGGAGAATATCAGATGGCCTGCATAGTGTTGGAGACAGTGGGCTCACATGGGATGGCCATGTGGTGAGGTATATGGACTGTAGGAAAAGATGTTTGGCTTTAGTTCCAGTACTCCTGAGAGGGTCCAAATCCCTCTTTCTTGTTGGACTGGTTCTGAGCTATGGCTCAGCAGCCTGATCCCAGCCAGACCAAGGGGACACAGGGACTCAAGGGATATGTCTGCAAGCCTGGCCCACATGGTTCTTTTACAGACGGTGGAACATGGCTTCCCACACCAGCCCAGTGCCCTCGGCTACAGCTCCTCACTGCGCATCCTGGCCATTGGCACCCGCTCCGGAGCCGTCAAGCTGTATCCTTACCAGTGCCTACAGCCACAGGGAGAGACCAAGGTGGGGTGTGGGGTAGCTGAGATCTTTGCCAGCTTTGCTGCTGGGCAGTTGGTCTAAGAGCAGGGGAGGGAAGTTAGCCTGGCAAGCTATGTGCCATTTTAGAGGAGGAAGGCTGGGTTTATTTTGTCTTTTCGTTCCTTCTTTACTACAACTGGAGGTTTCAGGGATCGAGCTATATCTGATTGTGGGGCCCTGAGTGGCTGGCATCATGCCCAGAGGAGACAGCTTTGCCCCAGTGTCTTTTCCTTCTGCTTTGACAGGGTGTGGGGCCCAGAGACTTGTTGTGGGGGGTGGGGAAGGCTGGGCTGAAGGCAGGAGATTCTAAAGAAGGGCCTGATAGCTGTGTCCTATCACTGTGTAAGTGGGTGGCCAGCCAGTCAAGCACCTAGCAGATACCTTCCCAGTATCCCCCTCAGGCTACGATAGCAATGGGGCTCTTGAGAGAACCTCCAAGATAGTGGGCACACCTCCTTTAGGGAGGCCTGGGCCCCATTCTTTGCTGCCTTTAAGTCTACCCATCTCCCTGAAAAAAAATAGATTTCACATGACCCCTCTTGTCCCTTAGAATGTTCCATATATGCACTCAGAACTCTGTCCTGCCAGTAGCAAGTGGAGGTAGTGATGAGACAAGAAGCAATTTTTGTTTACCGTTTTTTTGTTTACCGTTTTCCTCCATGAAGGTCTGGAGTAGACTGGCCGGCCCTGAGCTGTGTCCACAGGTGGAGGTAGGGTGGCCTCGGGTTGGGGAGTAGCCACACACGCACACACACTAGAGAGGGGGCGGACTTTGCTTGGCAGGGACAGGCCCTCCCTGACTTGTGATTGGACATTGTCTGGTTGTACTGTCTTTTGTCTAGAACATTGGATGACTAGAGTGTGAGTAGTTTCATGAGATTGCCCCTCAGATTTAACCTCCAGCTAGCTGGGCCTCAGGTTTCACCTCCACTGGGCCTCAAAGTTAACCTCCAGCTAGCCTGGGGTGAGCTGGATCCTAAACACACACACACCACCCCCCCATAGCATGAGTGAATTGCAGGTGCCAGGTGGACTGGGCGGGGCTGGTGTACACAGAAGAGGCTGGGGCCCAGGCCCTGCCATGGTATAACCTTCCCCTGTCTGGTTAATCATTGCCAGCCAGTCATACCCCAGTTGCCAACACTCAGGGCAAAGCTGCAGGGGGTGGCCCCTATCATGACCTGTGTTCTCACAGGTACCACTGGGTGACAGGCAATGGGCCTGTTGTAGTAGCTCAGATTGCAAGGGCGGCTTAGGGGAGGGGTGGCCACCTAACAGTTACCAGGTAGAGTTTCACCTTTCTGGGGAATTGCTCCCCATCTGTCATGGTGGGGAAACTCTCCAGGGTCAGGCTGTGTGCCCCTGGGCCAGGCCACTGCCCTTTCCCCCAACCTCTTGCCCCTGGACATGGGCAGGCCCTCCACCTAACAGTTACCAGGTAGAGTTTCACCTTTCTGGGGAATTGCTCCCCATCTGTCATGGTGGGGAAACTCTCCAGGGTCAGGCTGTGTGCCCCTGGGCCAGGCCACTGCCCTTTTCCCCCAACCTCTTGCCCCTGGACATGGGCAGGCCCTTCCCTCTGTGTGCTCTTTGCCACCTGGGCAGTTGAGCCTGCCACTAGGGTGGGACCTGGCTGATATCCAACTTTCCAAGGTTTTCCTGAGTCTTCTCCTAGATACGGTGCCCCCGGGGTAGAGTTCATGGGGCTCCATCGGGAGAACAATGCTGTGATGCAGATCCACTTCCTGCCTGGCCAGGTGAGCACCTAGCTTGGAGAGGGGACTAGGAGGGACAGGGCTTCCTTGCTGACCTTCTTATCCTCTTGTCTACCAGAAGAGGTGGTATGGCAAGGGGCATGGCCTGGGTTTGGTGCTCATCGAAAAGCTCGGGAGGACTTCTGGTCTTGGAACTCCTCGAAACACCTGGTGCAGCCTGGGCTGTCCAAGGGAGTGAAGGTCTTGGAGAATGTTGGCTCTCTTTGGCTAATGAGGCAGTACGTTCCTGTCCCCATTTTCTCCCTAGTGCCAGCTGGTCACCCTGTTAGATGACAACAGCCTGCACCTATGGAACCTGAAGGTCAAGGGTGGCATGTCAGAGCTTCAGGAAGAAGAGAGTTTCACTCTACGTGGCCCCCCGGGGTAAGAGCTCCATAATCCCCTTCCTTTCCTGGCCCACCTTATCCTCTCTCCCAGTTCCAGGGTGGCTTATCCTTTGAGTAACCCATTGCACCCTTGACAGTGCCTAACATGTGTTCAAGCCACTGTCTTGTGCTCAGGTACTCTGGGTATAGTGGGATGGACTGTACCCCTCCCATGCCCAGAACCTCTTGTGCACAAGGGTCCTAGATATTTTTCTTCCCTCCCAGCTCACACACTCTGCTGTCTGTCTCTCACCTTGGTAAAAAGTATACTGATCATTTGCCTGGGGTCCCTGCCTGGACAACAGACAGTTTATGGGCAGCTGTCCCTGTTTATAGGGCTGCCCCCAGTGCCACGCAGATCACCATGGTTCTGCCTCACTCCTCCCAAGAGCTGCTCTACCTGGGCACAGAGAGTGGCAACGTGTTTGTGGTGCAGCTGCCAGGCTTCCGCACATTGGACGACAGGACCATCAGCTCAGATTCAGTGCTGCAATGGTGAGCTGCCTAGAGCCTTGAGTGGGCCATGGCCTTCTCCCGTTAGCCCCCGGTTAATGGCTCCGTTTATCATTTCTATCCTGGGAAGTCTAAGGGGACAGAAAAGAAAACCCTGAGCCTTTCACTTGTTCCCTGAAATTGAGGATCTGTCACCCTGTTTAAGTTAACATCATAGCACTAAAAGGGGGAATCTTGGAAGTAATTTTTGTAAAGGTGAGGGAAGTGAGACCCAAAATCTTGGTGTAATGTCAGTAAGTCCTAGTCTAATGTCCTTGGCCCTGAGACCACAAGTCTCAAAGTCCCAGGGACTCCACAGTTGGGGACAGGCTCAGGCTCAAACCTCTTTGTGTCAGGGGAGCCAGCTCCTGCTGACACCTGAGGTTTGTGGCGCTGCTGTGACTGTAAAGCTGGGAAGTTTGTTGAGATCTTTTCAGAGACTTACTGCTTAAGAACAGGATCTACCACACAGAGGTGGGATTTGGAGTAGCTCTGGGGATGCAGAGGGACTCAGGGCTTTAGAAGGGAGTTGGAAAAGTCAGACAAGAGCTTGTTCAGCCTGATGGATAGTGGTGGAATGTGCTGTAGTTCCAAGGTGAGGCTAGTGTGCTAGGACCCAGCCCTGGAGGTCTCTGGACCAGCCTCAAGACACATAGAGTTGACAAACCAGGCTCTCCTGGTCTCCAAGTGGCAATGAAGCACAACCCATCTGTCCAGCTGGGGCACTGCCAGGTTGGGAGGATTCCTCTGTGGGGCGGAGTCCCTCTGACTATAAGCCCTTGTGCCTTTCCCGCTTGGCAGGGTAGGACAGGACTAGGCTGGGACAGCTTGCCTGAGGTCAGAGCAGAGTAGTTGCAGGATGGCAGGTGGGATAGCTGGTGCCCAGCCTGGACTGGGTCTGTGAAGGTCTGGGAGCAGGACATTGGGACAACCTGCCCTGCACAAGTGGTCCTGCCAGAGAGAGCCCAGCCTCACCCCATGGTGAGCTGGCCGAGGTAGTCAGGGAGGGGCTGGACTGCCTAAGAACCCGGTCTAACAATCTAAATCTTCATTTACCTTTTAATAACATCTACTTAGGTTTTAATTTTATTGGGTAGGGTTGGGGGCTTTTTGAAGCAGGGTTTCACACAGCCCAGGCTGGCTTCAAACTTACTGTGTAACTGAGGCTGGCTTTGAACAGAAGGGCCAACAGGATGGCTCAGCAGGTAAAGCTTATCACTGACCACTCATACCTGACAACTAGCATTCAATCTCTGCAATCCACGTAAAGGTAGAATGAGAGAAAAAAATGTCTGGGGCTAGAGAGATGGCTCAGCAATTAAGAGCATTGACTGCTCTTGCATAGGACCTGGGTTCGGTCCCCAGCACCCACATAGTAGCACACAACTATCTGTAACTACAATTTCAGGGGATCAGATGCTTTCTTCTGGCCTTCATGGGCATTGCATGCACATAGTGTGCTTACATGCAGGCAAAACATAAAATAAAAATAAATCTCTTTTTCTGGACACAGTGGTGCATACCTATAATCCCAGGACCTCGGCTGAGGCAGAATTGCTGTGAGATTTAGGCCCACTAGGGTACATAGCTGGACCCTGTCTCAAAAAAAAAAAAAAAAAAAAAAAAAACAACAAAACAAGGAGCTAGAGAGATGGCTCAGCAGTTTAAGAACATTGATTGTTCTTGCAGAAGACCTGGGTTCGAACAACTGTCCATAGCTCCAGTTCCAGGGGATCCAACACCCTCTTTCTTCTGCAGGCATTGCACAACACAGGTGCACTTGCATACATGCACACAGTGCACATAAAATAAAGCAAAAAAAAAAAAAAAAAAAAAAAAAAAAAAAAACCTGCCTTTTAAAAAAAATGTGTATGTAACTGCACCACATGCATGCAGCACCTGAAGAGGCCAGAAGAAGGTGTTACAGCCCCTGGAATTGTAGTTACAGATAGTTGTATGCCACCATTTGGTTGGTGCAAACCAAACCTGGGTCCTCTACAAGAGCAGCCACTGTGCTTAACCACTTAGCTCTCTCTCCAGCACCCACAATTGTTTTTAAAAATATGATCTGGGACTGAGATGGCTCAGTGGTTAAGAGCCCTTCCTGCTCTTCCAGAGAATTCAAGTTCAGTTCCCAACACCCGTATTAGGTGATTCACAACTGCCTCTAACTGCAGCCCCAGGGGACCTGACGCTCCCTACTGGCCTCTGTGGATGCCTGCGCTCTCTCTCATGCACACGAACACATACATACATAAATAAAAGGGAGGGGGACAGGACATCGCTACATTACCAAAAACAAAACAAGGGAGTGACTTCTAGGGATGTTGACGGGGGCGTAAGAAGGGCACGTAGAGACTGGAGAGCTGGCAAAGCTGTTTCTATACCCAGGGGTCACTTTAGAGAGACTCACTCTATAAGAACCTTTTAAGCTATACATTCATACTTTGTGCTTTTCTGTGAATAATAAAGCGGTTTTAAGACCCATAAAACAAAATGAGTTGGCCGTGCCCTCCAGCCTTGACTTCTCTGGGCATGAAATGCTGGTGTGAAGTCTGGAGGTGCTGAAGCCAGCAGAAAATTTAAAGGCAGTAGGCAGAGAACCAAAATTCAAAGTCAGGGGCATCAAGTGGGAAACAGAAATAACATGGACAAGGGGACCATTTAAGTGCCCCAAACCAAACTAAGCTAAATCTCCCAGGGTTCTTGTTGGCCTTGCTGCCCGCACTGTCCTCTGTCCACTGTGGGAGCCAGGGGGTCAAAAGAGACTTTCATGTTATCTGTAAAGATTATGTTTTTTTTAGGCCAGGTATGGTGGCTCATGCCTTTAATCCCAGCATTCAGGTGGTAGATGCAGGCAGATCTCTGAATTCAAGGCCAGCCTGGTCTACATAGTAAGTTCCAGACCAGCTAGGGCTACACAGTGAGACCCTGTCTTTCCCAGTTGTTTGTTTTTTTCAGGAGTGTCTCATGGCCCAGGATAACCTTGAACTATTATGTAGCTAAAGATGACTTTGAACTGGCAGTCCTTCTGCTCCCCCTCCCAAGTTCTAGGATTGCAGGTGTTTATCACTACACCTGGCCCCTAGGTTTTTTGTTATTTTAAGATTTATTTTCGGGGCTGGAGAGATAGCTCAGCGGTTAAGAACACTGGCTGTTCTTGCAGAAGACCAAGTTTCGAATCCCAGCACCCACATGGCAGCTAACAACTGCCTGTAACTCCAGTTCCAGGGGATCCAACAGCCTCTTCTGTCCTCTGAGGGCATTGTGCACATGGGTGCACTTTCCTACATGCAGGCAATACATGAGTACACATAAAATAAAAATAATAAATAAATAAATAAAAGATATGCCAGGCGTGGTGGCACACACCTTTAATCCCAGCACTTGGGAGGCAGAGGCAGGCGGATCTTTCTGTTAGAGGCCAGCCTGGTCTACATAATGAGTTCCAGGACAGCTGGGGCTACAGGGAGACCCTGTCTGAAAAAGACAAAAAAAAAAAAAAATTATCTTCATTTATATGTATGTGTGTCTATATGAGTATATGCTACACATGGGGTACCTGCAGAGACCAGAAGATGGCGTCAGATCCCCTGGAGTTGGAGTTACAGATGGTTGTGACCTGCCTGGTATGGGTGTTGGGAGCCGAACTCATCTCTTCTGCAAGAGCAGTACATGCTCCTAACTACTGAGCTATCCCTCTAGTTGTGTCCCTTCTTCCCTCTCCATCTTGTCCTAATGACCCCCACTGTGATGTGTGCCCCACCAGCTTCCCAGGAAAGCACATGGGGTACCCACTGCTGTGTGGATTCACAGCACTCTCCTGCCTAGGTTGCCAGAGGAGGCCCGTCAACGGCGAGTGTTCGAGATGGTAGAGGCTCTGCAGGAACATCCTCGTGACCCCAACCAGATCCTCATTGGCTACAGTCGGGGTCTTGTTGTCATCTGGGACCTACAGGGCAGCCGTGTGCTCTACCATTTCCTCAGCAATCAGGTAGGTTGTATCTGGGGCAATGGCTCTCTCAGGCTTCATATGTATCCCAGTCACTGATTTCTCCCTCTCCTCATCCAAAGCAACTGGAGAACGTCAGTTGGCAGCGAGATGGCCGCCTGATTGTCACCTGCCACTCCGATGGCAGTCATTGCCAGTGGCCAGTGGCCAGTGTCTCCCAGCACATAGAGCCCCTGCGCAGCTCCATACCTTATGGTCAGTTCTTCTCCTGCCCAGAGGGTCTGGCCTTGTCTTCTGCCTAAGGAGCACCTTCTGTCTTTCCTGGATTCGGGTGTAGGCTGCCTAGCTCATAGAAGCAAAAACAGAGAGGCTCAGGGCTTGGTCCAAAGCCACACAGCTAGTTTTTTAGTACCCACTGTGGCTACCTCAGGGAATATCTGAGCAAGCCTCCCCAACACAGATCCACTTGTGGCTGGGAGAATGAGGGATCTGGACCGTGTGGGAGACCCATTCACGTTAATGCCTGTTCTCTTAGGTCCCTTTCCTTGCAAAGCTATTACCAAAATCTTCTGGCTGACCACCAGGCAAGGGTAAGTGCCAGTACATTCTTCTCCCCACTTTCCATAGCCTTACTAGAGTGCTGGAAAGACCACCTGGGCTCTTGCTTAGGGAATCAGTGCCTGTGAGGACAGGGGTGTTGAACCCACAGAAGGGAGGAAAAGGCAGATGTCTCAGTTCTTCCACTCAGGAGCTGAATTCCAACAAGACCCATTCCCACATCTTCCTTCTACTTTCCCATATACATGCTATCAGTCAGAGTTTCGCACTCTTGGCTGCAGCCCCATTTCTTTAGGAAGAATTGTACAGGGAGGCCTGATGTGGGAGCAGTTGAGGGGGCCCAGTCTGGAAGAACAGGGGTGGTTGCTGAGATTCAGAACTGCCAGCCTGGATACCCCACCTCGCCCCCTAGTTCTCCTAAGCTGCTGCAGTTGGGAAGAGTGGGAGTCTACCCTGTCCCCTCTAGGCAGCCTGAGACTGGCCTCCCTTTTGGCACTGGGATTTCTCAGCCTCCAGGCCGTGCCACGAAGGCTGGCTATCGCCCTGTGTGTCCCAGCCACCAACCTGGCTTGTGGCTGTGTGGGGTTGTGAGAGAGCCCCAGCCCACCCTCCTCCTGTGCCTGCAGGTTGCCCTTCACCATCTTCCAGGGTGGCATGCCACGTGCCAGTTATGGGGACCGCCATTGCATCTCGGTGGTCCACAATGGTCAGCAGACAGCCTTTGACTTCACCTCCCGTGTCATTGACTTCACTGTCCTGACCGAGGCAGACCCTGCAGCTGGTAGGCGGGCTTTGGGAGTGGGGGTGCTGGGCAGGTGCAGAGAGGGAAAGGGGTGCTGCCTAGGTGTTCTTCCCAAACCTGCCACCATTCTGGGTTCCTTGATCACCCCTTTTCAGTGCCACTAAGGCCAGTGGCACCTATGAACTCCATTCTGTCTTTCCTTGTCATTCTCCCAGATGGAGACGCAGTCAGGAATGTCACCCTTCCAGGCCACACCTCTTGCCTGTCCCAAGCTCTCTTTAAGGGGTTTGACCCAATGTGGGCAGATCTGCACTGTTGGATTTATGCCTGCTTAAATTTGGCAAGAGGGTCCTGGCCCAGACTTGGTGAGGTCTGGGTGGGGTAATAGGTGGCCATATATAACTAGCTCTGAGTCAGCCTCATAAATGGGATAACAGGCCAGGGCAGCAAGGGCTGGTATAAAAACAGGGAGGAGGTCTGGGAGTTCTCCATGAGGGAGTGAGGGCAGGCCTCTTCTGCTAATGACCACAACTTACCTGAGTAAAGTCCTCAAGTATGGGAGGCAGGGCTGTTCAGGACATCCATGGCCTCTGAGTTCCCTTGACCTTCCCAACATACAGGGAGACCCCAGACCCATTTCTTTCTCAGCTACTCCTCCCTCCTTGTATTTTGGATGCTTACAACAGGGCTTCAGTCAGTATCACCGGGCCCCAGAGCCTGGGGTCTCCTGGACTGCGCCTGTCCCCACTCCTCTTGGCTGATCAGGACAGCAGTGTGTGGAGGAAGCAGGAGAGAAAACTTCCTAGATATATATTCAAAACCAGTGATGATGTCCAGGGCAGACTATCCTCCTGTGACTGTCCATCTGTGTCCTCAAGCCCCTTCCATTTCAAGCAGGCCAGGATATGAGTATGTGGTAGAGTGCTGCCCTCAGCAAGATGTGGGCCCCTGAATCTCCTGTGTAATTCCTGCCTATCTTGCCTGGGATGGGCATGCTTTCCTGTTCATTGAATGACTCCTGTGTGCCAGGCCCTGTCCCAAGAACAGATACAGCCCCACTCTGATGGGGCTGAAGTGTGGGAAGGCAGTTGACAGATGATATCAGAGGCAAGGAAAAAAGCAGTTGAGCAAAATGGGCAGGGGTAGGGAACGTAGTAAGTTTATGTAGTCAGCAAGGCCTCCAGGATAAAGAATATACTTGAGTAGACACCAAAATGAACTAAGAGTACAGGGGTGGCCCCACAGGCACCTGGGGTGCAGAGAGCTCTTGACCTGCTCAGGTGAGGTGTGGGCAGAGGGCTGGGGAGAGGAGAATAACGTAGAGATGATTGCCAGTGTGGTCAGTGCTGGATCACACAGGACTGGAGAGGCACAGTGAGGTCTTTGGGTTGATAGAATGGGCAGTGGGCTAGATCTGTCCCTCCGACCATTGTCTGTGGACCACTTGTCTAGGTTGAGGTGAGAAGAGGGAGCAGTGACTTCACAGGACACTGGGACTGGGTTTTGCATGGCTACTCTTGTCTGCTGGCTCCTTCACTCCTAAGCAGCTGTTCGGATCCCAAGCTTTCCATAGCTCTATGTGGATGGCTCTAAAGGTGCAAAGGTCTCTCCTCTAAATCCAGGCTCAAACCCCAGCATACACTCAGCATCTCCTCTAACTTTACACACCCAAAAATCTGCCCCTCTCCTGGTCTTCTCCAAACTTCCCAAGGCTCCCACCAGATACCTCGTCTTATCCTGGACTCCTCTGCCCTCTTCTCACTCTGCGTATGTGGAAACACAAACACACCCACTCGCTGACACACTGCCTGTGCCTGCATTGGGTCTGCGAGAGTAGAACTGAGAAGCTGTGGCAGGAAAAACAATTGCCATCCAGCTCTTTACCGGTCTGGACCATCAGTCAAGGCTGAACATTAGAAAGAGCTCAAACCAGTCAGTCAGTCGCAACCCCACCACTTCATCCCTGACTGAGCTCAGGGCCTCTTGTTTTGTTGGCTCTCAGAGGCTCTGGTCTCTGCCCCCACAGGCTGCTTCCCATATGGTGGCCACATAGAGAGCCCTGATGGTGTCACTTCTGCTTGGGGCTCTTGTTTAGCATGAGACAATCAGTGCAGATTGATGGATCCAGTTCTGACTCAGGAGCTCTTTCTGCTGGCCTGCCAGGGGCCAATTACCTCTTCCTAACCCTGACCCTTTACATTTGATGACCAGCCTTTGATGACCCCTTTGCCCTGGTGGTGCTAGCTGAGGAGGAACTGGTGGTGATCGACCTGCAGGCAGCAGGCTGGCCACCAGTCCAGCTGCCTTACCTGGCCTCCCTGCACTGCTCGGCCATCACCTGTTCCCACCACATCTCCAACATCCCCCTGAAACTGTGGGAGCGTGTCATCACTGCAGGCGGCCGGCAAAACTTGCACTTTTCCACCATGGTAGGTCTAGTCCCAGCCCTACCCTACTCCTGTCTTAGTCCCAGGTCCTCATGAACTTCCTGTTCTCCTCCTCTAGGAGTGGCCCATCAATGGTGGTACCAGCCTGGCCCCACCCCCACCCCAGAGGGACCTGCTGCTCACAGGGTAAGTGACTTTAATGCCGCTTTTCCTCTTCCTAGGAGGACATAGAGGGTGAGAACAGAGTCCTGGGTTGTGCATTTCAGACTCCGGGCACCCTGGTTTACATTGCTCTTACCAGGCTCTGCCCACAGGCATGAGGATGGTACCGTGCGGTTCTGGGATGCCTCAGGTGTCTGCCTGCGGCTGCTGTACAAACTCAGCACAGTGAAGGTGTTCATCACTGACACAGACCCCAACGAGAACCTCAGTGCCCAGGGTGAGGATGAGTGGCCCCCACTCCGCAAGGTGAGGCCAGGAGCCTGGGAACCAGGGATGGGGGTTCTAGGCTGAGACTGGTCCATGGCCACTCACAGGCCTCCCCTCCCTTGACAGGTGGGCTCCTTCGACCCCTACAGTGATGATCCTCGACTGGGCATCCAGAAAATTTTCCTCTGTAAATACAGTGGCTACCTGGCTGTGGCAGGCACAGCAGGGCAGGTAGCAGGCCGGGCCTGGTAGGGGTTGAAGACAAAGTGGATGGGTGGCTCTGGGCAGTGGGAACAGGACTCCCCACCTGACAGTGTCTTCAGGAGCACATCTGCAGCTCAGTGCTTTCTACAGGTTGCTTGATTCCAGGAGGGGGTGGCCTCCAGGAGGTGTTCTTCCTCCAGAAAGGAGAGTGGGGGCTGGCGTTAGCCAGAGGCCTCAGGCTCTGCTCAGGCCCTGTCCTTTGCTTTGGCTTGAGTTCCAAGTATTTGCTATTCTATAGAGCCTGGACTCTGCTGAGCTACCTGCCACCCCACCCAGGTGCTGGTGCTGGAACTGAACGACGAGGCGGCAGAGCATGCTGTGGAGCACGTGGAGGCCGACCTGCTGCAGGACCAGGAGGGCTACCGCTGGAAGGGGCACGAGCGCCTTGCTGCCCGCCCAGGGCCTGTGTGCTTTGAGCCGGGCTTTCAGCCCTTTGTGTTGGTGCAGTGCCAGCCCCCTGCCGTGGTCACCTCCTTGGCTCTGCACTCCGAGTGGCGGCTTGTAGCCTTTGGTACCAGCCACGGCTTCGGCCTCTTTGACCACCAGCAGCGGCGGCAGGTCTTTGTCAAGTGAGCAGAGCAGCCGGGATCAGGGACTGGGATTGGGGCCTTGTGAGGACCCACCCCTGGTCCCCATGGTACTTTATGACCTGACATCCCTCCCTCCCAGGTGCACACTGCACCCTAGTGACCAGCTAGCCATGGAGGGCCCGCTGTCCCGTGTAAAGTCCCTCAAGAAGTCCCTGCGTCAGTCCTTCCGCCGGATGCGCCGCAGTAGGGTGTCCAGCCGCAAGCGGAGGCCAGGTGGCTCCACAGGAGAGGTGAGGCCCAAGGCTGGCCTTGAGCTCAGGCCAGACCCAGAGCAGCCATCTGCAGGATCGAGCAACTCTCCCTCTCTGGGCGTGCTAGGCTATGAGTACAGGATCTGAACCCAGGCCAAGTAGGTTCACTACCCCACAACTGAGTGACCTTCGATACATCTCATTGCTTTTGTGCCTCAGCTTCCCCATATACAAAAACCAGAGACTTAGAGATAAATCTCAAGTAATACTAAAAATCATCTTAGTATTTTTCTGCCCCTTTCTTCCTACAACATGCCAAGAGGCCAGGCAAGCTCTCCCCAGGGCACCTCCTACTTGGACAACGTCCTCTTGGGCCCAAGCCAGGCATGTGTTGCATGACTGTGGCCAGCCTTCCCCAGGAAGGATTACCACTCAGTGAGTCAGTGCCATGGGGAGCGAGGCAAGAGCCCACCCTCAGGCCCAGCTCAACTCACTGCAGGCACAGGCTGTGAGCACCAAGGCAGATCGGACAGGCCTGCAGAACATGGAGTTGGCTCCCGTGCAGCGCAAGATTGAAGCTCGCTCAGCTGAGGACTCCTTCACGGGCTTTGTTCGGACCCTCTACTTTGCTGATACATACCTAAGGGACAGTGAGTAGCCAGCCTGAGTTTGGGGATATAGGGGGCATCCCTGGTGTGAAATACCCCTAGCATGAAGACATGGATAGGTAGGCAGTCTGGCATGAAGGAATAGGTGGATGGGCACGTTAGCATGAGGATATGGGTGGATGGGCACCCCTGGAATGAAGGCATATAGGCAGTGCTGCCTGCTGGCACCCTGGGCAGGCTAGGGACTTGTTTCCCATTGGAAACAGAAAGAAATCAGAGCAACCACCTACCTCTTTCCCTTCTCTGCCTGGGCCTGCCAGTCAGGTTGCCTGGTTTCATTGCCATGCTCCATTGCTCTCCAGAAACGTGGCCAGACACATCTAACTGGGCCTCAATGTCTTCCTATATAAAACGAGGGAATGCTGTCTTCTAGAGCCACCTGGGTTGGGGGGTGGCACGGTTCTGGTGGCAGCCAGTAGGCACGTGGAAATGTCCATCCCTGGTTGCTTCTTCCTTGCTGGCTGTCACCGTGAAGGCCATCTGTGTGGGAAGCCCCATGAGCCTGTGAGAGAGCTTTCCCAGGAGGTAGGCGAGGCTCACAGCATGTCCATTTATAGAGGAGGAAGCTAAAACTTAAAGAGGCTTGCCAACTTGACTTTAGGGTCTCGTGGTGGTTAGTGGCAAGGTGGGATGGAAGTCCAGGTTGCTCAGCTCTGTTCAACTCCCAGAGCCCATGGTTAGATAACCAAGCATTGCTGGGTGTGGTGGTACATGCCTTTAATCCCGGCAGAGGCAGGTGGATCTCTGAGTTCAAGGCCAGCTGGGGCTACAGGGAGACCCTGTCTCAAAAAGATGAAGGAAAAAAAAAAAAAAGATAACCAACCAAGTATCTACGTCTTGGCAGGCTCCCGCCACTGCCCCTCGCTGTGGGCTGGCACCAATGGGGGCACCGTCTACGCCTTCTCTCTGCGTGTACCTCCTGCAGAGCGGAGAATGGATGAGCCAGTAAGGGCAGAGCAAGGTGAGTGTGACCTACTTGGGCTGGAATGTGTGGTGTCACCAACCAAGCCACCCACCACAGCTTCCTCCCCAACCTGCTTCCCCCATAGCCAAGGAGATTCAATTGATGCACCGTGCACCTGTGGTGGGCATCCTGGTGCTCGATGGACGCAGTGTACCTCTTCCTGAACCCCTGGAAGTGGCCCATGACCTGTCGAAGAGCCCAGACATGCAGGGGAGCCACCAGTTACTTGTGGTGTCCGAGGAACAGTTCAAGGTGCTACGTGGCTGACAGTAGCTGCTCCCCACCCCACCCCATTTCCCTAGGATGTCAGCCCCTGGACACAAATGATAGTTGGGACTCAGGATTTTGTTTTGAGTTGGAGTAAGGGTTACAGAATCACAAGAAAGGAGAGGGATCTTGGGGTGGGGCAGCAGGGTCAGTGTGCTTTGCCCAAAGGTCAGAGGTAGGGACACTGAATCTGTGGAAGGCACAGCATACCCAGACCGGATGTCAGTGGCCTGTGTTCCTCTGGCTCAAGTACTGTATCTATGTCTCAGAGCTGAAGGGTCACAAGACCCAGAGGAGTTTGCTGAATACAGGACGATGTCTGCTAGAGGACAGGGTCCCAACAGTAGCAACTGGAAGAAGAGTCATGTTCTGGTTGTGGTATGACCAGCTGCCCTGTGTCCCCAGGTTTTCACATTGCCCAAGGTGAGCGCCAAGCTAAAGCTGAAGCTGACAGCCCTGGAGGGCTCACGGGTACGGCGGGTTGGTGTCGCACACTTTGGCAGCCGTCGGGCCGAGGACTACGGAGAGTACCACCTGGCGGTCCTCACCAACTTGGGTGACATCCAGGTGGTCTCGCTGCCCCTGCTCAAGCCCCAGGTGCGATACAGCTGCATCCGCCGGGAAGATGTTAGTGGCATCGCCTCCTGTGTCTTCACCAAATATGGCCAAGGTGTGCAGGCATGTCCTGGGGCCTCAGCAAGCAGGGATGGGTGAGGGCCTCTCACTGCCAGAGGAGGAAAACAAGAGCAGTTCAGGTGTGGCAGCCACTGCCAGGCTGGCTCTGCCCTGAGTGAAGAATTTTAAAGGAGAATCTGTCCCATCCCCTGGGAGCCCTGAGCTAGCTTTCCCTCTCCTCTGCCTGCCTCCCCAGGTTTCTACCTGATCTCACCTTCGGAGTTCGAGCGCTTTTCTCTCTCCACCAAGTGGCTGGTTGAGCCCCAGTGTTTGGTGGATTCAACCAAAACCAGGAACCACAGCCACCCCAGCAATGGCAACAGCACGGGCCCCAAAAGGACCTCAGACCGAACCAGGTGAGCAAGGCCTTAACACATCCTTGCCCTTTCTGAGGCATCTGCTGCTGACTAGCCAAGACACCCTTCCATCCTTTGCCTGCTGCCAGTCCAGACCTCCACTCCTGCTCAGGCTAGTCAGATAGGTTGACCTCACTCATTTCTTACGGGACCAAGACTTTCAGAGCCTAGTGGCCCCCAGTCCTCATTGTCTATCTCACCCTGTAGGAACTCAGGGAGCCAAAGTGATGGAGAAGGTAAGATAGGCCTCTCAGGCTGCTACTTGGGGCACACCTTGGCCACACCCTGCTAGACCTGGGGTAAAGGGAGGGAAAGGGGCTGAGGGGTGACTGAGCAGGCTAGAAGTGAGGATGGCAGTCCCTGCACCCGGGGCTCTGGGCTTCCAGCACTCCCTCAACCCCTGTAATGAGAGGCTGGGCTGAGGGCCCAGGACAGCCCCACCTGACCATTCTGCCTTCCAGATAAGCAGCCTGGCCCAGTAATGGAGCATGCACTGCTCAGTGACGAACGTGAGTTGGAGCAGGGGTTGGTGAGGCTGGTGTGAAGGAGTGAAGGATGTCTTGAGGGTGTGGGACAAAGCTTGGAAGGCCAGAGGAAACCAGGCACTCTTTCCCTGGGCCAGGGGGAGGCCTGTCAACACCCTGTTGGGATAAAAGAAAAACTGGTTGGCCTCATCCCTGCCATTCCCACTGGGTCTTTCCTGTCTTGCAGGGGTCCTGAAGGAAATCCAGAGCACACTAGAGGGGGACAGAGGGTGAGTCACTGTGGTGCTGGGAGAGGGTTGGGGAGAGCACTGAGAATGAGGCCCCTGTGGATGGTGACTCTGTTTCCGCTGCCGCAGGAGCTATGGCAATTGGCGGTCTCACCGGGTGGCCGCGGCGTGCACCCTCAGCAATGGGGAAGGTAGGGCTGTGGGCGTTCCTGGGGAGGCCCTGCCCAGGGAGGGACAGGAGGAAGAGTCCTAACTGCCACTTCATCAGGGCCCAACAAGCCTTTGGAGGCATCACAGCCCTGGAAAACCCCAGTGGTATCTGGACCTGGGGTGGGTGGCTGAGGAACCCCATCCTGCCCATGATGGTCCTGAGCTGCTATCCATGTCCTTTTCACAGCAGAGTGAACGGGACAGGCATCCAGGCCGTGAAGTAAACACTACTGAGGGCCTTTCTGTGGGGCCTGCCCCAGCTGGAAAAGTCCGAGCCGGGCCAGGGCCTGCAAGCACCCTGGTCACCACCCTGTTGCTGCTCCTGGCCTCAGGAGAGGAGAAACCCTGCCCTGGGCTGCCCCTCCTGGGCCTTGTCTGTGGTCCTTTGTCAGTGTTGCACAGTTTTTATCCCTCCGTCGTCGTCGTTGTCGTCCCCCCACCTTTTTTTTTGTAGTAGACTGGGTTTTAAATTATAAACTTTAACTGCCTCTAAGTGAAACAGTTTTTAATAAACACCTTATTACCTCTTCTCTGAAATGGTCTGAGGACTTGAATTTGTTGGTGATGTAGGAACTGTTCATATATTGTTCCCTAGAGTTCATCTCCAGTCCCAGAGGTACTCAGAAAACCAGCTTTTTAAAGTATTTGAGTCACCAAACCAATGCGGTATCTGAACATTCTCTTTGAGAGGGCAAGCATGATCCACCTTGAGCCTGACACGTGTCATCTAGAGAGCCAGATAACTCCACCCTCAGCTTATAGAGATGTGTGGGTTTGAGAACTTCAGGGGCTCTACAGTGTGTTTACACAGTCAGCTGAACCAACACAAAGAAACAAGTGACATGAAATTTCCTGTCAAGAGACCAAGAATTGAAGATCATGACAAGCAGTCAGGAATCAGGCAAATAGTGAGTCTTGGCGGTGTAGCTCAGTGGTACAGCCCTTGCTTAGCGTTCCTTAGTCCTGTCCTCCCCCTACCATCACCAAAGAAAACAGTCGCAGAACCAGCACTCCTGTGGCTTAGAAATAACACCCTTGAAAATGTTGCCAAGACTCTAAGCATCAATTTACCACCACGCTCACTAGCAACAAGGTCATGAAATTTACCCTGTGCTCTGAACATCAGTTCTAGAAGACAACTCCATATCTCGAGTGTGAGGGGAGTAGTGGGCGTACACAAATGACAGGGCTTGGCGGCCTGCTCTAGCAAGTGAGTTAGCGCTGAGCTTGCACAGGGCAAGAAGTCCAGGAGTCCTTGCAGCAGTCCATGGGAAAGATGGCTGATGGAACAGAAGCATTGAAGGGCTGGAGATGTAGCTCAGTTGGTAGAGTTTGCTGAGCATATAGGAAGTCCTGCGTTCACACCTGTAACCCTAGCCCTTGTGAGGACGATGTTCAAGGAATTCAAAGCCATCCTCGGCTACGGAGAGATTGAGGGTAGCCTGGGCTGCATGAGATGTCAATAAGCCAATGAGATGGGTGACTTAGTGTTCCCTTGGACTTAGAAGTTAGGCTGAAAACACTGGTTTTGCCTGTGACTGGCACGTGCCCTTGTGTCACTCCCGTGCCTTAGTTCATTTATCTATGAGGATTCAATAAGAGCCTGTAAAATTGTGGGGCTGGAGGGATGGCTCAGCAGTTAAGGGCACTGGCTGCTCTTGTAAGAGGACCCAGGTTTGGTTCCCAGCACCCACGTGGCGACTAACAACCATCCCTAACTCCAGTTCTAGAGAATCCGGCGCCCTCTTCTCACCTTTGTGGGCATTGCCCAACACAGGTGGTCTTACATACATGCAGGTAATACACCCATACACATAAATAAAACAAAATAATAAAGATGATTTTTTTAAAGCCTGTAAAATTGCATGACACTGGCTTATAGTAAGCAAAAGAGATGAGAGTTGAGGATGTTGTGGATGATGGATGAAACTGGGAGAGGAGGAGATGCTCCAGAGAGGAGGGAAGGGTATGTGTGTGTGAGAGGAGCAAAGGGGTGGGGAGAGCCAGGCAGGAGAACCAGGCCTGGGGGTAAAACCTCCCCTAGTGTCAAGATTACCAGGTTGATTCCTTAAGGTTGCCCAGGGTCACACAGGCAAGGAAGTGGAGTAGTGCAGCTGGCATGTGTTGGGGGGGTGGGGGCAAGACTAGTTACAAAACCAGCTCCCAGCAGGAGTATTGGGGAACCCCACAGTTGGGGATCAGCAGAAGAGTGGGACTTTGATCCCCGATTCCTCACCTACTAGGCTTCTGTCCTCAAGTTCCTTAACCTCTTACAAGCCATTTCCTTGTCAGAAATGGAGCCACCACCACCCCTGCCAGGTTTGGGGGTAACCTAAACAGTTTAAACACCTGATAGACAAAGAGGGTCTGGGGCAGAATGTCATCTGGGTGAGGCTTCCAAGTAAAAGAACAGATGATAACAGAGGTGACATCATCAAATCAGGTGTTTAACAACATCCAGCAGAAACCTGGGGAAGTAGAGGCAGTCAGCTGGAGTTGGAATTGAGCTTTCTCTCCAGGGCTGGGCTTCCCATAGCTGAACTGGATTCTCTCTCCCACTGAAGACCTTACATCTGGGATAAACAAAGTGACGTCTGTTGGAAATGGTTTACCTTCTTGCTGTTTTTAAAGACACCATGTTTTTATTCTTTTGCTATTTTCTGTCCTTGTCCAAGTTATGGGTCTAGCCCATTGCCAAGCAGAACCTTGGAGGAAACTCTAAGACAGACATATCTGGGTCTGAATTAGGTAGGGGACCGCTCCATTTCTAGAGCCAGCTTCTCAGCTCACACAACAGGACTGCGGACATGGCTAAGCAGTTAAGAGCATTTTGCAGAGAATGAGCTTGGCTCCCAGCACCCATCAGGCAGCTCACAATGGCCTGTAATTCCAGCTCCAGGGGATGCAGTGCCCTTTTTTGGCCTTTGAGGGACTGCACTCATGTGCACATACCCACACATACACACCCATAATTAAAATCTTTTTTAAAATAAGAATTTGCCAATATAATGTGTGCATTACACCTGGGTCATCGGTGGGAGCTCAGAGAACTCCATTTGCTCCAAGAACTGGAGAATTTGTCCCATGAGCTCACAGCACACTCTAATGGGACCACCAAGAAACTGGAGGTCTCTTGACATCTTCCGCACACCCATTCTCCAGCTGGGCCTTAATTCAAAGCAGTGTTCAGCACAGTGCCTAGGGCAAACCAAGCCCTACTGTGCTATATTCATTATTGTTTCTCCCGGGTCTCCGTGTTATCTTTGTAAAATTCATAGTAGTCATAGGCAGGTCAAAGGGGTCACACAGCAGCTTTCATACCCTGGGGGCCCACGCTGTGGGCGTTTGCCCTGTCTATAAATAGAAACCCACCCCAGCTGCCCTTTCATGCCCTGTTGCTTCCACTCACCATTGTTTACAAGATTATCCATGTCATCTCCAGTAGACCCATGTGGTTCTCATTGCTGAGTGATAATCCACTGTGTGAGTGAACACTTCGCCCTACGTGGGGCTTTTTGCTGGCTATACAAGGCCTCAGAATACCACGGCCCTTCACCAACTCCATTGGCAGCAGGGACTGCTGCTTCCAGCCATCTGCAAACACACTGATAATACCATGAGCTTGTGGTCTTTGGGGAGAGTGGCTTCTTCCTTATGATCTGTCTTACTGGCGGGACTGTAACTTAGCACACTGTCTATGGAGGAAAATTTAGAAATCTCCAAATTGCCGGGCTGGAGAGATGGCTCAGCAGTTAAGAACACTGGCTGTTCTTGCAAAGGACCTGGGTTCAAATCCCAGCACCCACATGGCAGCTAACTGTCCAAAACCCCAGTTCCAGGGGATCCAGCTCTTCTGTCCTCCGCAGGCATTGCACGACATGGGTGTACTTACCTACATGCAGGAAATACACACGTACACATAAAATAAAAATAATAAAGTATTTTAAAAATATATCCAAATTGCAAATACATACATAGCTATGGTCCAACAAGTCTAATTCTAGGAATTAATTCTACTTTGAAAAGGGTGAAATTCTATCCTAGTGCTGTTTGTAACTTAAGGAAAAGATGAGGCAACTTTTACAACTCTAGTTTTAAAAAAATTATCAAAGATTCTGTAAAATGCCTCAGTGAATGAAGTGCTTGTCGCCAAGCCTGATGATGTGAGTTTGAGCCCCAGAACCCATAAGGTGGAAGGAGAGAACTGACTCCTACCATCTGTCCTCTGACCTCCCCATGTGGACTGTGGTGTGGTATGCATGTGCCCACACACACACATATATACACACACAAAATAAATACATTTTTAAAATCAGTATTAGTGAAATCACAGTGTGATAATTTGTAGAGATGCTATGCAAGTGAGAGGGAAGGAAGGAAGGGAAGAAAAACTCCGTGGACTCTAAAAACCTCCAGGTCAAACTGTCGAGTGAACAGAGCAGTGGGGAGGGCTGGGGATGTAGCTCAGTTGGTGGGAAGCTTACCTGGTATCCACAGGGCCCTCCCCGGGTACCATTCCCAGAACAGGGGTTACAAATCTGTGAAGATCTACAACTGTAAGCTAAGCAAGACAGCTTCCCCACTTGTGGTTGAAGAGAAAAGTAAAATGAGATTTGCTTTTCTCTGGATTGATAGCTCCAAGAGGGAAATATAAACTGGGACTGGAGATACCGCCAGTGGTTAACAGGACCTCCCATTCTTTCAGAGGACCCAAGTTTGATTCCCAGCACCCACATGGCAGCTCACAACCACCTATATCTGTACCTCCAGGGGATCCAATACCTTCTGGCCTCTAGGCACTGCAATCACATGCACACATGCCCACAGAGACACACACATAGAAATATAAATTTAAAATCTTTTTTTAAAAAATGAAGGGGGCTTGGAGGGATGGTTCAGTGGTTAAGAACACTGGTTGTTCTTGCAAAAGACCTGGGTTCAAATCCCAGTATTCACATGGCAGCTAACAACTGTCCATGACTCCAGTCCCAGGGGATCCAACAGCCTCTTCTAACCTCCTCGGGCATTGCACGACATGGGTGCACTTACCTACAGGCAGGCAATACACACACATTTAAAAATTTTTTTAAGTTTTAAAAAACAAAGGGGGTGGGAAATGAAGGGGGAAGCCGGGCATGGTGGCGCACGCCTTTAATCCCAGCACTCGGGAGGCAGAAACAGGAGGATCTCTGTGAGTTCAAGGCCAGCCTGGTCTAAAAGATTTATCGTCCTCTTTTTTTTTTTTTTAAAAAAAAAAAAAAAAAAAAAAAAAAAAAAAAAAAAAAAAACACAAAGGAGGTGGCTGTGGTGCTGAGAGACGGACGGCTCAGCAGTTAAGCACACTCGCTGCTCTTGCAAAGGACTTGGGTTCAGTTCCCATCACCCACATGGTGGCTAACAACGGTAGTATCGCCAGTTCCAGGAGATTCAAACCCCTCTTCTGGCCTCTGAGGGCATTGCATGCACGTGGCGCACTCATTTAAGCACACAAAACACACATACATATAAAAGTAAACAAATAAAAATTAAAACACTATTTAATGGTGCTGAGTGTAGTTCAATAGTAGAGCAATTACCCAGCACAGAAGATGACCTGGGTTCTATCCCCAGCAAATAAACACTTGAAACCCACAAGTTGGGGGTAAAGAGGTATTTATGTGGCCTGATTAGGTTCCAAGACTGCAAGGGGGTGCAGAAGCATCTGCTTTACCCCAGTCCAAGGTGTAAATTCCTGTTTTATACACTTTTTTCATAAACTATATTTCACAGTGGAAAATTATAAAACTAAGTGCCCCTGCTTACTATGGGTACCCCTGGTCCCAGCCTACTGGAGGAGCCCCAGGTAGAAGAGGGGTCTGGAACAGCTTCACCTGCCCTCTCAGCAGGCAAGTCGTCGTGAGGCTGCAGTAGAGCCTGGGCCCCTCAGTCTGACCCTGTGCCAGGCTGGCCTGCCCGGCAGGGAGTCCCAGCACCGTTGCCCTGTCCACGGCCTTTGTCCACAGCTGCAGCGTCTCCTCTTTCCCCTGCCTCCACTCCATTGTTGACCAAAGGGGTCAGAACCCGTTGCCTCCTGCATTATTGATGCTGCTGCCTAGGTGGGGAGCCCCAGGGCTCCCTGTAGCCTGGCCAGAGGAGAGTGGCGTGCAACCCAGGCCCCCAGGGCACCCGCCGGTAGTTAAGATATCTCAAAAGGAAGAAGGATTGGGGCATTGGGAAGGCTGCTTCGTCCGGAAGGGTCATGGGCAGGAGCAAATGTAAAACGCCCCAGCGCCGGGGACGACCTGGAAGACCCGCCTCGGCCGAGCAGGAGTCCGGGTCTGACAGCGCACCTAACCCGGACCACGGCAAAGCCCGCAAGGCGAGACCCGCTCCGAAGCCGGACACCACCGGAGGCAAAGGAACTGCTGGAGGCCACAGGAAGTCCACCGAAGACGGTAGCCGCACAAGTGCAGAGGCTGCTGCGGCGCCGCAGGCGCCGGAGACCCAGGAGCTGCAGGGCAGCACGCGGCGTCGGGGACACCAGCCCACCGAGAGCCGCGAGTTCGAGGACAGCCACAGCCGTGAGGAGTGTCCAGCCAAGGAAAGGCTGCGCCTGACAGAAAGGCGGATGGTCAAGCGCAGCCGCCGCAGGAGAGAAAGAGAGCGGGGTCCTACGGCTTGGCGGGGCGGTGCAGAGACTCCGGGCATGCATGGGGACACGTCCGGAGGGGATGGAGGCAGCTCGTGCGTGGACAGCGAAGCCCGAGAGGCCCTGGACACCAGCAGCCAGGGCGGCGGAGTCCCGGAGCTGCGGCCCAAAACGGAGCCATCGGACACGGGCTCTGAAGGGGCCAAAGCCGGGCTAGAGGCAACTCTGAGGTCCGGCGAGGGCGAGAGCCTGAGCAGGGACCGTCGAGGCAGAGATGGACACACCTCCGGGCTCTGGAGCAGGGAGGGGTCGTCGGGGACAGGGCCCCAGGGAGCGAGCGAGGATTCCCAGACCGATGCGGACTCCAGCCCAGGGCATAAACGCCGCGCACGGAAGACCCCAGGAACGGCAAACCGGGTCCCTGACACCCCGGGGACAGAGCTGGGCGGGAAAGCCTCAGCCTTGAGCACCGTCCAGAGCGGCTGCGCGCGCGACCCCGGGGATCCGCCGCGTCCAGGGGACTCCAGATCTGCCCCGGATGCAGGTGACGGAGGGGTGCAGCCAGAGGCTGAGCCGCAGGGCGCTGAGGCTATCCGGGGTCCGCGCCGCCAGGCCGGAGAAGTGGCGGGGAAGATGCACGTGGGCACGGACGAGAGCGCAGCCGGAATCCCGGAGGGAGAAGACGCCGGAGCCCCGGCGCCGCTGGCAGCGCTTATGGCGCTCCGCAGGCTGCGTGCTGGGGGCGGCCGCGTGGGCCTCAAGGCGCGGTTGCAGCGCGTAGCGCGCGCCCTGGACTTCCTGAGGTGGCTGCGACTGCGGACGCAGCAACGCGCGGGCGATGGGCACTCCGCCCGGCCGCAGGACTACGAGGCGCGGGGCCGCGCGGGGGCGCTCGAGGCGCGGGGCGGTGGGTTGAGCAAGCGCAGGCTGGCGCTGCGTCTGGCTGGTTTAGCCCGGCTCCGCGAGCTGCCGCGCGCGCCCCCTGGTGGCGACTCCAGCTCTCCGCAGGCACTGGACAGCCCCGTTTCGGAGCCATCTACAGAAGAGGACCCCTCTCCGGATGCCAAGTTCGCGGTGGTCTTCCCCAGGATCCATAGGACCCGGAGGGAGTCGAGCAGCAGAAGCCCAGGAGCATCCGCGAACGCCCCCGCTGGGGAAGGTCGTGTTTCGCCTGGTGCAGGAGCTGCAGAGGGCAGGGAGGGGCGAAGGGCTAGTGGAGAAGGGGTGATCAGGCCCATCCAGGCCACCTTCTTTGCCTCCACTGTCCCCCATGGGACCTCACGAGATGAGAACCGCAGAAGTCACGAGGCGGAGCCCGAGTCCTTGGAAGCCGAGAGCCCAGTGCACTGGACGCAGACCTCTGTCCCCTGCGAGGATCCTGGGCTTGACAGAGATAATGCTCTGCTGCCACGACTCACCTTGGAGACGCGCCTGCAGCAGAATAGCCCCTGTGCGTCCCCAAGGGAGAGGTGGGAGCCCGAGGATGATGCTGAGGCAGCCCTGGAGAGGGGTCTGGAGCTGAGCCTCCAGCGGGGCCTGGAGATGCCACCCTTCCCAGGTATCGAGGACAAGAGTCTCAGAGAGTACCTGGAAGACACTGAGGACCTTGCCCGGCTGCGGTGAGGGGCTGTTCCAAATCAGCCACTTCTGGCTCAGTTCCACCCTTATCTTTTAAAATCCTGTAGACTTTTATTAAGTGAGCAAAGGGGATTTTTAAAAACATTTATTTATTACTTATATATGTATGAGTGTATTGCCTGCATGTACATAAGTGCATCTGTATCTTGCAATACCCGAAGAGGTCAGAAGAGAGTGTCATATCCCCTGGAACTGACGTTACAGATGATTGTTAGCAACCTCATGGATGCTGGGAACTGAAACCGCGTCCTTTGCAAGAGCAGTCAGTGCTCCTAACTACTGAGACATCTCTCCAGCCCCACAAAGGGGATTTTTTTGCCTCACAAACGGTTTTCTAATTGGAAAAGGCCGATGAGGAGTGAAAGATGCCCCTTTGAGAGCACTCCTACTGGGGCCTGAACCCAGGGTCTCATGCACATTCCTCAAGTGCACATCCCTCCACCCCTGAGCTATATTCCCAGCCCTCTTTACTTTGAAACTGGATCTCACTAAGTTTTCCAGGCAGAAGTTGAACTTGCAATCAGCCTCCTTCAGTCTCCCAACTAGTTAAGCTCACAGGCCTGTACTATAGGACAGGAAAGGGACGTCCTTTTCTAACTAGCACAGAGCTTCCCTCTGTGTCAATGCCTCCCCCTACCCCAGGGTGGGTAGCTACTGGGCAGCCTGGCTGAAAGTTGGATGACTCATCTCAGGGTTCCCTGCAGCCAGTGACAGAGCTAGCCCAGGACCTCCATCATTCTCCAACTTTCCCTTCTATCCTGCTGTTCCTACAGGCTGGTGTGTGACAGCTCTGTTCTGCTGTGTCTCAAGAAGAGGTTTCACCTGGGTCGCATCTATGTATGGGGGAACCACAGGGAAGGGATGTGGGCTGGATTCCCTTTCCCCTAGGGTTAGAGGGCTCCCTGGCTCCCCTGGGGCTCCTCTTTCCCCTCATCCCGGGACCCAGTGTCAAGCAGGTCTGTCTGGCCGCCTGCAGGACATTGGTGGGGGAACTAGTCATGTATACTCCCCTGTTCCCTTCTCACAAGAGCTTCTGCTTTTTTCACCAGACATTTGGGGGGCCCCTCCTGCTTGCTCTGAACCCCTACCAGCCACTGTCTCTCTTCTCACCAGAGGTTTTGGCCAGCTACCATCCCAGGAAGGCCCCCAACACCACTCCGTATGTGATTTTGCCCCTTTGATCCTGTGCTTAACTCGCTGCATCTCTCTCATTGACTGAGGTGCCAGCGTCTGTGCACACATCTGCTTTGACCTCGGAGGGCCCTAGACAACCATCTCTCACACCTTCTTATTTCCCTGCCTCAGACACATCTTTGCCATTGGGGCAGCAGCCTACAGTCTGTCTCAGAGCACTTCGCAGGACCCCTGTATCCTCCTAGGGTGAGTTCTGGCTGCCCTGCTTGTCTGAACCTATAGGCCACCCTGAGGACACCTGGGGTGGAGCATATGGTCTGCATTTGAAACTTACTGGTCCCATGTGCTGCTGGGCAGGAGCTGAGAACATCAAGTGCCCCTGGATGATGGATCTTTCTGGTTGGTCATCATGGGCTAGGTGTATTCTTTCCACGTTTGTGGGGGGTCTTCCCCCATATAGGTGTTACTTCTGTATGGTACATTCCTATGGCCTGGGCTCAGTGGGGCATCAGTCCTAGGTGCTCCTTCAAGATCCTCCAGTCCTCGTCCCTTCCTTTGCTCCTCCCTCTTGCAGGGGCCACAGTGGCTCAGGGAAGACAGAGGCCGCCAAGAAGATTGTAGCGTTCCTAAGCAACATGGAGCAGAAACAGACAGGAGACACTGTGTTTCAGGTGAGGTCTGGCTGAAGGCTATCAACACCCAACCAAGGGGCAACTGGTCATATCTAGGCCAGTTCCCCAAGTCTGTGGCTTCTCAAGAGTTAGCTCCAGGCTTTGCCTGCTGCAAGAGAATGGGGTTGGGTTTGTTTTTGTTTTTGTTTTTTTAAGCAGGATCTCACATAGCCCTGGATGGCCTAGAACTTGCTATATTGCTAAGGATGACCTTAAACTTCCGATTCTCCTGCCTTTACCTCTTGAGTGCTGGGATTACAGTGTGCACCACTGTGCCATTTTATGTGGTGCTGGGGATTGAACTTAGGGCCTTATTTATGCTAAGTAAGCACTCTACCAACTGAGCTGCATCCTCAGCACTTTTTATTTTGGGGGTGCTTTCTGATGGGATTGACCCCACATGGGCCAACAGTATAAAGAGGACCCCTCATGAGTGGTGGGTGTTACTGGTATCCTAGGAATACATGAGTGCCCCAACCTCCATACAGCTAGAGGACATGCTGCCTGTGCTCAACAGCTTTGGTCATGCCAAGACTATCCTCAATGCCAATGCCAGCCGCTTCGGCCAGGTGTTATGCCTCTGCCTGCAGCAGTAAGTGATGGGGGTCCAGTTGGGCACAATGGTATCTGAGATGGGTTGTTCTTCTTGGGAGCCTGGATGTGGCCTTTGTCCCTAGTCCCTGGTGGGCCCATTCTAAGGTGTGCCCCTGGGTGTGCACCCTAGACACCCCTGCCCTGTCTCTTGTATCCATAGGGGGGTCATTGTAGGAGCCTCTGTGTCCCATTATCTGCTTGAGACCTCCAGAGTGGTGTTTCAGGTAGGAGCAAACCTGCCCACCCCTCTCCAGCTCTGAGAGTGGGAATAAAGGGAGGAGCCTTGGACCTCAAGCCCTGCTCCCTGACAAGCCAGTCCCTGTTCTCCAAGGCCCAGGCTGAACGGAGCTTCCATGTTTTCTATGAGCTTCTGGCAGGGTTGGACCCCATGGAACGTGAGCAGCTCTCTCTGCAGGGACCTGAGACTTACTACTACCTCAACCAGGTGGGGGCAAGGCCCTCATGGAGTGCCTAGACAAGGGTCTCAGCCAGGGTTCTAAGGATGCTATGGGGATGCCAGGCCCCACCCCACTCCTAGCCTTCTGTGCTCTACAGGGTAGAGCGTGCAGACTCCAGGGCAAGGAGGATGCCCAAGACTTTGCAGGGCTACTGAAGACCCTGCAGGTACTGGGCTTGTGTCCAGAGGAGCTCACTACAGTCTGGGCCTTGCTGGCCACCATCCTGCAGCTGGGCAACATCTGCTTTTCTTCTTCAGAGGTAGGCTCACCTGTGGTCAGGCCCAGTGAGCATGCTGGATGCTCAGTGATGGTTTGTAGAATGAGGGCAATGACCATGATGCCAAAGCCCTGGGGTGCCTCCGAAAACAGGCAGCTATCCCATTGCATAGATAAGAAAACTGAGCACTGGTACTTCTGCAACCCTCCTGCTTCCTGTAGTACTCAGCGCCACCCCTAGAAAGAATGCCTGGGCTAGCCAAGATGCTAGTACATACTGAGCACCGGGAAATCACTTGACACTTTTTATTTTGTTTTATGGTTCATTGTTTTTATTTTTTGTGTTGAATGCTTGCCTGCATGTATGTAACTGTACCATGTATGTACAGTGCAGTATCCACAGAGGCTAGAGAGGGTGTCAGATAACCTGGAACTAGAGTCATGGACAGTTGTTAGCTGCCATGTGGGTGATGGGAACTTGACCTGGGTCCTTTGCAAGAGAAGCTAGTGCTCTTAATTGTTGAGTCATCTCTCTAGCCCCATTTGACACATTTAAAAAAAAAAAAATCCGTAGGCCAGGCATAGTGGCACATGCCCTTAACCCCAGCACTTGGGAGGCAGAGGCAGGAGGATCTCTCTGAGTTCAAGGCCAGCCTGGTCTACATGAGTGAGTTTAGGCCAGGGGCTACAGTTGGCTCTGTGGTTAAGAGCATTTACTGCTCTTGTAGAGTACCCAGATTCAATTCCCAGCACCCACATGGTGGTTAGCAACCATCTGTGATACCAGTTCCAGGGGATCTGACGCCTTCTTCTGACCTCCTCAGGCATTGCACAACATGGGTGCACTTACACACATGCAGGCAATACACTCATATACATAAAATTAAAATAATAAATAAAATATTAAAAAATAATAATAGTAATAATAAAACTTTAGTTCTCATAACAACATTGTGATCTAAGGGTTATTGTTTTTTTCTCTAGCAGTGATTCATGTGTAGGGAAAGAAAAGGACTGTCCAGAGCTGCCCAGCTAGTAGTAAGAAGAGAAAGTCAGGACGTGCACTCAGGGCCCCCAGACCCAGAACCTGGTTTACTGTAGCCCAGAGTTCCCCATGTGCTAGCAAACCTTTGAGTCACAAGAACTGGCTAAATAAAGCAAGGCCCTACCTGCCCCTGCCCTGGGGATTATGTCCATTCCACAAACAGATCTCTCCTTTATCCTCTTCTGTCCAGAGGGACTCCCAGGAGGTGGCAGCTGTGTCTAGCTGGGCCGAGATCCACAAGGCAGCCAGACTGCTGCAGGTGCCACCAGAGCGCCTGGAGGGGGCTGTCACCAGGAAGGTCACGGTGAGCCCAAAGCATCCTGGGAACATGGGGAAACAACATGGAGCACCCAAGAGCAGGGGCCTGACATAGCCTGTGTCTTCCTCTGGCCTCCAGGACACACCCTATGGCCCAGTCTCAAGGTCTCTACCGCTGGAGACCGCCATTGATGCCAGGTGACTTGGGGATGGGAGAGTGGAGCCAGGCATGGCACTCTGCTGGTCAAGGCTCACTCATGGTGCCTTCAGGGATGCCCTGGCCAAAGCCCTGTACTCACGGCTCTTCAACTGGCTTCTGAAGCGAATCAACGCGCGGCTTGCTCCACCCAGCAAGGCAGGCGTCGTGGGCACCATCACTGTCGTGGACACCTTCGGCTTTGAGGTTACCCCTTGGGAGGGACAGGGCAGGAGGCGCCCATCTCATTCTGATGCATTTCTGAGGGGAGTCCAGCACTCCCTGAGCTCTTTGTCTTTACAGGCTTCATCTGGGGCTATTGAGTGGATGCTTGACTGAGCCACCCTGGGTGGGGATAAGAATGAACAGGATGAAGAGGACAGGGAACAGGCCCCGCCTCTCTGGCCTTTAGAGTCTGGTTGAGGGTGGCAGGGAATCTTAAGCCTCCATCCATTCACCTCCTCCTGCATGTTACTGAGAGGAGGATGAGCCTGCTGTTGGCTCCTGTGTCTTTCTCAGCAGAGCCTCTGTTTCCTTCCTGGTACTTCCCTCCTGGCTTTCCTGTGGGAGGGGCTAGAGCCCACCACAAGCCCCAGTGCCAGCCTGCTGGAGCAGGGGTCAGGAAGCTCCAAAGCTTCCCAATCTGAGTGAGCCCTGCCTTTGGCTAGCTATGTGCCCTCAGGCAAGTTAATTAACCTCTCTGAGGTCAGTACTCCAGTCTAAAGCAGGGATCCCAGCAGGTTTTACTTACCTCATGGAACAAGTCCCTAAGAGTTGCCTGCTCTGCGCAAATAGAATTGCCCTGCTCTGTCCTGCTCTGACATTGTTTCTGGAGAGTTCTGTCCTGCTTGGCTTTACAGACACCCATAGACACATCATGCATGGGTCTGTCCCACAGCCTCGTTACCCACATACTGAGAAAGGAGGGACGAGGCAGAGTCTCTCAAATCTCCCTGAGTTGTCCCAGCAATGCATCACTTTCCAGAAGATTTGTTTCTTTAGGGTATCAAGGGGATGAGGTGGGAGAGAGGAGGAGACATACTCCCTTCCCCTGTTCCTGCATAGGCACTGTTCATTGCCCTGTGTGTTCTACCCTCATCAGGATGTCCTTCGTGACTATACCTGCCATGGAGGGGTACATGCTTATGTGCTCTGTGTATGTTTGGGGGTATAAAAAACCATATGAAGTGTGCCCTGCTGGGCTTGTGGTGGAATGCTTAGGCTGTACAAGAAGGCTAGAAGGCTTCCTGGAGGTCGCAGCCAGGAGACTTACTGATGGAGGGAGCTATGGGATTCTGAGGGTCATCAAGCCAGGTAGTAGGAGGAGATACCCTCCAGACCCCAGGACCAGAGCCCCAAAGGCTCACAGTGATGTTGGAGCAGAAGGCAGGTGTGTGGAAGGGAAGCCGGAAGGACAGGTGTGTGGTTGAGGCATGTCCTTGGTGGCCCATAGGCTGTGCCAGGGTCTTTTGGATTTGATCCTTTTGACTTCAGCCTCAGCCCTGGGGTACCACTCCTCCCTGAGCCCTGGAGAGAATGGAGGGACAGCCCCACTGCCTTGCACCCACCTCCTATGCAGCTCCCTCACTGTTCATGTGCCCCAGGCACTGCGGGTGAATGGCCTGGAGCAGCTGTGCAGCAACCTGGCCAGTGAGCGTCTGCAGCTCTTCTCCAACCAGATGCTGTTGGCCCAGGAGGAGGTAGGGAGCTGGGCATGAACATGGCAGGGGACACAGGGCAGTGCCTGGAACAGAGGCCAAAGTAGTGCATGGGGGGTGGTTCAACCCTTCTTAGCCTCAGTTTATTTACCTATATAAGGGGAAGGTAATCCCTGCTGCAGCTCAATAAGTCCCCCCATGAATGTGGGCTGTAAAAGGCCAAATGACGGCTGTTTCCAGGAAGAGTGTCGGCGGGAGCTGCTGTCCTGGGTGCCTGTTCCCCAGCCTCCCAGGGAGTCCTCCCTGGACCTCCTGCTGGACCAGCCCCACAGCCTCTTAAGCATCCTGGATGCCCAGACATGGCTATCCCAGGTGAGGATTAGGCTGTAACCCTCCGAATCAGGGGCAAGGAGTGGGAACCCTGGACAGCCAGGCTGGAGGGGCTTCTTGGGAGACAACCAGGTTATGGGGTCTAAACAACCGGGCCATCTGCTGCGCTCACATCTCATCTGAGTGATCTTGAGCAAGATCCCTGGCTTCTGAAGGCCCTAAATCCTTGCCACAGATGGAGAAGATGGTGCTTGATGGGCAGAGAAATGGGAACACAGTTCAGGCAGCTTTTGTACTTCTTTTTTGATCTAGTCAGGCATTGCTCAAGTTTTTTAGTCAGTAGGGGACAAGCCCCAGGGCCATAGTGCATCCTTGCCACAGATACATTTTGTTTCAGTTTTTCGAGACAAGGCATCATGTAGTCCAGGCTGGCCTTGAGCTCCTGACCCTTATGCCTCCAACTCCTAAGTGCTGGGATTATAAGTATTTGCCACCATGCCTGGCTTTCATTTACTTTTTTTGAGCCAAGGTCTCACCAGGATCTTTTAAGTAGGGTCTTTGATCCTCCTGCCACAGAATTTTTTTTAAAGCATTTTATTGGGGGTTGGAGAGATGGCTCAGTGGTTAAGAACACTGGTTGTTCTTGCAGAAGACACGGGTTTGAATCCCAGCACCCACATGGCAACTAACAACTGTCCGTAACTCCAGTTCCAGGGGATCCAACAGCCTCCTCTGTCCTCCGCAGTCATTGCACAACACGGGTGCACTTACCTACATGCAGGCAATACACACATACTCATAAAATAAAAATAATAAATTTTAAAGAATAAGAACAAATCATTCTGGAAGAACGCAAAGGAAAATAGCTTTAGATACTTAAGTGACAATAGAATTTATTCTCATAATTGTTTTAAGAGCTTTTGTATAATCCTCATCGCTATTATGAGATATAAAATGTATTTAACAAATCTGTAATCATTATGCCAAAAAATCTGAATTACTGTAATATTTTGCATATTGTTAAAA
>NW_008336853.1:1054658-1063903 GCF_000622305.1 Nannospalax galili | reverse complement strand
GGTCTTTTTGAGACAGGGTCTCCCTGTAGCCCCAGCTGTCCTGGAACTCACTATGTAGACCAGGCTGGCCTTGAACTCACAGAGATCCGCCTGCCTCTGCCTCCCAAGTGCTGGAACTACAGGCATGCGCCACCATGCCTGGCTATTCACCCTCTTAAAGAAGATCAACTCTCCCTCACCCAGAAGTAATTAAATATCAATAGTTCCTTGGCTAAGGTTGGGGCCTCCTGCCCATTTCCCCAGTTCTGTTGGTTTTTATCTGATTGAGTTTGTATGGGTCTTGTACATGCTGACACTATTGCTGTAAGTTTATATGAGCAAGTTCCCAGGAGCCTGCAAGACTATTTTCTTATGGTCATGCACCACCCCTGGCTCTTACAGTCTTTCCGCCCCCTCTTCCTCAATGGTGCCTGAGCCCTAGGTGGGTGAGGTTTAATACAGGAGTCCTACCCAGGGACTCTGCACTCTGCAGTCTCTTATTCTCTATACTTTGGCCAGTTGTGTGTTGCATGAGGAACTCTCACTGATGAGAGTTGAGAGATGCATTGGCATTCTCTCTACCCCTTGTTCTGCTATGTTCTGTGAGCCTTAGGTGTAAAAGTTCCATTGTGGATGTGTCACTTAAGGTTGGGCATCTCACAGACAGTTATTCCCTGTGTGTGACCAATTGTGGAACTCTGTAATAGCCTCTTTGTTCTGTTGCAAAAGAAGCCTCTTTGATGAGTGGTGACTGGGATGCTTGTCTGTAAATATAAGGATCCATATTTAGCATATAGTAAGAAATTACATTTGTCTCAGAATGTGACAGATGTAGGGTTTTCTGTGACCTCTCCAACCATGTATATTTGGCTATGTTTACAGTGCCACACGAGTTCCCTCCCAATGAGCAGGCTTTAAGTCCAATTAGATAGCTGTTGATTTCACCCAAGATAAAAGTGTCACTTCTGCGCCAATATAGTTTGCTGTGCCAGTCATTGTTGTGGTTATTAGGCTTTAAAGCTGGGATTGGACCATTGATATTATCCATTAGCAACGTGCATAGCATCCTCTAAAACTATGAGAGCTAGTCTTCAGGGAGTAGGCTTCCAGGTCAGTTCCAGATCCATTGCTCCAAGTCCTGTGTCTAAAGTATGCCCTGTCTTCAGCAATAGGGTCTTACCTTCAAGTTCTGGGAGGGAATCAAGGGCTGTGGCAATAGCTTATATCATTTTTGGAGTCTCTTAAACTACCTTGACCAACAACTCAAAGGGAGGTTTCTCATGTGTGGCACTGTTTCTTGTTATATAGCCTTCAGTTATACACATACATTCATGTGCATTTCTCAGTAGGCTTTTGAACTAATACATTTCCCTCTGTTTTTTTCACACCACCTAAGTATTATTTATCTCTCATCTCTCCTGTTCTAACCCTCCCTCCTCCCTCCCCAGTTAAAGTACCCCCACTTTTCCCATTGTCCCCTTGAAATACCGATCTCCTATTATGCCCCCCTCCCTGTGAGCTTCTTCTTTCCCTTTCCCCTTAGCCCTATGGATCCTCGTATATCCTTCCTTTCTCCCTTCCCCATTAAATACCCGAATTTCTCCATTTTCCCCTTGGCAAAAACTGTCTTCTACCATTTCCCTCTCTTGGGCTCTTTTCTTTCCCTTTATCGCCAATGACTCCTTCCCATTTTCCTGGCTCCTGCTGTTACATCAGGATATATACTCACATCTAAGGATGGAGCTAAGAGCAACAAATGAGAACACATACAGCTCGTTTCCCGAGTCTGTCACTTCACTTAGAATAACAGTTTCCAGTTCCATCCATTTACCTGAAGATTTCATGATTTCATCTTTCTTTACCGCTGAGTAGAACTTCATTGTGTAAAGATACCACCTCTCATTAGCCACTCCTCAGTTGAAGGACATTTAGATTGTTTCCATTTCTTAGCCCCAGAGGCCAAGTCAGGCACTCTCAAACAGTCTCAGAGAGAAGGGTTCAAAGCCCAAGGAGAGGAGATGGGAACTGAATGTCTGGAGAGAGATAGATTAGATAGATAGATTGATGATAGATAGATAGATAGATAGATAGATAGATAGATAAATAGATAGAGATATAAGTAGGTATAGATATAGATTCTTTTTAAAAAATATTTTATTTTCTTAAATTTTATTTATTTATGTGTATGCATATATTGCTTGCATGTAGGTAACTGCACCTGTGTCGTGCAGTGCCCACAGAGAACAGAAGAGATTGTCGGATCCCCTGGAACTGAAGTTACAGTTGTTAGCTGTCTTGTGGGTGCTGGGATTCAAACCCGGGTCTTCTGTAAGAACAGTGTTCTTAACCACTGAGCCATCTTTCCAGCCCTTATTATTTTTATTTTATGTGTATTGCCTACATGTAGGTAAGTGCACCTGTGTTGTGCAGTGCCTGCAGAGGACAGAAGAGGCTGTCAGATCCCCTGGAACTGGAGTTACAGACAGTTGTTAGCTGCCATGTGGGTACCGGAATTCAAACCCAGGTCTTCTGCAAGAACAACCAGTGTTCTTAACCGCTGAGCCATCTCTCCAGCCCCTTAATGTAATCTTTAAAGACTTGCTGAGAAGCTGTGGTTTTGGGACTGTGCTCCCAAGGAATAGTTTTTTGTTTGGTTTGGTTTTTTGGTTTTCTGAGACAGGGTCTCCCTGTAGCCCCATCTAAACTCAAACTCACTAATGGAGACCAGGCTGGCCTTGATCTCATAGATCCACCTACAGTGCTAGGATTAAAGGTGTGTACCATCAAGCCTGGCTCCAGGAATAGTTTTGACATCTGCCTCAAAAAGCTCCATGGACTTATTTCTTTAAAAAAACAAAAACCTGTGGTGGTGCACACCTTTAATCCCAGCGCTCAGGAGGCAGAGGCTGGCGGATCTCTGTGAGTTCAAGGCCAGCCTGGTCTACATAGTGAGTTCCAGGACAGCTGGGGCTACAGGGAGACCCAAAAAAAAAGTACAGTCATTGAAAAAGAGTACACCCTTCATAGGGACTCAAATACAGACTGACTTTCCCTATCTAAGAAAGAAATTATTTGGATGGGTGAGTGAGAGGCTTAGAGAGATGGCTCAGCACTTAAGAATACTTGCTACTCTTCCAGAAGACCCGAGTTCAATTCCCAGAACCCACAACTGCCTGGAACTCCAGCTCCAGGGATCTGACACCTCTGGCTTCTGAGGGCACCTGCACTCATATGCACATATACAGACATACACATCATTAAAAATAAAACCTTCTCAAAAAAATAGGTAAATAAATAAAGCCTTTTAGGCTGAAGAGATAGCTCAGTGGTTAAGAGCACTTGCTGCTCTTGCAGAGGACTTAGGTTTAGTTCCCAGCACCCAAATGGCCACTAACAACTGCCTGTAACTCCAGGTCCAAGGAGCCCTCCTTTGGCCTCCAGGGGCTCCTACATACCCATAAACTCATGAAGGCACACACATACATAAAAAAAAATAACAAAAAATTTAGGGGGACAAATCTCCTTGTGTTCAAAGTTTGTGTTACGGGGCGGGGTAGGTCATGGGGAAGGATCGAGGTCCACTGGGAACAGCAAGCATGTACACTGAGTAAAGTGTGACTTGTTTGTTATCAGGCCACAGACCACACCTTCCTCCAGAAGTGCCACTATCACCATGGTGATCACCCGAGCTACACCAAGCCTCAGCTGCCCTTGCCTATCTTCACAGTGCGCCATGACGGTGGAACTGTCACCTACCAGGTATCTGACCTCAGGGCCAGACTACAGGGTGAATCCGTGAGGCAACCTGACCTTAGTATCACTTCCCAAGCTGAGTCAGCTGGTGAGAGTCAAGATCTATTCCAAGATTTCATGGCTTATCTCCACCTGAGCCACACCCAATTCTGAAAATTGATTATTATTTTTTGAATAGTTCCTTGGCTAGGGGGGCGGGGTCTTGTAAGCCCCTTCTCCATTCATACCAGAATTTTTTTTACATTTATTTATCTATTGAATTAATTTGGGGGGCATGTACATTCCACAGTGCATGTGTAGAGGTCAAAGGGCAACTTTCTTTTTTTTTGGCCATGTGCACACTTTAATCCAGCATTCAGGAGACAGAGGCAGGAGGATCTCTGTGAGGTCAAGGTCAGCCTGGTCTATATAGCAAGTTCCAGACCAGCTGGGGCTACAGGGAAGCCCTGTCTCAAAAAGACCAAAAAATTTCATTTTTTGATTTATTTTTATGTGTATGTTCTGCCTGCTCTATGTAAATGCACCATGTGTGTGCACTGTGCATGAAGGCCAGAAGAGTCCATTGGATCCCCTGGAACTGGAGTTACAGATGGTTGTTAGCCACCATGTGGATTCTGGGAACTGAACCTGGGTCTTCTGCAAGAGCAGTCAGTGCTCTTAACTACTGAGCCATCTTTCTACCCCAAGAGAACAAATTTCAAGAGTTGATTCTCTCCTACCCTGTGGGGTACTGGGGATAGAACTCAGGTCCTCGAGCTTGGAGGCAAGTACATTTACCCCCTGAGCCATCTCACTAGCCCAAGATTAATGATTGATGCTGCCTGCATAAGGCTGGGACCTGGATCTGGAAATCCTACAGTTTTCTCTCTGGGCCTCCCTTTCTTCATCTGTAAAATGGGCCTGGAAAATCTGTCCTGTTGTATTACCAGGAAAGATAATGCAAATGCATGGTGATGGTTGAGAGGTGCTCCTGGTAGGTGCTCTCTAATTGGATGTTCCTTTCCCCTTTCTGGGGCCCACATCTCCCAGGGAGACCTGCCCAAGGGGACCCTCACTGAGGGAAGAGGTTCTGGTATTTAGGACCATATGACAGTTCTGAGGTGGGGAGAGTTGTGGAAGACTCCCTGGAGGAAGTGGCATACTCTGGTTGTAGAAGTTAAAAAAAAAAAAAACTACTCAGTAGTTATCCCCAAAAGACTATAAGGAGTTGGAGTAAGGAGGCTGATGATAGAGCATTTACCTAGCATGCACTGAAACTGTGAGCTCTATAGCCAGCAAACAGCTGGGTGTGATGGTATCCAACTGTAATTGCAGCACTTGGTAGTCCAAGGTCATCTTTAGCTACATGGTAAATTTGAGACTAGCCTGGGCTATAAGAGACTCTGCCTCAAAACAAACAAATAATAAAAAACTATGAAACTGTGTTGAACATCAAAAAAGAACACATAAGGAGGTGCTGGAGAGATGGTTCATCAGTTAAGGGCACTGCTAGTTCAGTTCCCAGCACTCACATCAGGTGGCTCACAACTGCCTGTAACTCCAGCTTTAGGGGATTTGATACCCTCTTCTGATCTCAGTAGGCACCTGCACTCACATGGCATATACACACAGGCACACAGACAGACACACACACACACACACACACACATATATACAAAAATAAAATCAGAAGAAGAGAAGGATGAGGAAGAGGAGGAGGCTTAAACATGAAGAGAGAACCATATTTTTGTGGGACACTGTACCATAGCCAGTGAACCTGGAAAAGTGATGTGCTAACCTCTCTGGAATTCCCATAGGCAGGGAATGCAGTTTGGTGTTGTGTTGTTTTGTTTAGTTTCATTTTGAAACAAGGTCTCATTCATATAGTCTCCTCTGGTCTTGAACTTTCTAGTAGCCAAGGATGACCTTGAACTTGAACTTCTGATCCTAGGAACTCCAGTTCCCAGGTGCTGAGATTATAGCACTACACTCAGTTTATGCAGTGCTGGTGATTGAACCTAGGGCCTTGTGCATGCTAAGCAACCACTATTACCAACTGAGCTACAACCCCATCCCTCGAAATGGATTTTGATAACAATTATTCTGGTTTTATCTGGAGAAAAAAATGCATGAGAGTAACCAAGAAATTACTGAAACAGCAGATGATGGAGAAGTTTTCCCTGTAGGGTAAGAAACTGTGTTCTGTGCCATCAAGTTGGAAGAAGACAACTTTGCTAAGGAATGGACCCATCAGTATAATGACCCAGAAAGGCCAGGCACCCACCAGGGCTGTATAAAATACTGGTGAGGGGCTGCCAGCCTTTGAGATGGAGCGGTGCCCACATCTGCTCTCTGGCTGTGCTCTGCTCTGCTGCCTCACACACCCCTGTCCTGTCTTGTAGGTGCACAAGTTCTTACACAGAAACCGGGACCACCTGGACAGTGCTGTGGTGGAGATGCTCAGCCAGAGCCAGCTGCAGGTGACCTGGCATCCCTTCTGGGTGCCTATGCACCCCGTCCCCTCACCAGGTCTTGGGGCTGGCACCCTGGATGGAGGGATGAGCATGCCTGGGTCTGGATGTAAGAGCTGGCCTGCCAGGTTCCCCAGGGCTGTATGGTGGATGGACAGGCCCAGGATGGAAACAGCTTGGGATTGTGTCCCCCTCAGCTGGTGCGCAGCCTGTTTCAGGAAGCAGAGCCTCAGACCAGGGCAGGTCGAAGCAAACCCACATTGTCTTCTCGCTTCCAGCAGTCCCTGGGGGACCTGCTAGCTAGGCTAGGCAGGTGGGAACTCTACCTCCATGGGACCTCAGGGGATTGGGTGGGGGCTAGTCTGTGACCCCCTCTTCCACTCAGCAGAAGCCATGTCTACTTCATCCACTGCCTCAACCCCAACCCTGGAAAGGTGAGCTCCCCTCCCACTGCCACCAGTCCTCCCCCCTGGTCCCAGAAGTCTCCCCACTCCCTGCCCTTCTTAGCCCCTCTCCCTTCCTCTGAGACCCTTCTCTCAGCCCTGAGCTGACTCCAGTTCTCCCTGGTTTGCAGCTGCCAGGTCTCTTTGATGTGGGACATATGGCAGAACAGCTGCGCCAGGCCGGTATCCTTGAGGTCATAGGCACCCGTCGTGCCCACTTCCCTGTGCGAGTGCTCTTCCAGGTCTTCCTGGCCAGGTAGGGACCTAGGGTGGGGTAGGTCAGGGCCCAGTGTGTGGGCGCAGAACTCACAGGGACACTCCTAGGCAGTTGGTCTGGGGAGTCCGTCACAGTGGAGAGGGACCCTGGGCCCGGCTTCCAGTCCTCTCCCCTCCCTCCCTCTTGCTACTCACCTCCTTTCCTTGCTGTAATTCCACGCTGGAGATGACAAGCCTGCCTTGCAGTGTAGCCATGTGGGCACAGCAGGTATTCACAAAGCAGTGGATGAGTTAGTGAGATAGGGAAAGAAGACATCCAGCAGTCTTTCAGATGGACATGGGATGGCAGGTGCAGGGGCAGCCATGGGGGTGGGTAGGCAGGTCGTGCAGCACAGGAAGGACAAGGAGGGCAGGGACAGCTGTTTTGGGCGTTCAGAACTTTCTAGGACAGTTGACTGTTCGTGTTGCTGTTTGCCTGTTTGCCCTTGGCCACTAGATGGACAGCCTCTAGGGGACCCTCCTGAGGGCTCACCCCTTGACTCTAGCAACTCTCCTTGTTTGTGATTGTCTTGGCACTGTGACAGCTGAGCTGCAAGGTGGAGCCTGAGGCAGGCAAGAGGTGCTTATATACCTGTCCTTGAGCCAGACGGGAAAGGTGCTGTCCCGGCCCTAGGACACTTGCCAGTTCAGCAATTGTTACCTCTTCCAGGAAGTTCTGAGACCTGGTGAGGGGAACGTGGGGTGCAGTTGGGTGTGTGGATGAGCTGCCCTTGCTGTTCTGCCCCACCTTCCACAATCATGATTTGAGACCCACTGTGTTGGTGTGTGTCAGACACTCAGGAGAGAAAGAAGCCACAGTGTGGCTCTCTCAGCCTAGCCTGGCCTCATGGCACCATCCATGCTCTTTGTTCAAACAACCTTCCTCTTCACTGCAGAGGGTCCCACTTGCCTGGTTCACTGCCAGGTGTCCAGTGTCCCACCAAGCACCTGGCTCTGGCAGGGTGCATTGGTTAGTTTTAACTGTCAACTTGACACAACCTAGAATCATGTGTGAAGCAAATCTTAATGAGGAATTATCTAGATCAGGTTGGCCTGTGGGCATGTCTATGGGGGAGTGTCTTGATTGATACTTGGTATAGGAAGATCCAGTCCATTGTGGGTGGTACCATTCCCTAGGCAGGAGGTCTTGAACTGCATAAGAGAGGAAGAAGCTGGCTGAGTGCAAGCGCAGGAATATGCACACATTTCTCCCTGCTCCTGACTGTGGATGTGATATACCTGCATGCTTGTTCCTACCTTGACTTCCCACCACAGTGGATTGTAATCTGAAAGTGTAAGCCAAGAAACCCTTTCTTCCCTAAATTGCTTTTTGCATTTTATCACAGCAACAGAAAGGAAACTAGGACACAGGCCTTCCCAAGTTGTTGACTGATCCCAGAAACTGAATAAATATCAAGGGGCTTATGTGTCATTCAAGTGTGAAAGGAGACCCTTGCCCTTCTGACTTCATCACTGTGCCCTTGGGACAGGTTCCGGGCCCTGGGGCCAGGGAGACAGGAAGATCTCTCTGACCGGGAGTGGTGTGGTGCCATCCTCAGCCAAGTGCTGGGGGCAGAGTCCCCTCTGTATCATCTTGGAGCCACCCAGGTGGGTGCATGCGCAGGGGGCAGACATGAATGGAAAGGAAAGGCACCTGTTGGGTCAAACACAGACAAGTTATGGTTTGGTTGGTCCTTCTGAGTGGTGGGCAGATGGAGTGGGGCTGGCAGGCTATTCTGGGCACCCCAGAATAGATTATGTGTCCAGCAGTGGGGAGGCTAAGATCAGGGGAGAAGAACAGGGGTGCCCTTGGTCACTCTGCCCAGCCCACCTACAGTGTGCTTCTGCCCACAGGTCCTATTGCAGGAGCAGGGCTGGCAGCAGGTGGAGCAGCTCTGGGCTCAGCAGCGCTCACAGACCCTGCTCACCCTGCATCGTGGCCTCTGCACTTGCATCACCCGCCAGCGCCTCTACCTCCTGCCCCAGATGCAGGCTCGTGTGCGTGGGTTCCAGGCCAGGTGGGCAGATTTTGCTGCCAAGGGTGAGGTTGTGGGAAACTCCTCAGGGTGTTAGGGTAGACTTAGGGTGATGTGGAGTCTTGGAGCAAGTCTACCTTCCAGTGCCATCCCTTCAGCTCTGGATTCTCCTTGACAGGTAACCTCTGCTTGAATACACCCCTACACAAGAAGTTCATTACTGCTGAGGCCACTGGAACCTGATTCCTTCCTTCATTGCTCTTTTTTCTAGTCTGTTCTCCACTGTGTTTTTTCTTTTAAGATTTATTTTTACTTTATATGTATGAATTTTTTTTTTCATGTATGTTTGTGGATCATGTGTGCTTGATGCCTGAAGAGGCCAGGAGATG
>NW_008336853.1:1052438-1054605 GCF_000622305.1 Nannospalax galili | reverse complement strand
GTCTTTTTGAGACAGGGTCTCCCTGTAGCACCAGCTGGCCTGGAACTCACTATGTAAACTAGGCTGGCCTTAAACTCACAGAGCTCTGCCTCTGCCTCCCAAGTGCTGAGACTAAAGGTGTGCACCACCACACCTGGCTTTGTATGACTGCATTTGTGTATATGTGCACCTTATGTGTGCAATGCTCTCAGAGGCCAGAAGAAGGTGTTGGGTCCCCTGGACCTGGAGCTACTGATGATTGTTAGCTACCATGTGGGTGCAGGGAGCCCAGATCCTCTGCAAGAGCAGGAAGTGCTCTTAACTGCTGAGCCATCTGTCTAGCCCCTGTGTTTTTTTTTGTTTGTTTGTTTTTTTTTTTTTTGAGTCTTGCTCTGTGGCCCAGGTTGGCCTCAAACTCACAATCATCCTGCCCTAGATTTCTGGGTGCTGGGGTTACATGCATGGACCAGCATACTGGGCACAATCTGTTTTATTCATTCAGCAGTTGCTCCATTCACCCTGGCCAGATGCTGGAGACACAGGGATGAAGGCAGCAGGGATGGAGCCTCCCAAACTAGTTGTAGGGAAAGGGTTAGATTTGGGCAGTAAAAAACAGCCACCGATCACTCCAAGGGTAACATGAGGGCTGAGAATACAATTGAACCCAGTGCCATGGTGAGGACCACCACCAGGACAACCATCACCACTATCTATGCCTAAGTGTTTCATCACATAAACTGATCACAGTGCCCATGAAAGTGGTAGCTCCCTACTCCCCAGCCGCAGGTAATGACCAGTGTATGTTCTGTCTCTAGATTTGCCTATTCTGAATATTTCTTGTAAACCATCTAATATGCTATTTCCTCTTAGGTCTGTTTTAATTTACTTAGCTTAATGCATTTAGAGTTCATCTGTGTTATAGCATGGATAAGAACTTCCTTTCCAGTGTGCAGATTCATGCCATGTTCTCTGTTCATCCACTGATGGGTGTCTGGCCTCCCAGTCTTCATGAATATGGGTGTGCTAGTATCTGTTCTACTTTCTGATTTTAAGTCTCTGGGGTCTGTACTGAGGAGTGGAATTGATGGGTCCTGTGGTTCAACCCTTTGAGGAGGAACTGCCCTCCGGACTCCACAGTGTTTGCATCCGTTTATACACCTATCAGCAATGTAAATGGTTCTGGTTCTCCACATCTTTGCAAATGCTTACTTTCTGATAGATAGTTGATAGATAGATAGATAGATAGATAGATAGATAGATAGATGATAGATGATTGATTGATTGATTGATTGATTGGAGACAGGATCATGCTCTGTATTCCAGGCTGGCCTTGAACTCACAATGATCTTGCTGCCTCAGCCTCCTGAGTCCTGGGATTACAAGAGTGTGCCACCCTGTCCAGCAGATGTTTTTTTGGGCTTTTGTGTGTTTTCTTGATATAGCTTCTTAATGAGTATGAACTAGTATGCTATGTTTTTGCATTTCTCTAATGACTAATGATGTTGAACCCATTTTTGTTTTTGTTTTTTGAGACAAGTTCTTACTATATAGTCATGGCTTGGAACTCACTGTGTAGACCAGGTTGGCCGTGATCTCACAGAGACGCACCTGCCTTGCCTCTGAGTGCTGGGATTGAAGGTGTGAACCATTGTGCCCAACCTTGTTGAACTTATTTTCATGTGCATGTTAGCCATCTGGGGAAATGTCTATTCAAGTCCTCTGCCCATCGTTTTTTATGTGTTCGGTTGATTGGGTTTTTAAAAAATATATTTTATTTATTTTTATTTTATGTGTATGCGTGTATTGCCTGCATGTAGGTAAGTACACTTGTCGTGTAATGTCCACAGAGGACAGAAGAGGCTGTTGGATCCCCTGGAACTGGAGTTACGGAAAGTTGTTAGCTGCCATGTGGGTGCTGGGATTCGAACCCGGGTCTTCTGCAAGAACTGCCAGTGTTCTTAACCACTGAGCCATCTCTCCAGCCCTGGTTGATTGGTTTTGAGACAGGGTCTTGCTATGTAGCCCAGGCTGGCCTTGGACTCACAGTTCTCAGCCTCATGAACACTGATACTATAGGCATGTGCTGCCACACCCAGGCCTCTGCCTGGACCATCCCTGTTGGTAAGCTGCATATTTTCTGGCTATTAGGCCACTATTAAATATATTATTTACAAGTAGTTTCTAGTCT
>NW_008336853.1:1048262-1052403 GCF_000622305.1 Nannospalax galili | reverse complement strand
TTTGAGACAGGGTCTCCCTATAGCCCCAGCTGTCCTGGAATTCACTATGTAGACCAGGCTGGCCTTCAACTCACAGAGATCCGCCTGCCTCTGCCTCCCGAGTGCTGGGATTGAAGGCGTGCGCCACCACGCCCAGCTTTATGTTTTATATTTTAAGGTCTCTCTGTAACCCCAGCTGACCTGGAACTCACTATGTAGACTAGGCTAGCCTAGATCTCAGAGAGATCCGACTACTTTGTCTCGTGAGTGCTGAGACTAAAAGCATGTACTACCACACCTGGCTCCCTTCTTTTCTTTTTTTTTTTTTTTTTTTGACCTTTTGAGACAGGGTCTCCCTGTAGTCCCAGCTGTCCTGGAACATACTATGTAGACCAGGCTGGCCTTGAACTCACTGAGATCCGCCTGCCTCTGCCTCCCAAGTGCTGGGACTACAGGCGTGCACCACCATGCCTGGCTCTTTTTTTTTAAAGGATTCATTTTACTTTTACTTGCCTGTATTGGGTGTGTGTGTGTGTGTGTGTGTGTGTGCCTGTCTGTCTTTCATGTGTGTGCAGGTGCTCTCAGAAGTGAAAAGGTGGTGTTGGACCCCCTGGAGTTGGAGTTACAGGTAATTGTAAGCTGCCCGATATGGGTGCTGGGAATTGAACTCAGGTCCTCGGATGAGCCACAAGTGCTCTTGACCATTAAGCATCTCTCTGGCCCTCTTTTTACCTTCTTCATAGTGTCTTTTGATGCACAAAAGTTGTAGATTGATTGCCTGATTGGTTGACTGATGGACTGGTCATTTTTCTATGCTGGGGCTCAAACCCAGGGACTTGAAATACCCTACAACTGAGCTGTGCCTACACCCTAGCCCTGGAGATTGGTGTGTGTGTGCACATGTGCAAATGTGCCTACCTGTGGGAGTGCACATGCACGTGGAGGTCAGAGGTCAACACTTGGTGTCTTCCTCAGTCCTCTCCACCTTATTTATTCATTTATTTATTTTAATTTTTTTGACACAGGGTCTCACTACGTAGTCCTGGTTGACCTGGAACTCAATATATAGACCAGGCTGGCCTCAAACTCAGAAATATCCACCTGCCTCTGTCTCACAAATGCTGAGATTAAAGGCGTGTGCCACAATGGCCAACCTTTTATTTATTTATTTTTGAGACACAAAAACCTAGGAACCTAGGACCCACAGATTCAGCTAGATTGTCTAGCTGGCAAGCTTCGGGGATCTAGCTGTCTCTGTTTCCCCAATACTGGGGTTATAGATGTGCGTTTCCATGTCTGGATTTTTGTGGATGCCTACGAGAGATTGGAATTCAGTTTCTCATGCTTTTGGACAAGCATTTTACCAACTAAGCCATCTCTTCAGGCCCTAGACTATCTATCTATCTATCTATCTATCTATCTATCTATCTATCTATCATCATCTATTTATCTATCTATCATCTATCTATCTATCATCTATCTATCTATCTATCTATCTATCTATCTATCTATCTATCATCTATCTATTTTGAGTCTCACTATGTAGCTCTAGCTGCCCTGAAACTCACTGTGTAGATCAGGCTGGCCTCAAACTTACAGAGATCTGCCTGCCTCTGCCTCCTGACTGCTGGAATTAAAGGTATATACCAACACACTAGGCTATAATCTAGCAGTAATCTGTTTCTTTCAAAATGGCTTATCCTTTTTTTTTTTTTTTTTTTTTGAGATAGGGTTGCCCTGTAGTTCCAGCTGGCCTGGAACTCTCTATGTGGACAAGGCTGGCTTGGAACCAACAGAGATCCGCCTGCCTGTGCCTCCAGAGTGCTGGGGACTGAAGGCATGCGCCACCACGCTTGGCCCAAAATGGGCTATTCTTTACTGTTGCTTCTGTTAACCATCAGAAGAGTCACTGGTCTAGGAGTCAGTTTTTATATTACTATCGAGACTTGGAAGGCTCAGGTGCCACCAGGCAGGAAGTGTAAGTTTGGAGCCCCATCCCCTAATGACTCCCATGGCCTCCAGGAAGCGATACCTCAGACGAAGGGCAGCTCTAGGACACCTGAACACTGTCTTACTGGTGGCCAGGCCCCTGCTCCAAAGACGGCTGAAGCTACAGGTAAGAGGGTTTGGGGAGCATCTGGACTGGGGAAGCTCAGGGTAGAAGCCAGGGGGCCTTAACTGGCCTAGTGGCTGAATCCTGACGTGTCTCCCCTTTTAGCCTGAACTTGTAGGACTGAGACCTCAGAGACCATTGCTTCCCAAACTCTTCCTGTTTCCCTGTCTGGCCAGGGCAGGCTGGGGCCCCAGCACCCACTATCTTCACTTTCTCCCAGTCCCTCCAGCCCCCTGTGTGCCCCCTCTGCTCTCCATCTTGCCTGATGACTCTAATTTGAGGGCCATAAAGCAGCTCAAAGGTCAGTGCCCACATTCTGCCTCCTCCCTGGCTCCTCCCAGGCCGGACTTTGTCCGCTGGGACCATTACTTCCCTACTTCCTTACATCTTCCTGGTTCCCTAGCAGACAGACAGTGACATCCATAGCCTGGAGGCTGGTGAGCACTTTGGAGGGTCAGGGGTGGGTAGAGACAGGCGCTTGTCAGGCAGTGTGCCTCCAGTGACTATGCCCCTGGTGACTGCACTGTTCCTTGGCTACCAGCAGAGTCTCTGGAGACAGGAGGGGACACTGACCTGCTGAGTTGGGAAAGTGCTGCTGGGAAACTGCTGGTGACTCCTTACTTATGGGGTGGCAGGGGGGCATTCGTTCTTCCTGTATCTCCCCCACAGCTTAGGCATTCGGGTGGCTCTCACAGCTTGGAGGCCTGGGAAAAAGTGCCAAGCATGGTAGGTGTTCTGGAAGCAGGGGGTCTTGTGCAGGGTGTGAACCCCTGAGCTTGGCACAGCTTAGGGGAGGGTGGAGCTCACAAGGTGCCATCGGGGTCCTGTCCATCATGTGCCACCTAAGCAGAGGACTGGGGTGCCCTGGTTTCCTTCAGATGCTCTGGGGACCCTGCTCCTTTGTCTTTGGAGGAGTTATTTATCATCTTGAAGATATGGCGGGACACTCAGTCCTTCTAAGCCATACCTTAGTTTCTGGTAATTTGGTCCTCTTCACCAGGACCTGGGGCGCTTGGAGATCCCAGCTGAGCTGGCCACCATGCTGAAGACAATGGAAAGTGAGTATTCTTAGTGCCCCCAGGCCCTTGACTGGGTAGTGTTTCATTGGTCCATATCTGCCTCTTCCACCCCCGCCACCACCCTCAGTTGGAGCTGATGGGGAGGGCGGGAATTTGGGTGTCTCTAGACTTCCTCTTGTGCTCCTTACTAGGACACCAGGACACCCTCTCTATGAACATCACTGAGTGTCTGCCTCCCGAGGTTCCTGCCCGGCCCAGCCTGACTCTCCCTCCAGACATTGACCAGTTTCCCTTCTCCAGCTTTGTGTCCACAGGCTTTCAGGTGAGGCTCCTCGGCCTAAGGGCTTTCTGCTGCCCAGCTCCTCCAGGCCCTTACCTTCTGCCCACCGTCCCCTGTGGTCATCAGAGGTGCTTAGAAAGCAGCTCTTAAACAGAAGCATCTCACCACAGAGTGTTATTTAAGCCATAAGGCCACACCTTTACTATGCCTGGGGCATTGTCCTACCCTGGAAGCTATGTCCTTAAAGAATGTTTAACAAGAGAAGCTTAAGGACAAGGGAAACTGTCCTGGCCTATGAAAAACAAGATTCACTGCACACATAGGAGAATCCTATTTTAACAACACAAAAAGTGGCTGCTGAGTGTGCCTATCTAGGTATGAAGAAAGAGAAGCTAACTGCCAACTGGCTTGCTCTGGCAGGGCATGCTAACAATGGCTTCTTATTGAAACAGGGTCTGCTATATAACTCAACTTGACCTTAATCTTGCAATCCTGCCTCCCTAATGCTGGACTGCAGGCGTGTGTTACCACATCTAGCTGTTGTTGAGTTTGAGATAGGATCTCCCTGAGTAGGCCAGGCTGGCCTTGAACTCACAATCTTGCCTCAGCCTCCCAAATTCTAGTATTACAGGAGTGTGAATCATCCTTGAGTAATGGTGGGTTTTCTTCCCTCCCTCCCTTCCTCCCTGCCTCCCTCCCTCCCTTCCTTCCTTCCTTCCTTCCTTCTTCCTCTCTCCCTCCTTTCCTTTC
>NW_008336853.1:1013714-1048246 GCF_000622305.1 Nannospalax galili | reverse complement strand
CTCCCTCCCTCCCTCCCTCCCTTCCTTCCTTCCTTCCTTCCTTCCTTTCTTTCTTTCTATTTCTTTCATCCTTTTTGATGTTTTCTGAATATTCTGCACAATGAGTATCCATTTTCCTAATTAAAGAGCAATTAGGGGGTGGGCTGGAGACATGACTCGGCAGTTAAGAACACTGGTTGTTCTTGCAGAACATTCACATGGTGGCTAACAACCATCCATAACTCCAGTTCCAGGGGATTCGACACCCTCGTCTGTCCTTCACTGGCATTGCACAACACAGGTGCACTTACACACATGCTACAATAAAATAAAAATAATAAAAAAGGAAAGCAGGTAAAGCAAAGAATGACAGAGAAGACACCTGCTGTCCTCTGGTGCACACACCTGTACACACATGTGCATGCACCACACATAAACATACACACACAAAGAACAATTAAGCTGTATTTCTAAGATGCCTTTATGCACCAGTGTCTCTCCCTCTCCCAGGCTGCATGCTTTGGGAGGCGCCTCCAGGAGTGTCCACCTACTGGTCAGCACAGAAGACAAACACTTTGTCACCCTCCTTCCTTGTAGGAGCCATTTCTGTCTACCCCAGGGCAGCCACTGGATAAGCCTCTGACTCGGCTGAATGGTGAGAACCCTCAGCATGCTCTACAGATCAACAAAGTGGTGAGTGACACATCAAAGAGGGACAAGGCAGCCACTGCAGGGACTGGAAGGGTGCCCGGGGGCCCTGCACTGCCTGCCCTACCCTGGCTTTGTGTTGACAGATGCTGCGGCTCCTAGGGGACGGATCCCTGTTGCCCTGGCAGGAGCAGACCATGGGCACATACCTGGTGCGGCAGGCACAGCACCGGCTGGGACTTCGGGACGAGCTCTTCAGCCAGCTTGTGGCCCAGCTGTGGCGCAACCCAGATGAGCAGCAGAGTCAGCGTGGCTGGGCTCTGATGGCCATCCTGCTCAGTGCCTTTCCGCCAACACCTGCCCTGCAGAAGCCATTGCTCAAGTAAGCAACCCAGACCAGTCTGTGGGACCTGGTGAATGGGATCTATGCACCCTACCCTGCAGCAGCCCTGTTGTTGTCCCTGCAGATTCGTATCCGACCAGGCCCCCCGGGGTATGGCAGCGTTGTGCCAGCACAAGCTGCTGGGAGCCCTGGAGCAGACACCACTGGCCCCCATGGCCTCACGGGCCCACCCACCCACCCAGCTAGAGTGGACAGCTGGATGGCGGCGGGGCCGCATGGCGCTGGATGTGTTCACATTCAATGGTGATGGCTGCTTCCCTCAGCCCGGTGGAGCCAGCTCTGCCCTCCACCCTCCCTGCTCCCTTCCTCTCTCAGCCCCTGCCACCCTGCCCTGTGACCCTCATGTTCCTCTCTCTTGTCCAGAGTGGGGATAGTAGGCACTTACTGTCAGGGTAGAGTCCTGTCCCTCACCCTTGCCTCACCCCCATTCCCTGCAGAGGAGAACTACTCCGCAGAGGTGGAATCCTGGACCACAGGAGAACAATTTGCAGGGTACATCCTACAGAGCAGGTATGGGGGCTCCAGAATGAGCCCTGACCACTTACCATTGTCCCTACCCTTGTCCTCCCAGACCACTCTCCCACTGCATGTCCCCCAGGGCCCAGGGATGGGGGCTGCTCCCCAAGGGGCAGGGAAAAGGAAGGGCTTTTAAGGTAAGTGGACAGGATCCAACTGTACTTTCCAAACAGAGAACAAAGCATAGAGATTCTAAACAAGGGCCATTGAGAGACTAGGGCCCAGATTCTAACTCCATAGGCTGGAGAATGAGAGTGTGTGAGCCTAGAGGTAACTGGAAGGGTTTTAAGGGTTTTAGGAAAACTGAGCATCTGCAAGCGGCTGAGCTCCTAGCCCTGCGACTCACACTTGGGGTAGAGAGGTCATTGGAAGGGCCTCTGAGACTCTTCCCCAGACACCTCCATGGCTTGTTCTCCACCCCTTTGCCCTTGAAGGATTGTCTTCTTCCCATCCATTTCCCTCACAACTCCACTCTGTCTGCTACTCTGTCCCACCCAGAGGCCTGGAGGTGCCCCCTCGCGGCTGGTCTGTGTCACTGCATTCTGGGGATGCTTGGCAGGACTTGGCTGGCTGCGACTTTGTGTTGGACCTGATCGGCCAGACTGAGGACTTGGGAGGTCCAGTTGATCCCCACAGCTACCCCATCACTCCTCTTGGCTTGTAGGTGCCACCCATCCTCTGCCCTAGCTTGCTCCTGCCCTGGCTAGTAACCCCAAGAGCTACTCTGCCATCCTGTGGTGCATTAGCTTGTCAAAGTCCCAGCCCTCCCATCTAAACCTCTACCCACCTCTTGGAATCAACCTCTATAATATCCCCCTTAACTAGAACCACTGTTTCCTACAGAACTGAGGATATACCCCCAGCCCCTGGGGTCCAGGCCCCCCCACTACCCCCAGGACTCCCTCCAGGTCCAGCCCCAACACTACCTAACACAGGCCCCCTAGGTAAGTAAGGCACCCTGAGGTTGGCAGAGTACCAGGAATGGACTGAGATGCAGCCTCTTACTGCCGTGGATGTACCAACTTACTCCTGTCCCACAGGGGCCAGGACGTCTGGAAATTTGGATGGCTTCCTGGACCACCTGTTCCAGCCTGTCCTCTCCCCAGGCGTCAGTGTGAGTGTCCTACCGTCCTCCTTTGTTTTGGTTCTGGGGCTTGGCCACTTCTGTTGTTTTCAGTCTCTAGTTCTGACATTGTAACCATCATCCTTCAGGATTTGGAGCAAGGCTGGGCCCTGAACAGCCGCATGAAGGGAGGGGGCTCTATTGGACCCACACAGCAGGGTTACCCCATGGGTGAGTAGAGCTGATGTTCCTTTAGGGCCTTCCAGGCCCGGCAGCACTGGCAGCAGTGGTCTGCATGCCCTAAGGCAACTGGATGGGTGCTTTAGTCAGCACCCCAGTGACTAATGTTCTTTTTGCCTGGGACTGGAGGGAGAAGGTATGTGGGCTCAGGTAGGGACATATCTGAGAGACCCTGTTCCCTTAGTGTACCCAGGGATGATGCAGATGCCTGGATACCAGCCAGCCATGGTGCCCACACCCATGCCTATGATGCCAGGAATGGGCACAGTCCCCACCATCCCCACAGTTCCAGGTGAGGCTGGCCAAGGGCACCAGGACAGAAGCTGCCAGGACTGGAGTGGGAAGGGTCCTGCTCGATCCAGAGAGCACCTGGAACCAAGAGACTCAACCCCAGCCCTGGCACTTACCTGTGTTGGCCACTTGCTGTTCTCACAGCCATGATGGTGCCACCACAGCCGCAGCCCCTGCTTCCTAGTGTGGATTCAAGGCAGCTGGCAGTCCAGCAGCAGAACTTCATCAATCAGCAGGCGCTGATTCTGGTAAGAACAGCTGGGTCTGTGGGGCTGCCCAGGGGAGTTGCAGGTGTTGGGGCAGGGCTAACCAAGGCTTTTCCTGACCTGTCATCTCTCTTTCTAAGGCCCAGCAGATGACCACCCAGGCCATGAGCCTGTCCTTAGAGCAGCAGACCCAGAGACACCAGCAACAAGTACAGGCCTCTAGGGCTGCCTCCCAGGCCCAACCCTCAGCTGTTGCTGCTCCCAAGCCCAAGAAGCCTCTTGCCCCCAAAGAGAAGCCAGAGTGTGATCTAGAACCTGCAGATGTCTATGTTAGAGTAAGGAACCAAGTCCAGGCAGGGGGCTGGGTAGGGGGAGACAATGGGACGGTGGGTAAGATGGTTCAGAGAAGTGATCAGAGGGGGATGCTGCAGAGTGTAGGGACATGGCTGGCTGGAACTGCTTCTCACTTCTCCCTTCTGCCAGGAGGAGACTCCAGAGGAGGCTGAAGGTATGCCTCAGCACCCCAGGAGCTTCCAACAGAAACGGGACTATTTCCAGAAGATGGGTGAGGATGCCCACATGGAAAGTTGGCCAATGCCTATAGCCCAGTCAGGGAAGGGGAGGGCGCACTTGGCTTCTTGTCTGTGTGACCTGTCCCGGAGCCCAGACAAGTAGGCTCCTGGACAGACATAGGTGACAGAGCAGGCCATTCACAGGGCAGCAGCAGATCAAGGTAAAGAAGGTGAAGCCTCCGGTCAAGGTTCAGATCCCCCAGGAGGAGACAGAGGAGGAAGAGGAGGAAGAGGAGGAAACGAGAGAAGGTGGGTAGCGGGCAGGGGTTCCAGGACTGCCGCATTTAGGTACAGTGTTTAATCATCTTTCCTCTTCCTGTCAGTTGCGTCCCCTCCTCCTCCCCCAGCTGTGAAGAAGCCACCCAAACAAAGCAGGACCAAAGCTGCAAAAGAAGATGAGGCAGAGTCAGCAGGGGAGGAAGAGCTGGCCCAGGGGAAGGTACCCACAGTGAGCAGGTCTACTCCTCAGCAACCAAAAACCAGCAGGACACCCACAGTGCAGAGCTCCAACTCCACAACTCAGCGGCCAGAACCCAGCAGGGCACCCACAGTGCAGAGCTCCAACTCCACAACTCAGCGGCCAGAACCCAGCAGGGAAATTCGTAACATCATCCGTATGTACCAGAGCCGTCCAGGCCCTGTGCCTGTGCCTGTGCAACCCACCAGGTAGGGCCCAGGGACAGGTAGCCAAGGCTATTTGTCTCTTAGGGAATCACCCTACAGACTAGTAACTTCTTCTTTCCTCCTTGAGGCCCTTCAAAACTTTTCAGAAGAAAAACGACCCTAAGGATGAGGCTCTGGCTAAGCTAGGGATAAATGGTGCTGACTCACCCCCTTCGGTGAGCCCCCATTCATCCCCTCCAGGGTATGGGCTGATCAGCTCAGGAGTCCTGAGCTCTCAGGGTAAACTTGGCCTTGTACCTTCTCTGTGTCCCCCAGACAGTGTCTCCTAACCTAGGGAGGGGCTCCCCACCAGCCGTGGCTCCTCGACCCAAGTCCCGGCCACGACTCGAGCCCTCCATCTCCATCAAGGAAAAGCAGGAACCCCTTCGGGACTTGTTTGGCCCAAGCCCATCCACGGCCCAGATACCCCCAGCTCCACCAGCACCCCCACTGCCTCCACCTGAGGAACCCAGGACTCCTTCAGCAGAGATTCACGGTGAGGAATTTATGACCCCTTGTGCTGTGAGCCTTTGGAGGTGGTAGCAAGACACAGAACAGCCTCTTTGGGACCATGGCTAAAGTCATCGCCACTAGGCTGAGGCCAGTTGTTTGGGCTTCTGGACTTTGGAGCTTTGGAGCCCTGACTTCCGCATTCCTATCCAGGGAGGGTCTGAGGCACCCTGGGGCCTGTCTGACACTGATACACAGGGTGTTGTCCCTGATGTAGACCTGACAGCTCTATGAGGAACTTAGTGACTGTGGCGGATGTGATCAGGGACACTAGGAGAAGCTCAGACTTCCTGGAAATGAAGGCTTGTGGCAAGGGTGGTATAGTGAAGTGGCTAGAGGTTGACAGTCCCGAAAGGATGAGGCTGCCCACATCCCAATCCTAGATCTGGCAACCCTTGCCTGAGGCCCTTTCTCCCTCCTCCTACCAGCCTTGACAGAGCCCATGAAGGACCAGGGGGTCTCCACACAGCTCCTTGTGCCCTCTGGTAGCGTGTGCTTCTCTTATGCCAGTGCACCCTGGAAGCTGTTCCTACGCAAAGAGGTGGGCATTGGGGTGGGGCCTCAGCCTAGCCTCTTTGGGCTGTCAGGGAAGTGGTAGACTGTGAGAGATCCCAGCATGGATAGCTGGGCATGGTGGCGCACACCTTTAGTCCCAGCACTCGGGAGGCAGAGGCAGGCGGATCTCAGTGAATTCAAGGCCAGCCTGGTCTACATAGTGAGTTCCAGGACAGCTGGGGCTGCAGGGAGACCCTGTCTCAAAAGGACCAAAAAAGGAAAAAAAAAAAAAAGATCCTAACATGGAACCCCAATATCCCCTCCTCATGAGCCGCTTTTTCAAGGCTGGTTCTCCAGGTTGGGCCTATGAGGGCAGAGATGGGTGAGGCACAGCCTGGCATGATCTCTGCTCTTCCCACACTGCTTTAGGTATTCTACCCCCGGGAGAACTTCAGCCACCCCTACTGCCTCAGCCTTCTCTGCCAGCAGGTGAGAGTCTGACCTGTCTACCCACCTGTCCCACCTGCAGGCAGACTGCATCCTGGGGACCCCTAGGTTAACCTGGGCTGGGTTAATAGCCATGTGAGGGGCACAATAGCAACTGACATTTAGGACACTTCCTGTGTGCAAGCCCTGCCTCACAACATCCCTATGAAGCAGAGACCACGGTCAACTTAGTTTTACAGATGAGGATTCCAAGCAGTGTACATGGGACAGGCTCCCGCACACACCAGGCCCTTCATAAACTGTGGTATATCTCAGCTAACCAATCAGCAGCAGATGGCAGGGGCTTCGGGTGGAGAAGCCAAAGGGAAGAATGTGTGGGTCCCTGTAGGATGGGAAGGAGAGCTGTAGGTTTTGACATGATCCTGGACTTGGGAACCTTCTGTCCCTCCCTGCTCCACTTGTGGCTCTAGTAGTACTCAGACAGCACTGCCAGATGGAGGTGCCTCCACTGAGCTCTTCTACCTTTCCTCCATGCACATCCATGGCTGCTCTGGGGTGGGCTCTGGCCAGCCCCAGCATCTGTGCTGACTACTTGGCTCTGCCTCCAGATCCTGCGGGACACCTTTGCAGAGTCCTGCATTCGGATTTCCCCGGATGAGCGGCACAAAATGAAAGACCTGCTGGGTATGGGTTTGGGGAGCTGGGGTGTAGGGCTAGACCTGCCCTGAGGGGGAAATTATCTTGGGAACACTCTGCAAGCAGGGAGACCTAAGGATAGCACATGCCCCTCCTGCCCACAGGAGACCTGGAGGTGGGCCTGGACTCCCTTGACACTGCCGAAGACAGCGTCAAAAAGCGTATTGTGGTGGCTGCCCGAGACAACTGGGCCAATTACTTCTCCCGCATCTTTCCAGTCTCGGTCAGTGATGCTGAGCTTTGGAAGTAGGGATGCAGCTCAACTTTGGACCTCAGTGTCCACAGGCAGGGCCAACAGGCCTGGGGTGCAGGAGAAAGACAAAGGATGCCACCAGCCCCGTGGAACTCCAGGCATCTGGGCAATGCCAGGAGCCTGGCTGTGACCCATCCGCCTTCCTGACAGGGAGAGAGTGGCAGTGATGTACAGCTGTTGGGTGTGTCTCACCGGGGACTGAGACTGCTGAAGGTCACCAAAGACTCTAGCTTCCACCTGGACCGGCTGAAGACACTCTGCTCCTACAGGTGAGCTGGCCTGGAGCCTGGGCTGGGGGATGGGTGGCAAGATGGTCCCTAACTCACACTCCTACCCTATGCATAGTTTTGCTGAGGTGCTGGGTGTAGAGTGCTGCAGTAACTCCACCCTGGAGCTGTCGCTGAAGAGTGAGCAGCTGGTGCTGCACACAGCGAGGGCGAGGGCCATCAAGGCCATGGTGGAAGAGTTCCTAAGTGAGCTCAAGAAGGCAAGTGTGGTCTGATGGGGAGTAGGGTATACCTGGGGTGAGGCTGTGAGTTTAAGTAAGGTCCCTGATGCTCCCAGGTCCTGGGTGGAGGGAGGACATCTAGGGCAGGCAGTTGCTCCCTGACCCACTCACCCACCTGCCCACAGAACTCTGGCTATGTCATCGCTCTGCGCAGCTACATCACTGATGACCACAGTCTCCTCAGTTTCCACCGTGGGGACCTCATTAAGCTCTTGCCAGTGGCTACTCTGGAGCCAGGTATCTCCAGGGCTGGCAGAGGGGTTTGCTCAGGGAGGCCACTAAGGGACAGGGCCTGAGGTGGGCGAGCCAGCATTTGGGAATGCTTTCTAGGCTGGCAGTTTGGCTCTGCTGGGGGCCGATCGGGACTCTTTCCTGCTGATATGGTGCAGCCAGCGGCTGCTCCGGACTTCTCCTTTTCCCTGGGACAGAGGAACAGCTGGCAGCGGAAGAGTATGCCACAGCAGCTCAGGGAGCCAGGGCCGGCTCAGGAGGTGAGGAAGACAGGAGGTGAAGGCGAGTCCTAACTAGGAGTCTCAGAAGGAAAGGGCACGATTGCCTCAGGGGCTGCTTACTTCCTGTGGCCTGGTGGGCAGTCCTTGGTGTGTTGAGACCTTCTCCTGATTTCTTGCCTTGTCTCCCCAGCAAGACTGTAAGCCCCTGCGGGCAGGGGCTGGGCCCTATACCCCTCTGACTCCCACGTGGTACTTGGTTCAGAGAGCCTAATAAACAATCTTGACTTCCCTGGCTTCTGGTGTTAGTCCTCTTGGATCTGATGGGCATGGGGGCAAGACTGCAGATGGTGCAGGGGCAGGGCCTCTGGACAGAGCACTGGGGTATGAGATTTCCTGTGCTCCCAGCGCCCTGCCCGTCCCAGGAGCCAAGCACCCAGTGATGACTCAGAGGCCACCTCCTTCACGGCCTATAGCTCTCTGTCCACTGATTCCCACAACTACACCATGCAGGAATTTGCCCTGCGCTATTTCCGGAAGTCTCTTCTCTTGTAAGTACCCTGAACTGTCTTGTAAGTACCCCTGTGCCTGTCTGTCCTCAGACTTCCCAAAATGAGTCTTCTGCCCAGAGCCAGCAGGCCACTGCCCTTACCATTGGCTCTGCAGTCTGGAACAAGGTCAGGAGAGTCAAGTTAAGTGGGACTTTTTCCCTCTGCCCTCCAGGCTGGACCAGACAGGTGGAAGTGCCAAGAAGGCCGCAGTCAACTTGGTACAGTACAGCAAGGTAAGGAGCCAGGTGGGAAGGAATCTGGCCCAAGGATCTGCCTTCTGACTCCTATGGCCCCAGATCCACAGCCAAGCCTTTTTGGCCACAGGCTCCCATCCAGGAATCCCTCATCGACCTCAGAAATGATGACATGAGCAAGCAGGCTGTGGCTGGCTTCCAGGGTGAGTGGCTGCAGGCATCTTTGGTCTCCATGTCCACAGTGCCTTGGACGTGGGCACCTGGATCCCTTATTGAGTTCTCCCTGGTTCTGCCCATCCAATTTGTGTGCCCTCCTATGGGTTGTGGGCTGTGTGTCATTTTGGGCTGGAAGGTACTGGATGGGTCCAGCTGACACTACTTGCTGTATGTGGCCTTGGGCACTCTCCAAATTTCCCTCAACAAAACTGGAGACAACTGTCCTCGCTGGTGCATGTATGCTTGAAGAGTGGGGCATCAGATGTCAGGTGGTCCCGCTTACTATGCTCCATATCCTGCCTGCAGTTCTGATGCAGTTTATGGGGGACCAGTCTAAGCCCCGGAGCAAGGATGAGCTGGTTCTGCTCTATGAGCTGCTGAAGGTAAGCGAGAGCTGTGAGCGGCAGTGTGAGCCTTGAGTGCTTCTTCCTGCCTAGGCCTGAATGGAGCCCTCCCTCCTTGGTCACTATTCTTTCTCTCACCTTTGCCCCATTCCTGGCTGTCCAATTGTTTCAGGACACTTTGTTTTCAAAATAGCTCACAGCACTTAAGTTTTGGAGCTATTCTGCTATTGTACAAGCTACAAATCCTTGCCCAACAGCTGAGATATTCTTTGGTAGTATATCTGAAGACTGACTAAAAGTCCATATAAAACAAATATTCAGATAATTTTCATAGGGGCTGAAGAGATGGTTCAGTGGTTAAGAGCACTGACTGCTCTTGCAGAGGACCCAGGTTCAGTTCCCAGGACCCACATGGGGCTAACAACCATCTATAAGTCCAGTTCCAGAGGATCTGACGCTCTCTTCTGGCCTCCACTGGCATTGCATGACATGGATGTACTTACATACATGCAGGCAAAACACTCATATACATAAAAGCAAATAAAATTTAAAAATCAAAGTTTCCATAGGAACATGTAAATGTGACATTCTCGTCTCCTAAACTTTCCATTTCACTACCATTTGTGTTATTCATATGCCTATGAATACCTCTCTCTCTCTCCATATACACACACACACACTTTTTTGGGTCTTTTTGAGATGGGGTCTCCCTGTAGCCCCAGCTGGCCTGGAACTTACTTTGTAGACCAGGCTGGCCTTGAACTCTCAAGAGGTCTGCCTGCCTTTGCCCCTCAAGTGCTAGGATTAAAGGTGTGTGCCACCATACCTGGCCATCATTATATACTTTTTTATTTAGTGTATGTTTTGCCTGCATGTGTGTAAGTGTACCCATGTCATGCAATGCCCATAGAGGCCTGAAGAGGGTGTTGGATCCCAGTTGTTAGTGGCTATGTGGGTGCTAGGAACCAAACCCGGGTCCTCTGCAAGAACGGCCAGTGCTCTTAACCACTGAGCCATCTTTCCAGCCCCCATTTCATTTTATTTTTGTGTGTGCTCATGCATATGGAGGTCAGAGAACAATTTGTAGAACTTGGTTCTCTCCTTCTGCTATGTGGGTTCTGGGGATGGAATTAAGCACCTTTATACGCCGAGCCGTCTTGCCAACCCCTTCAAATACATTTCAAAACTAGAAGTAACTAAGTTAAATTGTCTCTATTCTTTCCAATCATTCAAACATATGCGCTGGGCACCTACAACATGCTGAGGGTCTGTGAACCCAAGAGGCTAAGTTTACCCTGCAGTGTACAACCTCATGGGAGACTGTCAACAAGGGCATGTGTCTGGGAGTGAAGATGCTTTGGACAAATATTAAGCCATGGGAAGTGGCTGCTGCTGGAGAGGTGGTTTTGTGACAGGGCTCTGAGGAGGAGGAATGAGCTATGTGCATGGGGACAGGACATTTAGGCAGGGTGACAGTCCGAAAGAGAGGATGAGCCTAAACACCAGCAAGATCAGCATGGTTAGAGTCCAATGAGCAAGCGTGGGGACAGAGGTGGGTGAGAACAGGTAGGGGATGGAGGCCTTGTAGGCCATTACAGAGACTTGAGTTTTCACAATCAAACTGACAGTTTTCTGATAGGAACCACTGGCCCGGTTTGGGGAGGCTTTATTCACATTTCACAGGGTCACTCTGGTTGAGATTTTATGGATTAGGGACAAAAAGAAGTTACTTTAACAACTCCAGGTAAGAGAGGGTGCTGGTCTGGACTCAGAGGCAAGTAGCAAAGGGGAGAGGTGGGAAGGTTCAGAGTCAGCCAGGGTTTGCTGTGTGCATGAGGCCAGAGCAGATATCAGCTTCAATGTGGAGTAGATCTGGGCTGGCAGAGTATCTGTTTCAGACATGGCAGGGCTGAAATCCCAGACTTCCAAATGGGGGGCCTGGAGTTCAAGGGACACCCTGGGTTGAAAGCAGGAACTGAGTCAGATGGGAGAGTTCAAAGAAACCAAAGCATACAGTAGAGGGGATGGGGAAGCCAGCACCAACCAAGAAGGCTCAGAGAAGCAGGTGAAAGAAGTTGAAAGACAATAACCAGTGCTAGGCACTTACCGCAGTGCTACAAAGCACTTGTCCAAGCTTCTTAAATTTTATTTTACATTTAGTCAGTGTGTATTCATGTGTGTAGGCATACACAAAGGTCATAGAACAACTTTCAGAAGTTAGTTCTCTCCTTCCACCATGTGAGTTGATGGGATAGAACTCAGGCTATCAGACAAATACTCTTACACACTATCTCACTGACCCCTTGTCTAGCGTTCTTTTTTTTTTTTTCCTTTAAGAGTTTTGAGTCTGTGTATCTGTGTGTTTGTGCACATTGTGTGTAGGTGCCTGAAGAAGCCAGAAAAGGGTGTTGGATCCCCTTGGAGTTGGAGTTATAGGTGGTTGTGAGCTATCTAATGTAGGTGTTGGGAACTGGACTCTGGTCCTCTGCACTCTTTACTGCTGAGCCATCTCTCCAGCTCCATTGTCCAGCATTCTTTAAGGCCCTGGGTTTAGTCCCTAGCATGGTATTAAAAAAAAACATAAGTGAGCATTTTTGGGCTGGGCAGGTGCTGTCACATGTTGAGGCAGACTGAGAGATGACTACTGGGATGTCACCTTGACTCACCTCCAGCCCACCATCATTGGCACTATTTCTCCCTAACATCAGGCCCTAGCCATCACTCATGGCAGCATCCCTCGGCACTACTGTCCTGCCCCTGCTCCACCTACCTACTCTTTTTCCACAGCTGTGCCGAGAGGAAGACCTCAGAGATGAGATGTACTGCCAGGTCATCAAGCAGGTCACAGGACACCCCCATCCGTGAGTAGGGATGGTGGGGCAGGAGACTCAGGGCACCACTGCACTGTGGTCTGGCCAGCCTGAAACCCAGGCTCTCTGTCCCACAGGGAGCACTGTGCTCTGGGCTGGAGTATCCTCAGCCTCTTCACAGGCTTCTTTGCACCATCCACCACTCTGATGCCCTATGTGACCAAGTTCCTGCAGGATTCAAGCCCTAACCAAGGTGTCCATGGGAGGGAAAGAAACAGGACTTCCGGGGCTGAGAACTCCCTGCCTGTAATGGGCTTGGACACACTTGAGACATCCATTCATTCTGGCCCTCTGCAGAGCTGGCCCAGAACAGCCAGGAGAACCTCCAGCGCACAGTCAAATATGGGGGGCGTCAGCAGCTGCCACCACCTGGTGAAATGCAAGCTTTTCTGGTACTAGGGGTGGGCAGATGGGCCTTCTGTGACTCCTCTGGGGTGGAGGGGGCGGGTTTGACAATGTCCACAGAAAAGCTGGGATCTCTGATTGCCTACGACTAACTCTACAACTCACCTGACAGAAAAAGCAAGCAGTTCGCTTGTTTCTAATTCACCTCCCTGGGGCTGTGGACTACAGGACGAATATCTACACATTCACGGTGAGCAGGGGCTGCCAAGGAAGAGCCCAAGAGCCTCAGCTCTGGGACCCCAGCCTCCTTCCCCATCACCATAGCCTTGTTCCTGTGCCCAGGTGGCGGGAGAAGTGCTGGAGGAGCTATGTGGACAGATGGGCATCACAGACCCCCAGGAAGTGCAGGAATTTGCCCTCTTCCTCATCAAAGGGGAAGGTGAGCCCAGGGGAGGGGAGGGGAGACAAGGCTGCATGTATATATGGGAGGTAGTCTTATCCATCGGGCCACTGCCTGCTTCGTGGGAAGGTAACTTATGTGCCAGGGCAGTGGGGCCACCTGTGGTCAGTGCTGGCTTGGGTTCCCTGTATAGGTGAGCTTGTCCGGCCACTGTCGTCCCATGAGTACCTCAACAATGTGGTGACAGACAAGGACATGAGTCTGCACAGCCGGCGTCTTGGCTGGGAAACCCCACTGCACTTTGATCACCCCACCTACATCGAAACTCATTATAGCCAGGTCAGCCCCCTGCCCAGAGACTGCTACGCAGGGCTGCTGCCACTAGAGGGTGAAATTCCTGCCTAGGCAACCTCTGGACCCCCTCCCCACAACAAAGTGGATCTTTGGCAGCTGGAAGGGCCACCAACTGCCCCCTTACAATCTTACCCCCTTAGGTGCTACGGGACTACCTACACGGGAAGCTGATGGCTAGTGCCCAGGCAGATGCTCAACTTGCCCAGCTGGCTGCCCTCCAGCACCTCAGCAAAGCCAGCAAGAGTCCCCCCTCAGAGTATGTGAGCTCAGTCTAACCCCTCCTGTCAGCACCACCACCCCAACCTCAGCACCAAACATGGGTTTCTCCTGCTTACCATTTTCCTTCCTCTTCCAAGGTCAAGGTCATTTAACCTTTCCTGCCCTAATCAGACTGGTCTAGAGTACCGAGTCCTTTTCACCTCTCTCCAACCTGATCCTAGACAAGGCCTTGGAGTTCTTATCTTATCCTTAGCAGGCACAAGTTCAGTTACTTACTTAGCACCACAGGCCCCCACCTGCAGCAGGAGGTCAATGGCCATGGGCCTCAATGACCCAGGCTGTGTACCCTAGGCAAGAGCTGCTGGCTTACATTCCCAAGCCACTGCAATGGCAGGTGAACATGGCCAACATAAAGAACTTGGTGGACCAGGAGCTGAGGCAGCTGCAAGGACACAGCTCCCAGACAGCACAGATCAGCTTCATCAGTGAGTCTGGGGCAAGGACTGCTAGGTAGAGGCTCAAAGCCCAGGAGGGAAGGGGTGAGGATGGGAAGGTGAGGAGGCTTCTATGCCTGGCCACCGTTCACCTGCCCAGGGGGGGAAAGTAAGGCAGGTCCCAGGGACCCTGTAGTCAGGACTGACCTCTCTCTACCCCCAGAGGCCACAAGCCAGCTGCCCCTCTTTGGTTATACTGTGTATATGGTGCTTCGAGTGAGTAAGATAGTCCTCCCGGGACCTATCCTCTTGGGACTCAACCACCAGCACCTTGTCCTCATGGACTCTAGCTCCCAGGTAGGTGGTTTCTGTCTCTGGGCTGACATGGGACACCTTGGGCTAGTCCTTTCACCCATGTATTGCCACCCCCTACCCAGAGCCAACTTCTGCTGTCTTTGTTACCCCAGAAACTGTGCTGCTCCATCACCCTAAAGGACCTGCAGCGGGTCCAACTGCTAAGCCCATTGGAGGAAAATGGGCCGCCTGGTCTGGAACTCAACTATGGCTCTGCTGACAAGCCCCAGACCATTTGGATGGAGCTGCCACAGGTGAGTGGTTATGGTTTCTGCTGTCCTGGGAAGGAAGAAGTGTATGTGTCCACCCAGCCATGGTGTGTACCAGGAACCCAGGCCCAAGCCAGTGGCCCTTGCTCAGGAGCAGTATGGGCAGAGGTGGTAGGCAGGGGTGGGAAACAATGCTGATCTACCTCTGTCTGGCAGGCCCAGGAGTTGCAGTACACCATCATCTTCCTGCTGAACAGCAGCATGACTTCCACTCAGTGGCCAGGCCTCAACTGAGGTAGTGATGAAGAGGTGGCCTGTCCTTGGCTCAGGTCTCATCGGTTTGCCTTGGATGCTGGCAGGTGGTTCTGATTTGGCCTTCACTACCTGGCCCTGCTCTGAAACTTGTGGAAGCACAGCCCAAGTGGTGGTCATGAGGCAGGAGCTGCCACAGTGACGTCAACTGGGAAAATAAGCAGACACATTCCCTCTGAGGTGAACTGAACCTAGAGTAGGGGGCTGTAGGAACTTCGCTTAGGCATCTGACATTGTCCAGTCAGGGGAAAATGCCCACTCGGGGCATTTCCATTCCAAGGCCCTTACTCACTTTAGCATAGTCCCTGTGAGAAGCAGCTGAGCAAATAAAACTCCCAAGAAAAGGAATGTGTACGTGCATGTGCGTGTATCACGACAAATAGGACTTTATTCTCTTGTAAACATCTCAGGTCTGGCTTTCCTGAACAGCAGCTGATCGGGGCCTTAAGTCTGCTGCTGTCTCTCTTCCAAGCTCTGCACCTGGGAAGAGGCTGGAAGGTGGCATCTCAAGGAAATGGGGAAGGGAGGGCAGTAGAAGACCTTAGCAGGCCCCAGTACTTTGGAGCTGACCTCGCCTGGCTGAGAACTTAAGCACAAGACAGAGGACCACTGCACTCTTCCTGTAACAGCCACACTACCTCAACTGCCTACTCTGGGGTCTGGCCCAGAATGCCCAGCCATAAGGGCCAAGGGAGGCTGTGAGAAGGAACCATGAGCTTTGTAAGCAGGAAGGTGGGCCGACCTTTGGCCTCCCACTTGATTTGGGTATCCGGGGCCACCTCCAAAGTGAGGTTTGGTCAGAGAGGGAAGGACCCTGAGAAAGCTGGTGCCTCTGGCACAGGCCTGTCCAAGGTAGAGTAGGAAGGATGCTGACCCTGTCCAGTCAGCAGTGGGTCATCTCTGTGGGCTACACAGGCTATGCCAGTCAGCTTCACTCTCGCACCGGGTATGGTCATGGAAAAACTGCTTGATGAGGCTCTGGGCCTCTTCCTTCACTGCAGATTGGGGAGGGAACACAAGAGATGGTGAGGACCAGTTTTCTTCTGGCAGATTTCCCCCACTTCCGCCCCCACAGTGCCTCCTGGCCCAGGCCAAGGATGGTGCTCACCACTCCTTCCAGGAGAGACCTTCTGAGTCAGCAAATGTGAGAGGTGGCGGGCAAAGCCTTTGAACAATTCCTAGAGGCAGAGGAAGGAGAAAGTGCATGCAGGAGCCTCGAGACCTAGAGCCATCCATCAGCCAACAAGGACAAAGCAAACCCAGAAGAGCAGAAGCTGGTCTTGGCCTAAGGCCTGGCCTGCTCTGCCCTACTTCATTCTGGGGTGAACATTCCCTGTCCCTCTACTTTCCCTGCATTATACCCATGTGTCCCAGGCATGAGAAGGGCGGGCCTATTCACCCTACCTTGGATGTAAACCTGCCTTCCTTATAGAAGGGGGTCAAGTACCGGACCACGACATCTGCAGCCTCTTTCAGCGAGATGACAGGAGCTGAGAGCTGGCAGGGGTCTTGAGCATTCATGGTACTGTGATCACCGGCTAAGGCTCTGCCCTTGACTTCAGCCAAAATGGAGGGCTTGGTTGAGGTTGAGGGGCGAGGCCTCTTCTGAGTCCTGTTCTCTGGGTTCTCCTGGACAGAGCCATAGCATGAAGGGGTCACTCTTGGGACTCCCCGTCACTGGCTCTGCCCTTTCTGCTGGAAGCCACACTCTCCAAGTGGCTTCCTCTAGCCTATCCCACCTGCTTCTGGGTATCAGACGTGATTTTTCTCTTGACCCAGCTCCTGACCCCATTGCCAACCTCCTCCCTCTCCCGAGGCCTCATCCCTACAGTACCTGCTGGGGTCTGGACCGCTTGCCTGCCTGGGTTTCCTTTAGAGGGCTGGACTGACCTCCAGAGGGCCCCTGGTCTCTCTGTGAGCAGGTCCTAGCCAGAGGGAAAAGCAGTATCAGAGCTCCAGGTTCAGTTGCTCCCTCGACTCAGGCAGCCCAGCAGGGCCCACCTGAGGAATGAACCTCAAGCTTTAGAGGTCCAGTGCAAAGGGGTCAGATGCTGCCACAAGGATTCTAGACAGTTCCATGACTACCAGAGCTCTTACCTCGGCAGCTCCCCAGAACACTCAATCTGAGGAGGAGCAATCAAATGTCCCTGGGCTCTGTCTTCTTCCTCTGTGTACTTCTCTAGCACCATGGAGGGTCTCTGCATACCCCCACAGGAGGGGCTGGTACCTTCTGATCTCAGGACTAAAGTGGGTGAAGATGAGCTTTCTGTTCTTTGGCAGAGGAAACGGGTGATGTTCTGGGAATCCTTCTGGGCTGCTGCAGCGAGGAGCTGCTGTTTCTTGTTGGCCTGGGTCTTGGCCACAGCGTTGCCCTGGGAGGAGCCTTTTGTCCTCTTCTCAGGGAAGGGCCCCCCACAATGAGCACTTCCCCCAGAGGTCTCTGCTCTGCACCCAGGAAGGGGCTTGCTCCTGTCGTCATCTTGGAGGTCACAGTCCCAGCCAGGAGGCTCCTGCTCACCTTCCTGCACAGCCTCAGCAGCTTGCTTCTGGGTATGAGACTTTCCCAGCAGCTCAGTGGCAGTCTGGAACGGGCAGGAGCCTTTGGGGAAGCCAGCTCCCACCCTCTTGGCTTTGAGCTGTGAGGAGGGAGAGCACAGAAGGGTCAGAACCTCAGACCTCCTCAAGGGCCACTATGGATGTAATTAGACATTTAGGAATATGGGAGGCAAGAGTCGAACAGGACACCAATGGGGGTTGGGCTGATGTGAGAAGAGGCCACAGCTGACAAAGGCACAGTAGACAGAGCAGAGTTGCCCCATCTCCTGACACCTGGGGCCAAGGTTGTGATGTCAGGAGAGAGCAAGAGGCTGATCCTACCTGAGGACAGAGGGCAAGTGGAGCCTGCTTTGAATGTAGGTTTGCGATGTGACTGGGATGCTGCTCACCGAGTACACATGTGAGGTTGGTGGGATGTCATACTCATTGGGCTCTGGGGGCTCAGTCCTGGTGTTACAGCTCTTGGTGCCACCTCCCACGTCATAGAGCTGCCCATCCTTAGAGGCTTTGTGGATCTCGGCCACCTACACAGGGACAGGCAGGGAGATTACTGCACCCACAAGCTCTACCTTAGCCCTGAACCAGGTCTTCTTCTTCCTCTGGGTATTAGAGGGAACTGGGGAAGTTCCAGTTCCCATTGGGTTGGTTAGAAACACCTTTAGCTAGCCAAGAATGAGCTTTACTCCATATCAATGACTCCCAGGGCCAGGGGGCTGACAGATGGCCTCTGAATGTGGTGGCTGACTTTCTGACCCTGAGCATGCTCTGCCCTGCTTGCCCCCTGGCCCACCTTCTTTAGCACGCTGGCCTTGTATAGGTTGGCCATCTTGGCATTTCGGAATGTCTCATGTTCCAACTCCACAGCTTTGGCCTGTAGTTCACCTCTGTGGGTGAATGAAAACAAGGTAACGCGCAGGTCTGAGCCTTCTCCCTGTGGTCCTGATGTTTTCTCCTCGGGGACCACGGGATAGCCTCATGACTCAGTGAGGGTGGGCACAGGAATTCCAATCAGAATGCTCTGGGCACTCTTTGGCTTACTGTGAGTAGTCACTGGCAGTCTCTAAGTGTGCAACTAGTGGGGCTGTAGGGCTGGCACCCGTGCAATAGGATGGGTCTGACCCTGCAGAGGGGCGGTTTCTGAAGGAACAAGTCTCAGCTCACTGCCCTGGAGCTCTTAGGATACTCACCCATCAGTGGACCCTACAGCCTGGTGATTACTGCTCAGAGCCTCCTCCAGAAGCCCCAAGCAGTGCTCTCGGGCCTGTAAGCAGAGGGAAGTTTTGGTCACCCACCTTCAAGGTCAGGGAGGGGCCCAAGAGCAGTGAGGAGCTGCTTTCTCCTTTACCTTCACAGTGAGCCTAGGGATCTTCCTGCTGGAAGCCTCTCTCAAGGGACAGTCTTCATCTGGGAAAAAGGTGGGAGGATCTTTACACATGACCTCCTGTTCTCGAGTCTCCCAACCCGAACTGAGCCATCCATTGTTCACACCCCAGACACAGCTCTTTCTCTACCAACCTGGGGGTAGAGCATTTCTCTACCAACCTGGGGGTGTGAATTCTTCTATCTTGGGATCTTTGCCCTAGAAGATGGAATGAGGGAACTATGAGACACACTCCCCTGCTGCAGGACAGCTTCTTCACAGGGCTAGGAAAAGGGCTGAGAGGGAACTGGGCAGGGGGGGACCACCTGGGACCCTGCATGGGCCACTGAACCCCATCGAGTTCCCTGCCCCCTTCACCTTGCGCATGTTCATCTGCTTCTGATAGAAGAGATTCCATTCCCGCTTGTGGGCCTCGTCTCTGCCCTCATCACCACTACCTCCGGAACCTTCATCATACCTAGAGAGGATGGATATGAGCAGCCCACGCTAGGGCTCTGCCTTACTCACTTCTGCCACTGGTGGGACAGTGTTATCCCTGACACCCTGGAAGCTTGAGGCGATACTGAAGCTCAGGCTCCAGGATGAGTCATGGGCCACACTGCAGGAAGGCCATTGCTGTGGCCTGGCATCAGTATCAGGGGGATGACTATTCGTTTCCTATGGGTCAGGGGCTCCTGACTTCACAGCCCCTCACCTACTGAATCCCCCATAGCCCCTGCGGCCTCCTTCATACAGCTCAGGATCGAAGTTATTGCCCTGGAAGGGCCCAATGCAGGTCTTGTTCCAGCTGCTGCTGTGCTCCAGGGCATCTAGCTTCTTCCGTACAGATGCAGGGCTCTGGCAGTGGTCACAGCCTTTGGAACAGGCAGGTGGTGCATCCCCGAAGTACTTGGCAATGGCAGCATGTCGGCACCTAGAGTAGGCAGTGCCACGGGGATGAGGGAATGAGTGAAGTAGGCGAGCATTTGTTCATCTAATCCATAAACACTACCTGACTCACAAGTACCATGTTGGTGCCTTACATGCTTTTACTCACAGGGGCCTTTCAAGGCATCACCTGGTGCTGCCTACTGCACAGCTGGGGCAAGTGAGATGAAGCAGCTTTCCTCAGGTCATGGAACACACAAGGTAGCTTGGAGTCAGGATGTGAGCCTCTATCCTGTCTGGTTACTCCTCTGAACCCTGGGGCCTTGCTCTTCCCTCCACCATCAGTGGCGGGATGCCCCGGAAGAGTTGAGGCTCTGGTGCAGATATTGGCTCCACCACCAAGACTATGTCAGTGGGTAAAACATTTCACCTTTGAATTCTATGGCCTCTCGCTCATGCTGTTGGTGGGACAGTGCAGGAGGTGCTTGTATCACAGGCTGTGTGAGCACTGATGAGGAGATGGTCTAAAGGGATCCCTCCTCACCCTTCTCTGGGTAGGAGAGAAAGAGAAGAACAGAGGAGGGCCTGTCTTCGTACTCTGCTCTGCTTGTCCTGTCCTTTTTCCTTTTTTTAAAAAAACAGGATCTCTCACTAATGCTCAGGCTGGCCTTAAACTCATGAACTTCCTGCCTCAGATTCTCAAATCCTAGGATTACAGGGATGAGCCACCATACTGGGTTTCCACTTGTATCTTGATGACTTTTCCTTATTCACCCTGATAAGCCTCTTTTCTTGTCTAAGGCTGGGGGCTGCACCTGGTCTAGCTCCCTGAGAGACAGCAGGGAAGCAGGCAGTTCTGACTGCTGCTGTCATGCCTGGTCACTGGTGAAGTCATTTAGCCAGGGAGACACTGCCTCACTGGAGTTGCCCTCTCACCTTCTACAGCCTTGATTTTTTTTTTCTTTTTGAAACAGGGTCTCTCTCTATAGCCTCAGCTGGCCTGGAACTCACTATGTAGACCAGGCTGGCTTTGAACTCACAGAGATTCGCCTGCCTCTGCCCCCGAAGTGCTGGGACTACAGGCCTACACCACCATGCCTGTCTTTTTTTGTTTTTATTTTTGTCTTTTGAGACAGGGTCTCCCTGTAGCCTCAGCTGTCCTGGAACTCACTATGTAGACCAGGCTGGCCTTGATCTTGCAGAGATCTGCCTGCCTCTGCCTCCTGAGTGCTGGGACTAAAGGCATGTGTCACCACGCCCAGCTTGCCTTGGGATAACCAGTTTTGTGAAAGCTGGTGGCAGGAAGCAGCCTCCATCTGGTACGGGAGATTCAGTTTCTTCTCTAAACCCCAGGCTGAGGCTCTGGGAGAGGTCACTGTTCTACCAGAGTCCTTGCAAATAGCCATTCCTGCTGTCAGGAATGTGGTACTGGGTGGGGGAACCTGAGAAGAGATGCCAGAGCAAAGCAGGGCAGTCTGAGTTGCCAATCCTAAAGATGAGAACAGTTGGTACCAACTGCTTCTAAACACAGCTCCTCTCAATATGAGTACTGCCTGGAGCTCTGATCCTCAAGAGCAGGCTCCTGTAAGTCGACTGTGACCCAGCCCTTAAAGAAGCAGGGAGGGTCCCTAGTATTCTTCTAGCCAAGCAGAGAACAATCCTGGATAGAAGCTGGATAGAAGCGGCAGGAGACAGCAGAGGGCACTCTTGCAGCCTCCTCCAGCTAGTGGTGAATATATGCGACATGTTCCTCTCTTTGCTCAAGGCTGTTGCCTGTATAGTGGTGGCCTGTCCTGTCCCTGAGAAGCTCTGGCATATGTGGTGTGGCCATCCATTGGTCTCCTCCCTGCCCCCAAGCTCTGACTCACTGGGGTTTTGTGCTCAGATTCAAAGCGTTCCATTGACTGCAAGGCTGGGGTCAGTTTCCCCCCCTGCAGCCTGGTCTGCGGGTGGTACAACAGTCAAATGTCAATGGGCCTAGCTGTTGGACAGCAGGGCCAGGAGTGTAGTAACAGCTGAACAGTAGGAGACCAGCAGTATCCCTTCTCTTAGCCGGGACCCGAGGCTCCTCACCAAACAAGTAGTCTACTCCTAAGGCTCCTAGGATCTTCAAATTCCCCCTCCCCAGAGAAGCCTGTGGATGCCAAGTGGCAGAGGGACCTCACCAGAGGGATGCTTGCGAAGCCTGCTGACTTACTTGGGTGGTCTGGTAGCTACTCTATTTTTCTTTCCTGGGAGAGGCCAGAGGGAGGGACCAGCCAGGGAGTGGCCCAAAGGACAGGCTGGGGTGGTTATGGACATAAGCCAAAAAGGATGTTTAGGGGGAGGTGGTGGGGAGCTCAGGAGCTTGGAGACAGCAGCTCCACCCCCTCTTCCCCCAGCAACTTAGACTGACCCCCTGGGGTTATTTCCACAGGGAAACATAGTCAACGGTTTCCTTCAGCTCAGCCCTCAGCCTATGGTGTGGCCACAGAGGGATGGGAGGGGCGAGAAGAGGAGGAAGAAGAGAGGGAGTGGATTTAGGATCTGAAGAGGAGTGGATCTCCTAAGCAGGGAAAGGCACAGGGTAAGAAGTCTAGCGATATCAAGGGATGGCTCCCTCTGACTCCTCCTCACAAAGGTAATTTGACACTTTGATCTCCAGGACAACCAACAACATAAAAGCAGCTGGCTGTCAGCAACCAAGAGCTTGCACTGCAAGGTGCCCAGGGGAGAAGCAGCAGGGTAATAAAGTGGCAGCGCTTGTGAAGGAAGTAAGAGGTGGCGGCCAGGGCACTGTGGAGGTACACAGAGGCTCCACACTGCAGCACCTCTTCTTGACTCCCTGATCTCTGAACTATCAGGTAAGTGGCCCTGGCCACAGGTAACAGGGTGGAGACAGGAGGGGAAGGGCAGCAAGGGGCTCATGTCCCAAGGGTGAGGAGTCACAATTTACCATGAACACAGAGGCACATCTTGCAGGATATACTGGGTCACTCCTACAGGAAAACTCAGCCAGCCACCTCTTGTGTATACCTGAGCTCCCTCTTATCCTGGGACTCAGTATTAGGGAAGGGGTATACTGTGCAGAAAGCACCCCTGCCAATTGCTTGCAGCAGAGGGACTGGGGGCCTGCTGATCTGGCATATCAGTTTAAGCCTTTTCTATTCAGTGGGCTTAAAAGAGAGCCACATGCCTGCTGAGCCTCCATTTCTCCCAAGATGAGGCCTGAGCCCTCCCTGTCTAGGAGGCTTAGGATCCCAGCCAGCTCACACCCTCCAGGATCCAACAGGCCCTGAGCAGAGCTGTCTGCCTGAGCCTCGAGCAAAGCAGCATTTCCATGTCTTTTGGCTTGAACTGCTTGTGTCTAGGTGCTCTCGGCCCAGGGAAGTCTCTGCACCTGTTTAAGATTCCTAGGATTCCCTTAGGTCCTCTCTGGCAGTGAGCTCTGAACCTCAATCAGGGGGCATGCGTGCCTGATTCTAAAGCTAGGGTTGGAGGGGGAAACGGTGACAATACGAATGAGGCTGGGGAAGGACCCCAGGATGTGGCTCCATGCTGCATCACTGTAATGGTGACCCTGAGACAGTTCTTTGGTTCATTCTTTGGGCCGCATAAGCATAGTTCTCCTGAGCAGGGCATCATGACGGGAGGCTGCTCACTCTTCTACCTCCTGTTCTCACACCAAGGTTCAAGTCCCCCAGATGTTCCTTCCAAAGTAAACAAGCTGTTATCCAGCAAGAAAGAAAAACATCATCCAGGATTGGAAACCAAGGAGCGGGCCAAGTGTCCTTGGCTCAGCAGAGGCCGTGGGCTTGTGTTGGGTGCTGGGAGACTAACTCCTGTCCTGTGTTAATGTAGGGAATTGTGCAGCAGAGAGGGCACAGGACTGGAATTAAGCTGTAGCTGAGACAGCAGATCAGGACAGCTGAGAGAGGGGCATGGCAGGAAGCTGGTACCCACAGGACAGGGGCTCCAGCAGTCCCTGAGCTGGGAGGAAGGAGAATGCCCAGCTTCTACAGTGACAGGCAGGGAGCTAGCCCTGTTTCTAATGGACACTAGAATGGCAAGGGTTCAACCACCCACTTTCAATTTCAAATTGGAGCCATGGCAGAGGGACTCAACCAAACAGCATAGTGCATGATGGGCATCTTTACCCTTTGGTCAAGCTCTGGGCCCCACAGATCTCCCATAACTTGGTTATAGCTCATTCAAGCTGCTTCTCAAACAAGATAATGCCCTGGAGGGCAAGGGTGGTTACAGCCCTCCGTGACAAAAGCACATGGGTACAGCAAGAAGCCCTTTGGGACTGCAAGCCATCTGTAAAACTGTGCTTATCAGGCATAAACACACTGCTTGCTCCCTTCCACATGCGAAGCCTGGAGTTGGACTATCAGGTTTGCAAAGGGGAAGCTGTGGTACCAAGTGGTAGCTATTTGGCCTACAGTACACCCACCTGCTCTGTGGCAAGATTTTCTGTGCCAAGAAATGCCACAAAAAGGAAACTGCCACAGTCCTTCCAGCTCTGCAAGTCTTCCTCTCTGTCCTGCTGGCTGTCCCTAACCAGTGACTGCACCTCAGCCAAGGAGCTCCAAGAAGGCTCCAAGAAGTACTCTATAGGTAGCCTGGGCACCAGGTGGGCCCTGGTGGCAGTCCCAACTGTTGTCCCTTTCTGGACCAGGGGAAGCCACCACTCATTCTACTGAACATGGGACTGGGAGGCACTCTGGTTCCCCTGAGTTTCAGGCAGAGAATATGGTTTGAGAAGGAATTTATTTAACAAGATAGAAAGTCCAGGAAAATACAAATTTATCAGTAGCTCCACTCAGCTTCTCTACCTTCCTCCCCCAAACATAGGACGGTTTTTCAGTCAACAAGGAGCAGCCCCAGTGCTCTCACTCCCCCCATGACTGCAGCTGGAAACGTGCAGGGCTCCCTTCAGAGCAACAGCACATACCACAGGGTCACCTGACAGCCACTGGTTATATTGGGCACCAGGCATCAGTTGGCTCCACTTTAAATAGCCCACTGGGAAGACGGCTGGGGACCTGCTGGAATGTGCCTCTTTCCTTCTGGGGGAAACAAGACCCCTCAGCTCCCTCTCCCCCATGTGTTTCTCTGTTGGATTAGAGGCCTAAGTTTTAAATAAAAAAATTATCAACTGTCAAGCCAAGAGTGTTCCTCTTCAGCTCTTTGAGGGCAGGACAGACATGCCCAACACTCCCACTTCTGTTGGCAAAGCAGAGAACCTGGCAAGCAATCCTAGGTCAGGTCCCAAGGCTGGTGTGGCTGGCCAGATCTCACTGTTGAATTTCACTTCCAGTGGGCTGCCTAGAGAAGCCCTGGGCACAAAGCTATGAGGCTGTCCACACCAGGAGGCCCACCACTGACGTGGACTGATATTCTTCCAGAGGAGAGCCCAGACCCACTGGGCATGAATCTGCAACACTCTCTAACTACAATCCAAGAGGAGACTGCTCTTGTAGCTGGATCTTCTAATCAACAAATTCTGCCTTCCCTGCAGAGCAGGTCCAGCTTCAGCTCACTCCTTTCTTCCCTGCTCTGGAACTAGACACTGAAAGCTTTTAGCCAGACCCAGGGTCCCAACACCACAATCTGTGACAAGCAGGTGCCTCTTTCCTCCCCCACCGTTATCTTTCCCTAGGTCTTTGGGTATGGTAAAAAGTCTGACCACTGGCCTCCTGCCGGCTTCCTCTTTTAAGGAGTATCTCCATTAGGGCTAGATAAGGCAATGTGTTCCAATCAGGCTGAAAAAGCCAGACCAAGGATAGATGAAGAGGATGGGTTAAAAAAAAGAAAGAACAGCCCTGGGTCTGAACCGTGTGCACACCATTGCTAGGAGGTGGAAATGGTACAGAGGTCCCAGGACTTGTGCAAACATGTGCCAAATGGACAGAGGTAGGGTCTCCTTTGGTCTGACCAGAAGGGATGGTCCTATATATGCAGCAGCAGGGCACACACGATCTATCTCTCTAATGACAAGCACCATGTGCAATTCTCAGAAAGCCGAGTGTGCCACATTCTGGTGGTAATGAAGATAAAATCGGGGCTCTAGGCCCACATGAGGGTCTGTTGATTGTATACAGCTCACGGGATTCTAAAAAAGGGCTTGGGGGCCTGGTTCTTACACAGAGCCCAGACATAGGCCACACCTCAGTGGAACTCAGTTGTGCTGCCTTATGTTGCTGCTCAAAGTCAGAGTCCTCAGTTGCCCCCTGTGTAAAAGGTCTCTCACCCTCAGAGGTGCTCAGGAAGGAGCGATGACCAGGAACATGTCAGGATTCTGTCCCTTCCTGCAATGTGTAAAGTGGGATCTAATCTTTACTGCAGAAGAGTGCTAACCCTGGGGTAAGGCATGAGAGAAGCCAGAGTAACTTATAGAACCTGACACTTCTGACAGGGCAGTATCTACTTTTCATCATGGAGCTACCACCTGCCTGCTACTCCACTGTCACTAAAGTAACAACTTCCTTTGTCTAGCTTGTCCATCTTCCTTTGACTCATAACATCAGCATCCTGGGGATGGACAGATGACATTTCTTAAAGGTGTCTGGTGGTTTAATTGACAGAAGGAGGGAGGTTGGCTTCCAAAGCCAGTGAGACTCAAGACTGCCTTGACTCTCCTGCCCTGCCAGGCCTCACCCAGAGGGTGTTCCTGCAACCAGGTCCCTCCCTGAGCTCATCTCCTTGTCAGCAGAGATGAAAAAGCCTATCCATGTCACAAGGGGGGTTGTGGAGGGGAGGCAGGATGATTAAAACAGTATTCTATGAAGGGTGGCTGGAAGTTAGAGAAGGTACAGCAGGGCTGGAGATGTAGCTTAGTGGTACAGCACCTGCCTAGCATGAGAGAGGCCCTGGAATCCATCCCCTCCCTCCAAACAAAAAATCCAGAGAAAGTACCATGGGCTTAGTAGAAAGGAAATTCACATAGTTGCCAACTATGATCCAGTTCCTGAAGAACTGTTAGGAGAAGGGCAACCATTGCCTAAATGACCAGGTAAGACTCAATGGAGGTAGGCATGGACCTCTCACCTCAGAGGTGTTCAGGCAGAGGCTGTACAGCACACACGTAGGATGATTCCATCACATGACCCACAGGGAAGTTTTTTTTTTTTGGTCTTTTTGAGACAGGGTCTCCCTATAGCCTCAGCTGGCCTGGAACTCACTATGTAGACCAGGCTAGCCTTGAACTCACAGAGATCTGCTTGCCTCTGCCTCTGCCTCCTGAGTGCTAGGATTAAAGGTGTGCACCACCACATCCAGCTACAGGGAAGTTTTAAACCTGCTAAATCAGGTAGCAGTGCTGGGAGTGACAGGCTTCACAGACCACATCCATCTCAGGGAGAACCATAGCAGAGACCAGGGCCTGCCTGGTAGAGACCAGGGCCAAACACAAGCCCCTGGCTACCTACCACTATCCCTCAGGATTAAAGTAAGTGCTGTGGTGAACAAGTTTGGCTGTGTTAACACAAGATTTTCCCTGTTCCCTCACTCACAAGTGGGACGGAAGAGGAGAAAAGCTCTGATGCTCAAATGGGACCCAACTCAAAAACTCAGTCTAGAGCTTTGCCTATGGCCTTTTGGGAAACCCTAGACTAGAAACAGCTTTCTGAAGCTTTTTCTAGTGAGGATGGAATAATAGGTCCAAGCCAAGAAAGGAGGAGCTGGCCAAGCCAGCCCTGGAGCTCCTGATCCCACCTGATCAAACAAGACCCCAGGGAATACTGAAGTACTATGTGGTCCCGTCTTCCTTACAGGACAATATGAGTAAAGAAATTGGGCTCGTAGGAGAATGGGGCATCCTTGGGGACTCAGCTTTGTAGCCTTCAAGCTGGGCCCACTGATCCATCAATTTTTACCTAGAGCTGATCCCAGCTAGAGTCCCCATGAACCTGTTCTTGGAGCCTGATTCTCCTCCCACATGGAATCCTGAGGCCTGTCTAGCCACCCTGAGGGCATGGGGGAGCATTTAAGTCCTGAATGACTTAGGGGTTGGCTAGGGAGCTCTGTCAGTCCAGGTACCCCAGCCAAATTGACTGTTGGTGTCTCAAGACAAAGGAATGTAATAGCAAAGTCATAATACCTGATGGTCAGAAACCTTGACCAGCCATAGCCTTGGCTAGTAGACCTTCAAAGCAGACTCTCAAGGTCACACTCACCAATAGCCTTCCTTGCTCTGGGCAGTGCCAGCCAGGTAGGGGCTGAAGACTGCTACTGAACACAGACTTCCACAACTCCTTCTCCCTGCGAGCCACAGGTGGTGCATGGGCAGACCTGACAAACCTGTTCTGCTGGCTATGGTGGGAGAGAGGCTGGTTCACTGGCGCTGCCTCACAGTATGTGGGCAGCTCCACAGGGACTCTAAAGTACTCTGTCTCTGCCTTGTTACAGGCCACAGGAGCCCTAGCAACATGACAGACTTTGTACAGGAGATGCGCTCTGTGGGTGAGAGGCTGCTGTTGAAGCTGCGAGGACTGCCCCAGGCTGAGCCTGTGGAGCTTGTGGCCTTCTCCATCATCGTTCTTTTCACAGGCAAGTGGGGCACCTGTACCTGACTCCTTGGCCCTGTCCCCTCAGTGTCCCATGGGTACTTCCTGGTATCTGGGAGACCAGACTATGGTGCTACCTGGAGGGCTAGAGAGTGTCTATCAGACAGGCAGTAAAGCAGTGTCCTGGGGGAGGCTGAGAGATCTGCCTCTGCTATCACCTGAGTGAAGGGCAATGCTAGGCAGTGTTAGGAACTGGGTACCATCAGGTATCAACCCATGAATGAAGGGAGTCAAGCTTGGGCAGTGGAATTGGGTTAGAGGTCAAAGTGTGGAGCCAGCAAGGACCACTGTCAGCCTCTCAAGTCTTTATGACCATTATGCCAGGCCTGGGGGTAAAGGCCTCAACATACATCCAGGGGAGGTTCCTCAGAAGGAAGGTAGGCATCCTTTCTCTCCCTGACTTCTTAGCTCTGGGCCTCTCTTCCTTCAGCTACTGTCCTGCTGCTGCTGCTGATAGCCTGCAGCTGCTGCTGTGCTCACTGCTGCTGCCCTGAGCCCAGAGGCAGGAAGGTCTAGGTGCAGCCCATGTCACCCAGGATGAGGGGCAACAGAAGCTGGACAGGAGCCTTCCAGAACTGTACCACCAGATGTCTTCATGGCCCTGAGGCCTTCACTCCTCCAGACAAAGATTCCCTGGCCCCAGTTCTGCCACTGCCCAGGTGACACAACACTGATGCCTGGAGCCTTATCAAGGAAACAAGGGCAGGTACAGGCACAAAACTCCAGCTGTCAGTGGACACGAGTGCCAAGGAGGAGCCAACTGCTTCAAAGACTCAGGAAACCACCTAGGTCCTTTGCTAAGCACTTTTTAACAAACCATGGATGTAGGGGCCCCCACACTTCGATGGGGAACAGCCCATCCTTGTGGGGAGCTGGTCCTTGGAGCTCTGTTGATTTATGCCAAAGAGAAGAAAGCCAATTAGAGATTTTGTGCATTTACTGGACTCCACACCTCCTGCTGAGGGGGAATGTGTCGTGTCAGAATTCTAGCTGAAATTTGTCTGCTTATTCCTAAGTAAAAGCTTTTTGGTTATACGTTTGTATTGTTGGGTTGGGCTCTGTGCATCAGGGGTGGTGCCAGAATTCCAAGGGCATGACCAGTGACTATTCATTCCAGGCTGTTGCTCTCCCTGTGCCGGTGAAAGCTGGAAAATAACACAAGGAGGAATGCCACAAAGATAGCAATGACATAAACCAGCAGAGGTGCACAGCGACATTCCTGTTCCCATTAGCTGCTAACAAGCACTGGCTGCTAGAGCCCTACTCTCTTGAGTGACAGAAGCTGCCCTAGGGCAGGTGCTGGGCCCAAGAATGCCACTTAACATTTCCCACTGCCCTACCTTCTGCCTGTATACCCCATATTAACAGGCTCAGGCCACTGGGTCCTCCCAGATCTTTGCAGAGAGGTAAGGTCCTTAAGTGTTGCAACCTGACCCTTTGGCTCTATACCTGTTTGTGTGTTATCTGGGTTCAGCTCACAACTTCAGCTGCTACTTGCCAACCTTCTTAAGCTGGGTCTCCTCCAGGTAAGATGGGTTAGTTTTGGTACCTGCCTCCTGGAGTATGCTGAGAGGATAAACCAAGATGTCCTAAGCCTAGCACATTGTTAGGGTCTCCCTGTAGCCCCAGATGGCCTGGAACTGGCTATATAGACCAGGCTGGCCTTGAACTCACAGAGAGCCACCTGCCTCTGCCTCCCAAGTGCTAAGATTAAAGGCATGTGCTACCAAACGGGGCTTTGTTGGGCATGTCTTAAGAGCTTGATAATTAGTCGGGCATGGTGGTGCACGCCTTTAATCCCAGCACTCGGGAGGCAGAGGCAGGTGGATCTCTGTGAGTTCAAGGCCAGCCTGGTCTACATAGGGAGTTCCAGGACAGCTGGGGCTACAGGGAGATCGTCTGAAAAAGACCAAAAAAAAAAAAAAAAAAAAAAAAAAAAAAAAAAAGAGCTTGATAACTATGAACAAGGGGCCACCTAGAGCACAGTGGACCTATTTTAAAGAATGCTACTATTGAAATACTTTCCCGCCTCCTTCCCTATAGTTTACTTTCTCCAGATATACAGCTACAAACCCAGAAATGAGGGGAAAGGAGGCAGAGATGTGGGTCTCCACACATGTCAACAGGATCAGGACTGCAGTTCCTGTGGGGCCTCCACACTAGGGCTCCAGTCATAAAGAGCTGTCATTACTGCCATGAGTCTGTCACCTCAGTCTGTACAGCACACATTCTGCTTGCCTGGGAGCAGAGCACTGCCTACCTTTGAAAACAGGTCATGGTGAGAAGATGCCAGTCCCTGTCATCTCTAGTTGGCAATCCAGGCCATACAGGCAGGGACAGGCAGGCAGAAAGGGGTTCTCACTGGCTGGTGTGGCTTCCTGGTATCCACAGACTTGCCTGACAGGTTTGGGTTGAAGACCCAAAAAGGAAGTGTTTCCAAATAAAGAAATCAAAGAATCTATCTGTCCTCAAGCCTTAAAGGATGGGATTCAGAATATCAATGATGATGATGATGGTGATGGTAATAACAGCTAAACTTCAAAGGGCTTGTATGTGCTTAAATTTTTTTAAATGGTCCTTGTAACCAAACCCAGAGGCTGTGCATGCCAGGTACAAATGTTCTACCACTGAGCTACATCCCCAGCCCTCAGGGATTGTCTTAAGCTTTTTGTTTATTATTTCTTTGAGACAGAATTTCACCATGTAGTTCAGTCTGGCTTCAATTCACGATCCACCTGATTCAGCCTCCCAAGTCTTAGGATTATAGGTATGTGCCACTATGCCCAACTTGTCTTAAACATTTTTGTTTTGTTTTCTTTTTTGAGACAGAGTCTATGTAATTCTGGCTGACCTGGAACTTGAGATGCAGAACATGTTGGCCTCTAACTTAGAGCTATCCTCTGCCTCTGCCTCTGGAGTACTATGATTACAGGCATGGGCCACCACACCCCACTCTTACACATTTTGTTGCAGATAAATACATTTAATCACTACAATACCTTGGTGCAGTAGATAGCATTATTATCCCCATTAAGAGATGAAGTTCCCCCTTAGTGACAGTAGGAAATCTGTCCAAGTTTGGTCAGTTGGAAAGTGGCAGAACCAGCTTCTGGGTCCAGCCTGTCTGGCTCCAGAGCTCCTACATACCACACCTAAAGCTTGGGGCCTCTGGGACACAAGACAGAAAGTTCTGATTCCATTATCTCCATTAACTAACCCTATATCCAAACACCCACACCCAAACTCTGTCTCAAAATTGCTTCCACATTAGTGGGTATAGTCTAACAGGTAAGAGCTTTTATGGGGCCCAACTTGGTGTCAAAACCCCAGGGATAGTGGGGGGGGGGGCCTGGAAACCCTGCATCTTTCACTCCTAGCACTTATCAGCTGGAAGTTCCCAGCAGCCCTTGGTTCAGGAGCAGCAGCCCAGTTCCTTCCTGATTCTTCCTTAAGCAAGGCTTCATTATCACCAAGAATACCCTTTCTATAGAGTGGCTAAGGTTGAGACCCTTTGCTATAAAAAGATGGTTCACAGTCTAGCTGTAGAGCACTGGGTACCATGAACAGCCTTGGACATAGACATCAACAAACACCAGTTCATTTGCACCTTCTTGTCCCAAGCCAGGTAGTACTTAATTGTTTGGCTGGGATAAGAGGCTGTCTCTGCCCAGGCTATTCAAATAACCAAAGCTGCTCTGACCTAACAGCAGCCTGGCATACTCCTGGGATGGGCAGATCCTAGCACCAGACTTCCCTGGGAAGGAGACAGACATTTTCCGATTATGGGAAACATAAATACACAGTCCCTGCAGACCTGGCCTGCCTGAAGACAGCTGGTGGCCCAGAAGGAGCAGACATCAGGTTGTTTCAGATTGTAACTGCCCAATCCCATTCTAGAACAAGCCATCACAGTATACAGTGGCCATGAGGGATCTCAGAAGCCTCCTCATGCCCATCCCCAAACCGTGGCCTCTGCTCTACCAGAGTCTGTTCTCAGTTCCTCAAAAGGGATGTATTTGTTCCACACTGAAGAGCTGCATGCTTTATGCCAGCACATGCCTTATTACAAACTACAATAAAGCCAAGGCAAGAGTTGCATTAGCAACGTTTGGCAGAGCATAGAAAAACGTTCTCTTAAATCTGCTGAAATGTTAGCATCTTAAAGAAGTATATAATAAAAATCATCATAACACAAAAGAGTAATACAAAGTTCAGATCACAAAAAAAAATGCACAAATTAATTTTATCCTAAAAAGTTTCCCCCTCTTTGGGCCCTGTTCCATACTATGGAATGCTGCCCCTATGGCTCAGCTTTCAAAACTCCACTTCCACACCACTTTCTCACAGAGGAATCCCTCAGCACACAGACCAGGTCACCCACCTGTACCAACAGTATCCTCTCCTGTTCCATCATCTATTCTCTTCACAGTGATAATGACAGTAATCCCCTTGGGGACAGCAGTTAATTGAAAATGCCAGGTAATGCGACTTTTCTTTGAGACATACTCTACATCTTTCTCTTTTTTTTTTTTGGTCTTTTTGAGACAGGGCCTCCCTGTAGCCCCAGTTGTCCTAGAACTCACTATGTAGACCAGGCTAGCCTTGAACTCACAGAAATCCACCTGCCTCTGCCTCCCAAGTGCTGGGATTAAAGGCGTGCACCACCACACCCACCTAAAATATTTTATTATTTGATTTTATGTATATGAGTGTATTGCCTGCATGTATGTGAGTGCACTCATGTCATGCAATGCTGCAGAGGTCAGAAGAGGACGTTGGATTCCCCTAGAACTGGAGTTAAGGATGGTTCATAGCCGTCAAGTGGGTGCTGGGAATTGAACCCGGGTCCTCTTCAAGAGCAGTCAGTGCTCTGAACCACTGAGCCATCTCTCCAGCCCCTTTTTAAAAGATTCTATGCATCTGTGTGAATGTGTGCATATATGTATATACACCACATGTGCGCCTGGTGCTATGGAGGCCAGAAGAGGGTGATATATGCTCTTAAACTGGAGCTACAGGAAATTGTGAACTGCCCAATGTGGGTGCTGGGATCAAACCCTGGTCCTCTGCAAGAACAGCAAGTTCTCTTAACCACTAAACCATTTCTCCAGCTCCTACATAACTCACTTTAAATGGAGAAAGACATATGCATTTCCTGGCTCCTTTCAGGGTGGAGCTGGGTATCTTCTTGGAGCATGGTCTGACTGCCCAGTGCTCTTGTATTTATTTTGTAGTTTTGGTTTCATTAGAGCACAGTAAGAATTTAAAGACATTTGCAAGGGAATCTGAGAATAATGTCACTTAGAGGGGCCAGCAAGATGGTTAAGTAGGTAAAGGTGTTTGTCGCCAAGTCTGACAACCTTGGATTTGATTCCTCTTCAATCTCAGGAATCCACATACTAGAAGGAGAGAACCGACTCCCAAAATGTGTCCTCCCCACATGTGCCATGGGACACACGTGTGTGCGCACATACACAGTAAATGTCTAAAAATGTTTTTTAAAGTTGGCGGGGAGGGGATGAGGTCTTACTATTTAGCCCTGGGTGGCCTGGAACTTACAATGTAGACCAGGTTGGTCTCAAACTCTGCTGCCTCCTGAGTACTGAGATTAAAGGCATGCGCCACCTGCGCAAAATAAATAAATAAAATAAAATAAAATACGTCATGAGTTTTACAAAATGTACCCAACGTTATGTTTGAATTTCTTTTGACAGGAATATTGAACAACATCAAAATGGTCACAAAGGCATTAATAGAAACAGCAGCTTTGTTTGCTCTGAGGTATGGTAGAGCCTAAGAGCTCAGGCTGTACAGCTGACTCTAAACTCCACCCTAGTTGTACCAGCTGTACAGCCTTAGTAAGCTGCTTAACCTCTCTGCCCTGAGCCTGTTCCCTATCTGTAAAATTGGAGCTTCAGCTATCATTATTGCTTCATCTGCTTATAAGATGTCACCTTCAATTTTGTAATTATAATAACAAGCACAACTACCATAAACCAGTTTGGGAACAAACTGACTCTTGATAAGAACCTGACTTAACTGAGAGAACACACGTACCAGGGTGTGCCAGAGACCAGCCTGCTGGCTGTGTGCATTTGGCAGGCCAGGGACAGAGTCAGCAAGTTCTACACAAGGAAACAGAAAGCATCAGGTGAGCCATATAGGTCAATTCAGTGCAGGACAGTAAAGAATGCTTTACTGAACTTGCTCATCAGCTGTCAACCACCCCTGGGAAGCTTAGAACAACAGAGTACCCTGGTATGAGTCTGCTATAAGTGGGCATTTCACAAAACTCCCAAGTGACTGTAAAAGCAGAGCTGAAAATCTGTAGGCTAGAACACGAGCTGTGTTGAAGGCTTGCCTCTTCTGACCTCATGACAGGACACAGTGCCTAGTAGCATCAGGCCCACACAGCCAAGTTTTTTTTGTTTTGTTTTG